>NC_064284.1:5628914-5810603 GCF_019186545.1 Solanum stenotomum | reverse complement strand
GACGAGGAAGAGGAAGAGGAAGAAGGAAAAAAAAAGGAGGAGGAAAGAAGAAGAAGAAGAAGAACTAAAGAAGGAATAAAAAGAAGAAGAAAGTACCTGAGAGAGTTGCGAGCAAAAGTTTGAGTAGCAACAAAGGTCTCGTCCTCTCGAAGGCAAGAGAGTCACGATGGAAGAGGAGAAGAGATCGTGCAGGTCACAATAGAGAGAAGAGGAGCCCAGGTTTGCAAAAACACCAAAAAAAACCTAATTTTGTCTTTTAATTATTAAATCTAACTTCTTCTTTTTTTTTTTTTTTTTTTTTAAAAGGCGACGCATGACTCCCTGCCTTGCCATGTCGCCTCTCACCTTTCTATTGCCATTGCTCGCCTTTCTAAAATCGCATCGCGACGCCTCGCCTCTCGCCTTTGGCGACATGGCGAGTGCCTTTCATAATACTGATCAAAATAATCTTGTAGTACTTTCATACATCTTTGTCACTTAAAATTAGATAATCTATGGACCTTGCCCATTTTATAAGTATTTCACTTTTTGTTTCGGTAGGATTTTTTCATTACGGGCTCATGTGTTTTTTGATTTTTGTATAGTCTACTTTCTGAATGATGATCAATTTTTTAAATGAGCGATTCATTACAAATGTCGCAAATAATCGAACTCCAAGATTACACAACCGTTCTCGAACCTCATACAATTAGAGTGTATACACAAGTAACCTTCTTCGATATGGACGATTTTTATGCGTCCAATCTATGATAGCATTCAATTAACTCCTCGGGTTTTGTGGATAAGGTTAAGAGTCTCAGACTACTCAATGTTTTTGCGTCACTTTCTCTTTCGATTGATTTATTCATTTTTATTAGTGTATAATACATTGACTATGCCCTAATTTTTACAATAATTATTTTTCTCTCTCTATATCTACTACTTATAATTTTTAGACTTAATGTATCTATACTTCTTTGAGTTTCATATCTAAACAATCAGATGCGTGAGTTTCCTACCTAAACTATCACTAGATATTTATTAAAACACACCTCAATTATTATTTATAATTTTTCTTCCAAAAGTTGATATAAAAAAGGAAAAAAAGTAAATTAATTGCAATTACCCATTTTCTTCAAATAGCAAAATATAAGAACACACACATGAGGATTCTTGTTCCACAAAAATGGACAATAAATAAAGTAGTAACCAAAAAAAAAATATACAGGGTAGTGACCAAAAATAGTGAAACAAATAAAATAAGTAGCTGACTAGGAAAACAAAAGGTAGGTCCCAACAAGTTATACAGGGTTCTGATTGGCTGAAACGCGGCGGGCGGCGTATACACAAAAAAAAAAAAGTATATATAATGGACCTTAAAACCCCAACAAAGTTCACAATCCACTGTTCGTAGGCCTAAAACCTTATAGCGGCAAGCGTAAAAAAGTCCATTAGGGTTTTGAGCTTTGAACATCCAAAATTCAAGGCTTTCAAGCCCATCTTGTTCTTCGTCTTCGTCTTCTCCCTCCAGAAAATATTCTTGAATTTACGATTAAAAAAGTAATCATAAACGATAAACGATAAACCCTAAACCCTGCGACTGCGATACAAACAGAGGTTTTTGATTCAGCATTCGTTTGCGAAGTTGTTTAAAGTAAGTTTTTTTTTTTTTAGTTTTGGTTGTAGAATTAGTTAGTTTCGTTTATGTATGTGTTGTTTATCCGATTTTTATGTGTGTATAATTTGAAAGTTACAAGATTTTTATGTCTTTGTTTATTCATTCATTCGAATGTATCTATTCTCTACATTCCGATCGTTTTGGAGTTCACCTTTTTTATTTGTTTTTGATTTTTTTAAATTCTGGGAAGCGTGTTTTGTGCACCTGAAAAACCATGATGTAAATTGGGGGTTGCCATTCGGTTCTGTAAAGTAGCATTCGGGGCTAGAAGAGTATATGAACTAGAATGAATTATGCTGCGAAAAAAGAAGTATGCTTTCTTGATATGATTAGTTCTTTTTTTTTTTTTAAATGGTGTCTTTGCGTGTGTTCATCTTCCAGAGAAGGTTCCTAGTATTTTGATTTTTTCTCACGTACTTAGGAAAGTTTGTATCATGGGTATTGAGTTTCATTGGAAGTAAGACCATGCCCACCTAGTCCATGTAAGGGTGTAATGTTGAGAATTCCTAAAGGAATCTGTTAAGGAACTTGATATATCTGGGCACCCAAGTGTGTGGCCACGAGGTCATAGGTTCAAATCTCAGCAGAGACATTGGGATTTGCCTCAAAGGTTCCGTTTTCCAAAAGTGGGAATACCCTATATAACTCATGAATAGTGACAATAAGCACCTCCCCCCTCCCCCCACAGAAAGAGAGAGAGAAACAGTTGTTTGCTACTTGTCAATCACACGATTGAGCATGCTTGTCCCTCCCCCCCACCTGACTTCTTCTTTCTCCTTTTTTTGGAGAGGAGAAACCTGTAGATCCAATTATAGACAATGCAGCTTCAGCCTTACTTTTTAATCATCTCTGTAATTCTGCACGTTGTTGAATCTGCCTTGCAATTAACTAGCTTATTGTGTTTGGTAATAAATCATTGTTGGATAAACTTCAATGCACGACTTATCGTCCATCCATTCATATTCAGTAATATTCATTTGCTTATGCCTGAGAAAGACTTGTCTAAATCCTTGAGACATATTGCATCACAGTCGTGTTGGTTCATTTATTTTGTTGAATTCAATACTGTTGCATTGTTTGCCTGAGAAAGACTTGCATATATTGAAGTATTGCTTCATTTATTCATGTATTCTAAAACATTTGTTGTATGCCCTGAAAGGTTCTGAACTTTTTTACCTTATTTTTATATTATCCTTGTATAACTGGTGAGTAATTTCAATGATAATGTACCATAGAAACTCAAAGAAAAGGCGGCATCTAACACATTTTTCTATATAACCTAGTCGCGCAATTCGATTAATGAACTTATTTAAACTGATGATTAAGTAACTTCATAGATATTTTGTTTGCTTTGCTGGCAGGGAGTTACTATGGATACCCTAACTACTCTTAATGAGATAGCTGATTCAGAGGCACAACCGAATAAGTTTAGGCGGAAGAAGTCCATAGTTTGGGAACATTTCACAATTGAAAGAATTGGTGCAGACTGTACCAGGGCCTGTTGTAAGAAGTGCAAGAAGTCATTTGCCTATATTAGTGGTTCAAAGTTAGCAGGCACCAGCCACCTCAAGCGGCATATCGCCTTGGGTATTTGCCCGGTGGGTCGGACCAACCAGGACAAGAATCAATTAACCTCATTTAACTCTGCTGCGCCAACTAATGGTTCTGCTGAGGCTACTGGTAAGTCAAGAAAGCGGTACAGAGCTAATCCAGGACCAACAAGTATCCCATTTGATCAAGCCCGTTGCTACTATGATATTGCAAAAATGATAATTCAGCATGACTATCCACTTGAGATGGTGGAGCATTCGGGATTTAATAAGTTTGTGCAAAATCTTCAGCCTTTGTTTAGTTCAGTGAGTGTTGATACCATACAAGAGCATATTTTTAACATTTACCTGGGAGAAAAGCAAAACCTTTTGAACATTATTGGTGCAATTCCTGGACGTGTTAGTCTGACACTCAATTTGAGAACTTCAGATCAAAACTTAGGTTATGTCTTCCTAACAGGATACTTTGTTGACAGTGATTGGAAATTGCGGTGCCGACTTCTCAATGTTATCATGGTGCCTTTTCCTGATTCAGACGTTGCCTTCAATCATGCTGTTGCCGCATGTTTGACAGATTGGTGTTTAGAGACAAAGCTATTCACGCTAACTCTTGATCAATCTGTTGCGAATGTCAATGTCAGAAAAAACCTGGGACACCTACTATCGATCAAGGGAGGAAATATTCTCAACGGTCAGCTAATTATTGGTAGTTGTTGTGCTCGTGTTCTGAGCAATCTTGCACAGTATGCATTACATTACATGAGAGCAATTGTTGAGAAGGTCCGCCAAAGTGTTAAGTTCGTTAAAACCGCAGATGCCCATGAAGAAAAGTTTTTGGAGCTCAAGAGACAACTTCAAGTTCCCAGTGCAAAGGAGCTCATTGTGGATGACCAAACAAAATGGGATACCACATATCAAATGCTGATGACTGCGTCTGAGCTGAAAGAAGTATTTTCTTGCTTGGATACATCTGATCCTGATTATAAGGTGACACCTACAATGGATGAGTGGAAACAGGCCGAAATTCTCTGTGAATACCTGAAGCTTTTCTTTGATGCAGCCAACCTCTTAACCTCCCCGACATACTCAACGGCCGATGTGTTATTTCATGAAGTGTGGAAAATCCAGCTTGACCTGATGCAGGCAGCCCGTAGCCAGGATCGTTTCGTAAGAGATTTGACTAGACCATTGCAGGAGAAGTTTGATGAATACTGGAATGATTGCAACTTGGTTTTAGCAGTTGCTGTTGTTATGGATCCTAGGTTCAAGATGAAGTTGATTGAATTCACTTTTAACAAGATCTACGGTGAAGAAGCTGAATCTTGGATCAAGATTGTCGATGAAGGAGTGCACGAAATTTTTTGTGATTACATCGTGCAATCACTTCCTCCGCCTCCGGCTAGTTTTATAGACGAAGCAAATGACAGTTTTGTAATAAAATCAGAATTCTCTCAGGAAGATAGTTTCCTTGCTAATGGTGATACATTTGCAGATTTCGATGTCTATCTCCATGACATTATGAACAATCAGCAGATGAAAACAGAGTTAGATCAGTATCTTGAAGAATCTCTGATGCCTCGCTCACAAGATTTTGATGTTTTGGGTTGGTGGAGAATTAACAGATGCAAGTACCCTACTCTCTCCAAAATGGCGTCTGATATTTTATCCATCCCAGTCTGCACTGTCACTCCAGATTCTGTGTTTGACACTACATCGCGAGATTTGGATAGACACCGGAGTTCGTTGAGACCCATAACTATTGAGGCTCTCAGTTGTTCCAAGGATTGGCTTCAATATGAATCTTGGGAGCTCCCATATGGAACTCCAGACGCAACAGTTAAAATGGAGTATTAGATTTATTAGTAAAGATTTATTGGTGTAGTTGCTTCTTTATTTTCTTTTGATTACCCCTTTATAGCAAACAGTTTTGTGCACACAAAGGCGTATAGATCAATGAAATTCATATTCTTTCACCAACTTTATATGAAGGAAAATTCACTCCAACATCTCTTGCGTTGCTGTTTCTAAAAAGTGGGAAAATACATAAAAGCTAGTGATTGAAGGAAAAAAAATAATCTGTTTTGATTGTTCTTCACTACCAAAAGATTTAAGCCTTTTCAAGGCTACCATGAGATGTCATCTGATAGTTGACAGGATCATGTTATTTTGTGATTCTGGCGAACATTCTAGTAACGATGGCTGTGTTGGGATATTATCTTATGGTTACATGATGGATTTTCGGACGATGAGCACTCGAACCTACAGCCATAGAGTTGGAGGTGGGGCCGTGGTGGAATATACTTTATGAAAACCGTACTTTTTTTTTTCCCGCTTTACTATCGTAGTTCACTGAAAAGAAAAATATTTCTGTAAATCTAGGTACAGCTTTCATAGGCTGTTAGATTTTTGAAAGTTCAAAATTGGAATTGGTTGCGTTAAGCGATTACACATTAGATTCTACGGAGGAAACGAGATCTCTCGACCATTTACTAGAAAATGATATTTTCATATCTGTTTAGCTGTAAAAAAAATAAAAATCTATTTATGTGATGTGTTTGATAGTGAAATCAAAATATGATTATGATCGTAAGCTCTCTTAGGGGACTCTCTAACTTGACGTATACTTTCAGTTTGGCTTTCCATGGAAAAGGTGCTTCACAATGTCCAAATCAAGTTTTCCAGCTTGCTCATCTTCATTTGTCTCCAGAAATCTATTTACCCTTGCAGAGTCTCATAGAAAGGTGCAAATCCATGGACCAACTTAGACAGATTCACTCAGTAATAATCCAAAAAGGCCTTATTTCTGATCCTAAACTCTGCTCCAACATTATAGCCTTTTGTTCTAATAATGAATTAGGTGATATGAAATATGCTCGTTCTGTGTTTGACATAATGCCTGAACGAGGAGTTTTCATTTGGAATACAATGATCAAGGGCTATTCAAGAGAAAATAGTCCCCAAAATGGAGTGTCAATTTACAGAGAGATGTTAAATAACAATGTACAACCAGATAATTATACGTTTCCTTTCTTGCTCAAGGGTTTTACTCGTGAAGTATCGTTAAAATTGGGGAAAAGTATGCATGCTCATGTATGTAAATTCGGGTTTGAGTTAAATGAGTTTGTTCATCATGCTTTGATTCATGTGTACGGTTTGTGTGGGCAAGTTGATATGGCTCGTAGGGTATTTGATTTGAGTGCTAAAAGTGATATACTTATTTGGAATTCTATGATTTCGGGGTACAACAGGTCCAAGCAATTTGGAGAGTCAAGGAAACTCTTCTATGCAATGGAGGAGAAGCAATTGCAGCCTACTTCGGTAACTCTCATCTCAGTGATATCTGCTCTTTCGCAGCTTAAGGATTTAGATACTAGCAACCGAGTTCATCAATATGTTAAAGACTATAAGGTACAGTCTAGTTTGGTGTTGGACAATGCTATAGTTGACCTGTATGCGAGTTCTGGAAAGATGGATGTTGCACTTGGCCTATTTCAGAGCATGAAGCATAAAGATGTTATATCATGGACCACAATTGTCAAAGGTTTCGTTAACATTGGACAAGTTGATGTGGCTCGGAAATATTTTGATCAGATGCCAAAGAGGGATAATATTTCTTGGACAGCGATGATGGATGGATATGTCAAAGAAAACCGATTTAAAGATGTGTTGATGCTCTTCCGTGAAATGCAAGCAGCAAAGATACGACCAGATGAGTTCACTATGGTTAGCATCCTTACCACCTGTGCACATCTTGGGGCTCTTGAACTTGGAGAGTGGATCAAGACTTACATTGACAAGCACAAAATTAAGGTTGACGTACACCTCGGTAATGCTGTCATAGACATGTACTTTAAGTGTGGGAATGTGGAGAAGGCATTGATGATGTTTACTCAAATGCCTTGTAGGGACAAATTCACGTGGACGGCCATGATTATCGGTCTTTCATCTAATGGGCATGAGAGAGAAGCTCTAGATATGTTCTTTGAGATGCTGAGAGCTTCAGAAACACCGGATGACGTGACTTACATTGGTGTTCTTAGTGCTTGTACTCATATGGGTATGGTAGACGAAGGAAAAAGCTTCTTCGCTAACATGGCCTCTCAGCATGGCATTCAACCTAATGTTATACATTATGGCTGTCTGGTTGATCTTCTTGGTCGAGCAGGGCATTTGGAGGGAGCTTATGAAGTTATAAAGAGTATGCCAGTGAAACCAAATTCAATTGTTTGGGGAGCTCTTCTTGGTGCTTGCAGAATTCACAAGGATGTTCAAATGGCTGAAATTGCAGCTCAACAACTTCTTCAGCTAGAGCCTGGAAACGGGGCTGTCTATGTTCTCTTGTGTAATATATATGCAGCTTGCAAAAAATGGGATAACTTGCGCGAAACAAGAAGAATAATGACAGATCGCGGGATCAAGAAGACACCAGGTTGTAGTCTGATAGAGATGCATGGAATTGTTCATGAATTCGTTGCAGGGGATCAGTCTCATCCTCAATCTAAAAGCATATATTCAAAGTTGGCTGAGTTGATTGGAGAATTAAAATTTTCCGGTTATGTTCCAGATACTTCAGAGGTTTCTCTTGACATAGGAGAAGATGAGAAAGAGAACTCCCTTAATCGACACAGTGAGAAGTTGGCGATTGCATTTGCTCTAATCAATTCTGAACCTGGATTCACTATTAGGATAGTGAAAAACCTTAGAATATGTACAGATTGCCACCATGTAGCAAAGTTAATATCGGAACGTTACAATCGAAAACTAATTATTAGAGATAGGACCAGATTCCACCATTTTGTACAAGGTTCATGCTCTTGTAAAGATTATTGGTGATCCTGTCATTTTCGTTTTACATTTTTTCATTATTGTTTATTCTTCCCAAGAAAATGCCTCGTCCTCAAATATCGAGTCTGTTATATTTCCCTCCATTGTATTTGTCCGTCCAAAAAAAAGCATCAGCCAGCCATTGTGTCATGGCTGCATACAGGCAGCCTTGTCACTGCGGCAAGCTCATCCCTCTTCGTTGGCACCACCCTTCTCCGGGTGATATCCATATTTCATACTCCTTTCTAGTTGCAGATGGTTCCTTTTCTTGTATAGCAGAGTGCGCCGTTGGCTTCACCCTGGGAGAGGTAAATATGCATCTGTCATATGCTCTTTGGGCTTTCAAGTTTCTTATAATTTTTATGGTTGCTAAGAAGCTATTATTCTTTGTGTCAGACTAAGGAAGAACTATTAAGAGTACTAGGACTTCAGGGGAAGAAAGGAAGTTCACTTGGATTTCTCAGAAGAGGCTACAAGGTCACCTCCTTAGTTTACTACTTTAATAGTCTGTTTTATATCTGTGATTAGCCCCATTATTCAAATGACATATTATTTGAAGAAATATGAAATAGGTCAGTCAACTTCTCCTATTGAATCATTTCTCATTAGACTAATACCTTGTTCCCTTACTGCAGACAGCAACTTGGTTCGAAGAAGATTTGATTTAGAAGCATCTTCTGCATGGCGTAGTTAAGCAGTAGAACTGAGCTCCAAGAAAAAGTTGGTTACAAAAAGAAGAGGATGGCGGTGGAAGCTTACAGATCCATACCCCCGTGGTGGAGAAATTAGGTACGGAATAATTGCCCAACTCGTTGAATCAACAATGTTCTTTAATATAATGCTTCCCCAGCCTTTAAAGAGAAAAAGTTCCAGTCATCAGATATCCACAAAATAGTTTCAGATCCAGTCAAATAACACATATCAAAGCAGTTAGAAAAAGAAAATATAGAGGTAAAGAAGACATAGCAATTGCCTTTTCCATAGGGAATACGTTCCCGTTGGACAAGAAAATAATATACTTTTGTTGTGTTAACTGTTCTTTTACAAAATTGAGACACTTTGAATATACAAAACTAAATCTCTTACAGCAATCCCAAAACAATTCTCTAATATTTAAAATTCAAACACTCGAAACAAAAAATGTCTTCTTGACTTAGTCTGGATTATGGACACTAAAGCCAGTCTCGAAACCTCTAGAACTTGAGCTCTAATGCCTGTGAACTCCAAATAGGATTAGCAGCGAAAATGTGAAGAGACTAATATGGTCTCTCCGGAGATTTATGCAGCATTGGAGTAAACTCAGTTTCTCCATCATCGTTCTCATTAAATCCGTCCTCTTCCATTTCCTCAATTTGACGAAGTTCTGCAATTTTCCTCCTTGTATGCCGGCGCCATGCAGCTTGTATGAAGCTGGCAGCCCAGGTTCTCCATTGCTGCGAATAAAACCTAAAAGTGTGTTGTACCTGTCGACTCTGCAACCGCCTGAACTGTGATGTAATGTACTTCACTTCTTCTGCCTCTAAGGCAAATGCCTCTACTTCTGTCAAAGCCTTGACTGTCCTAGTTGATGGCGGCAAGTTAGACCCGGATTTTGGATCCAATGCCCATGTTAGCAGCTCCTCACCACAGAAGTCATTTTCTTTCAAGATACCTCTGTTGAAGAATCCACTTCTCCCACCATCAGTTGTTACACTTTCTAGGCGACCACGGATTATAAACATCATTTCACCAACTGGATCTCCTTCTCTAACTATATATGTTCTTTCTGTGCATAAACTTGGTTTCAATCTCTCACATATGGCATCAAGCATTCTCTCATCCATGTTCTCAAACAAGGGCACCTGCAAAATGTATCATTCACAATATTTTAACATCAAATTTCACATCAAGGTTTCGAACATATAAAAAAGTACTCTACATCATGCCCAACAATGTGAACTTGAGCTATCAACAAGATAAGAGTACTTACCCTTCTGACCAAATTCAAACAGAGATGCCGCTTAATATCCCTCCTAAGATCTTTGGGCAGATTTTGCACCAAACTCTCTTCATCTACTCCTCTAGTTTCCAACCATTTGTACTGATCGTAACGTCGAACTCTCTCCCTTAGCTCAGGAGGAAGTACTCTATGATGCATCCACTGCTCTGAGTCACGCCTTTTGACCCTCATCTCCTCAAGTCGTACTGTTAGAGACTGAAGATAGGTCTGTAGGGTGCACAAAGCCAAAGTATAAGCACTATTATAATGTATGAACTTAAATACTTCTCTAACCTAACAAGCACTACCTGTACTTGTTAAAGAATTTACATGTTCCTGGAGCCTAATATATACAAGCATTTCCTTAATCAAGCAATCAATAGGTTGTTATAAATCATTTCTCCCATGCGAGCCCTCCATTTTTATTGTTTGAACCAATCTGAATTAGGAAAAATATGGGAGGGAAAATACCAAATTTTATCTACTCTGACTAAACAATTAGAAGGATAAATGATAAAAAGGAGGTATGAGACCTGTTCAAAATATTACTTGCTTTGACCTTCAAAAAAAAATTAAAAGAATAAAGGAAGTATCACACTGAAAACTTATGTACTATTCTGCATCATCTTCTACAGAATCTGGCAACATTAACCTTAAGAAAAAAGTTGCCAAAATAAAAAACGTAAAGAGGGCGTCTTTAATCTACTCACCTGCATGTTTCCAATGAGAAGAGCAAATAGTAGGAGTCCAGAAATGGCCAATATTATTGAAAAGAGATTTTCCTTAGTATAGGTACTGGTCTCAAGCCCCTGACCAAGTGTGCTGTAAAAAATGAAATTTAAAACAAGTTGTTAAAGCTCACAAAGGCATTGTCCAAAGGGTGATTTTCTGACTCTCATGAACACCCCCATCAGAACAGGGAAAATCACGATTCCAAGAGCATCGATAAAACCCTGTTCTAGGACAAATCAAAAACTACCTCAATAAAGGAAAGCAACAGAACATCATTTTGTCTGAATTATAGACAGCGCACTTCCACAGAAGCCTCTTGCCTTCTACCATACTATGCCACTCAATGGAGTAGTAAACTAAGAAAACAAACTTTGACGACACCTCGATAGCTTTCAATTTTTTACCTTTTGTTGAACTAAAAGTAGACAGTTTATGTTTCAATGTGGAGTAACATAATTTTCTCACAGAAATCGGGAAGATCTTTGAGGCAGACAAATATTATTAACTAAAGACAGAGTGTGAAAAGGAGGGAAAATGGAACAATATAATTAGGCGCATCATATAGCTGAAGTTTTACCTCAAATTCTGCAAGCCCCACCACAAACAAAAACAATATTTGATCACGAAATCTTCAGTGTCAAGAACATTAGTTGTTACAGCTCTTGCATATATTCCATACGAAAATTTCTCCTCCTCAGCACAGTTTTCATCAAGAACACTCTTACCAATGTCTTGCCATTCTGTCAAATTGAAGTTTCCTTCACGTGAACAATACAGATAAGATAATTTTTCGTTGCACTGGTCATTTTCGGTACATGCTTCATTCCAACATGTATCTTTGCGTTCGACAGCTAACAGGTACCAGACGGCCCCAAATATCTACATATCATAAACAACAAACTTTAAGCATTTCTGGGTTCTTGAAAGATGGCCTTCTGATCATGTTTGAGACTCATTGATTATTTAACCGGAGTTACCTTTAGCTTCTCTTAGTACCATAAATAATCAAATACCAATAACTGATGAAATTCTAGTTAACAGTTCAGATTATAATGATAACAAAGTATGCCGAAAGGAAAAGGAAATCAAAGGATCCAGTCTACCCATTGAAGTGGGGGAATAGGTAAGAGTGACGTACTACTCATGGTCAATGAGGAGATGAAAAGATTGCAGTGCAGTGTCCCAAATGATGTCCTATAACAAATACTATTTGTCCGAGACACAAAGCTATTTAAACTATGAAATCTAGAAAAGGGAAGAGTATATTGTGAATGATCATTTTTTAGATGCCATATACAATTGTCGCAGAATTTTCATATTCTAGGCAAAGGACCATAAAAGAGCATAGTGGAAAATCAACTACCACTAAATGGTCTTATAATAAGAATTTTGACGAAAAACTAAGCTTCACTAAATACTAATGGGTTCCTTTAGAATATGTTAGCAGGATGTTTTATCTTGCTACTATATACGTTCTTACCGTATGTAATGACTGGTCATTTTATGTCAAAACCTTATCAGACAAATACGAAGAGAAATTTGCGAAAGCACAAAAGAGTAATATTAAATGCACTAACGTACAAACTTGAAAAGTTACTTACATGACTAGCTAGAACAAACCACAACAGATAATATGCAGCACCAGCCCAAGCAGTTTCTGCAAACACCCCTGCAGTCTTTTTCAAATCCGAACTTAATGGAATAAACCGCAAAAATCTAGGAATATATTGAATGAGGATGATGTACGATAATAATGTCTTTGTAACCAATACATCCGAACCTCTTGATCCACCAAGATATCTCCATGTCACAGTCTGAAGAAGAAAATGCACTAGAAGGCATAAATCAACCAAATTCCACTTTTGTAGAAAGAAACAATCGTAAAATTATAGTTGAAGCTTTCATTAAGAGATCAAGATGTTTCTTTTTTCTTAATTTTAATAAGATAAAAATAACAATGGAAAATGGTCTTGTGTAATTTTAGAAAAAGGGCATTAGCATTCAAACGAAGAAACAAAAGGTGCATGGTGTGACTGCCAGTACTTATATGCATGCCCCCCTCTAACTTTCTATTTGTGTGTATCTCTATTGCTGGAATAAAAGGTGCATAGAGAAAAATAGGTATTATGTATATATTGCTGTAACAATTGCTAAAATAGATTATATGCATATTTGCCCACTATCTGCATGTGTGTGTGAGCCTGTCACTGTCACAGAGTGTGTGAGAGAGAGAGTGTGTGTTCCAAAGATATGTATATAGCACAGCCTGGTGCACTGTGGGGTCCAGGTAAGGGCCGGACCACAAGGGTATATTATACGCAACCTTATCCTGCATTTTTGCAAGAGGTTGTTTCCACAGCTCGAGCCTGTGACCTCTTGGTCACATGGTAGCAATTTTACTAGTTATATATGCCAAGTCTCCCCTTAAAGAGAGTTCCAAAGAGAAAACTGTTTATCCAAATGGTTGCTGAATGTTGAATGTGCACATGAGTTGTTACATAGTCAGAGGTATAGTAGGAACCTGTGGTGCAGGAAGAACGGAAAGGAAATCCACTACAAAGTAACGGCTGAGGTATCTGGTTGCTATTTGCTTGGGATCTATTACAAGTTCACCTCGCCCAAAAACACGGGAAGATGGAGCAATAAAAGCTGTTCGAAATTGGAGAACCATGCGGATAAGGTAAAAGAGATCAACTGCTGTCCGCATCCAACTTACTATGTTTGCTAAACTTTCATCTATGTGGAGACACTTCCCTTCATCCTTAAAAACAGGAAGGTAGAGAAATAGAGGATCAATAGATACTGCAAAAATACATGATATGACCAATAGCCTATTCCAGAACAGGAGAGACTTGTCTTGAGGATCAAATATCCTTTGATCTGAAACTCTCAGATCTTCTGGGAAAACTGCTCGGGTAACACCAGATTTCAGTGTTCTACCAAATGTCACTAGTCCCTCAGATCCTCTTTTTACTCCCAGTTTTATTGACTTGGATGGGTTGGTTGCGTGCCCCTCTATATTAAATCCATACTTTGTCCTTCCAGCCATATCAGACTTAAACGATATGTCAGAGTTAGCGTCCTCCAACCTGCAAGAAACAAGGAAAACTTTTTCTGACTTACAATAGACAACTAGTTCATTTCAGGAATTTAATCAGGAGTGTAGAGGCTGTCTCAAAACCATATGACTATAAAACAATTGAAGTGATAATACTACATCCATTAATTACTTAGGTTAAAAGTATCAGTATGCAATATGTGTTTAAAGACAAGAAAACACGTAAAGAATACACTAGCTGCCTTAATGCAGCAATTTACGGTACTGAAAGTGAAGAGTCCAAGCAACTTAGGTTAAAAGCCCTCGTCTACATTATTGGACTAAACAGAGATGAAAGATGTGAATATTGCAGATATTTTGAAAGCATACCTTACAAACTTTTCTTTTTGTCCTCCAATAATCTGCGACTTGTAATTACCAAACATTGTATAAAATCTCTTGCATAGAGAGTGAAGGAGTTCATCAAAACATCAGGCATATGGCCACATCAAATACTTATGTTTTGACTGCATTTTAATTTGATACAAATAAGGTGTCAGTAGATTCAGGTGGATCCATCTAGAATTTTCATTAAGGAGGTTCAACTATATAAGAAATAAATACATGAAGAAACCAAGAAAATATATATCTTTTATCTTATCAATATAGTGTAATTTTCCGTCAAAGAGGGTGTGAATGAACCCCTTGCCCCTACCTGGCTCCGTCCCTGAGTAGATTGTAAATAACGAGTAAATAACCATCCATAACATTGACCAATTCCAATAGTTCCAACACAAATTCCTATGTTTCTCTTTCATCCTCTCTCTCTATGGCCTATGTCAATTGGTTTTATGTGGATGAATTGCATTTCGTCAATCAAAAACAAAACAAAAAATACACAACACCTATAAATTTCAGAATTTCGTGTTTTTTTTTCTTTCGGAATCCACCATTTTCCATTTCCTCAACAACCAAAAAAAATGTGAAGAGGTAGAAACAGATATATAGCTATAGCTAGATGATTAATGACAATGAGAAAAAAAAAGGTCTCAAAATTCGTTATGCATGCATGCATACGTAACAAGAAAAAAAATAAACAATTCAATAAAATAGTACAATTTCTTGAAATTATATCTTCTTTTTAAATCAATTGTACGACAAAAAATCTGTGTTTGTGTATGAAAAGTTTTAAAAAATGTATTTAAATTTCCCCCTCTCAAATAGAAACAAGATCATCATCACCAAATTGAAGCCAAAAAATTAAAAAATTTGGGAGGGAGAAGGGTAAAAAATGGAACTTACTTGAACGTTGACGATTCTAATTTTACGAAATGAATCAAAAAATGCAGGAGAATAATTAGAAAAGAAGTAGTTTTTTTTTTTTGAGAGGGTGGAAGAAAGTGAAAAGGAGAAAGAGATGGAGGGAATTAAAAAAGGGAATAAATGAAAAGGAATTTTTGTTATAACGAATTATTTTGGACAATGTTCCGCTTTCTTCTTGAAATTAAGGCCGGAGAATTTTTGGACTCGATTCCTCTCCATTACATTTTCCCTCCATTTCAACGGAAATCCTAAAAGGGAAACAAACCTTTATTAATCAATAAATATGAAAGAAAATAAAAATATAAAAACTTTAATTTAAAACATTGCACANTAAAAAATTTGGGAGGAAGAAGGGTAAAAAATGGAACTTACTTGAACGTTGACGATCCTAATTTTACGAAATGAATCAAAAAATGCAGGAGAATAATTAGAAAAGAAGTAGTTTTTTTTTTTCTGAGAGGGTGGAAGAAAGTGAAAAGGAGAAAGAGATGGAGGGAATAAAAAAAGGGAAGAAATGAAAAGGAATTTTTGTTATAACGAATTGTTTTGGACAACGTTCCGCTTTCTTCTTGAAATTAAGGTAGGAGAATTTTTGGACTCGACTCCTCTCCATTACATTTTCCCTCCATTTCAACGGAAATCCTAAAAGGGAAACAAATCTTTATTAATTAATAAATATGAAAGAAAATAAAAATATAAAAACTTTAATTTAAAACATTACACATGGTCAAACCCTAATTGACACATTTGATGACACTCATGTTCTGTGTCTTAGATTTTTCTTATACTATGTCGTGGGTTTTTTCTTTTTTTCTTAAGGAGAGGATAAAACATTTATTACAATTTTTATTTTTATTTATCTTCTAGAATAAAGAATTTAAAATCTACCATAATTATTGGAGTTTTGAAAACAACAAACTTAGAGGGTGTTTGGATTGATTTAAAAAGTCAGTTTTTGATTTTGGAAAGTGTTTGATAAATATAAAAATAACTTAATAAGTCAAAAAATGACTTAAAATAATGTAGGAAATGTTTGGCAAGATTAAAAATAACTTAAAATAAGTTTAAAAAAATCAAAAGTAGGTCTCCCCTACTTTTTATTTTCTTGACTTAAAAGTTGTTTAAGTTCTACTTTTTATAATAATTTACATAAATATCATTGTGTTAAAAGTTAATTACATTATTTCCCTATGATTTTCCAAATTACAAGAATCCCTTAAAATTTATGGATTTCGGATACATCACTGGACTTTTGAATACATCAGCAGACATCCAGATACATAGGGGAGGGATGTATTAGAGAGGGTATAGGGCATCTGGATACATAGGAGAGAGATGTGTTAGAGAGGGGATAAATGTATCCGAGAGGGAAATGGTGTATCAAAAAGGAAAGGGATGTATTCGAGAGGAAGATATGGATGTATCAGCGAGGGGATTTTTAATTTTTTTTAAATATTAAAATTTTAAAGATTATAGTAAAATAAGATATGTATTTAAGTACTTTTTTTCTTTTTATTTTTGAACGTAAAAGCTATACTTCTCTAAGTCAATTCAAAGTGGGGAATAATACTACAATTTTAAAGAATAAAATTTGTGAGATACAACTATTTCTTCTTAAAGTGGGTGCGTCAGGCCCGGGCAGCAGTGCATTGATATTGACGATGCGCAAGAGCCAAAGTAGCAAGTTATCTTTAATTAATTAGGATAACGTGTTATAAGCAGTGGTTTCTAACATAATTTTTTTCATAATCGAGTTTACACTCAAAAATTTCTGATTAAAAATGGAAGGACATACCTAACTATCTTACCGCAATCCTGGGGAATGAGATCTTATTTGTTAACATGATATGATATATGTAATTTTTAAAAAATAACATTTCCGTAACACAATTTCATAGTATTTATTTAAGAGTATATGTAAAACTAATACTACGAAAAACTATAGACTAACAGAAAAGCCAAATATTTAGTCGTCATTTAGTGCGTCGCATTAAATTAATATTATAAATTCTGAGTATATATAAGTAGTTGATAATTAGCTAAGTAAGACTATCAACTGGCGTAAATCACATTTAAATAGTACTTATATAAATACATATTTCATATATATAATACCATGCACACTGTACAGTACGTGTATATGTATGAAATTTACGTTTCATATTATGCACTACTAAGTCCTAAGCATATCTATATTTTACATCACTAGATATTTATTACAATAACAATAATAAATTCAGTATAATTTTACATGTAGATTACATTGAAGAGGGATAGTATGTATGTAAATCTCACCCTTTTATCGTGATGATAGAAATATAAAGTATTTCTGATAGACTCTTAAACTTAACGTAGGAAAAGGTAAAAAAGAAAGAAATTGTAATAACATGAATAAGATAAACAAAGTGAACCAATTTATAACAATAGTAACATAAAAATAACTGATTAGAAAGTTGCATGATGAGTTAATTATAAGTAAGTGGGTAGAACGTGGTCGTCATTATTAATTGTAGATTAGTGCTAAATGGTTCAACAGTTGTTAAGCTAGAAAGCGTTTTAATTTGATGATTATATGCGATGATCAAATTAAAGTTCTAAAGCTAACGCGTGGCTAGATTCCTGCTGTCATTAGTATAATTTTGTTGTTTAATTAATTAATCCCAGCGCCGTTTGGTCTTTGCTCTTTCAGCCGAAAGTTTTAGAAATGCTAATCTCTCTTTAATTTGCATAAATATTGGGGAGGGGACCATTAGTTATTCCATATTATTCCCATCTTTTACTCCACAATTTAAACCATAAGATGAAAATAATTGATACTATAATTTGATCCCTCTTTTACTTAATTTTAATTTTGATTCTTGTGATATTTGACTAAAGGTATTTAGTTTTTAACTAGTTGGCTGTATGCGTGTTTTTTATCCTTTTATATAGAAAATATATCATGTTTAATAATATTATTTTAGAGTGATGTTAACAACATAAATTTATCACAATGAGTCATTAAATAGTTTGAGTAGTTATAATTCATTTGATTTTACGAGTAGAGAGATCAAAATTCAAAAGTCAAAGTCAGGGTCAGAGTCAGCTTGGTCAATTTATATATGATTAAAATTATTTTTGAACCCTTTTCCGCTAGTTCATCATTAGTTCTTTATATTTTGAACTCCTTGATAAAAAATTAGATTCCGCAACTATCAAAAGTGCACATTAATTTCAATTAATTAAAGTTTTTAAATATACTTAGTAATATGTCACAAGGGTCAATTTTAGAATTATCAATATCTTAAAAAGACTAAAAGCACAATTTTCCCTTACAAAGGAAAAAAAAGGCTTATTTTTAGTTACTCTATACATTTCAATTTATAGCACGTAATTTGACAGAATAAGGAATTTTGCGAAAAAAAGATATTTGACATTTTTTATCTGAAATATGTCATGAGATTTCCACGGATAAAGAAACATGTCATTCAGGATATTAAACTGAACAAATTAAAGCTAAACAATTTCTAAAGAGAACATTCTTTTTGAAATACACTAATGAGAAAATAGTATCATATAGCCGACCCCGAATTGTTTTGAAACTAAGGGGTAGTCATTGACGTTGTTGGTTGGAATATACAATTGCTCATTATATATAAGCTTATCTAAAACTCCATGCAAACCTAATTTAGAAGTCACGCGGATCAACGAAAATGACTGATGAAGAATTAGAAACTTGAGACTCCATCCAATTATCATCCTTAGATAATTCATTGACATCAAGTTTCTTCATACACCATAAGTCTCCCCATGAAAACTTGTTCCATCGCGGTATCGCCTCTTTAATAGGATCATCAAACCCAACTTCAGACACCAACAGACGACACTCTTTATCATTTCTCCCCATATTATGCGCGAACGCGTAAAGTGATTTCATAAGCCTTGGACCATCTTTACCTTCCATATGAATTCCATACAACAAATAAAACCCAAACATTTTAAAAATATTAGGTATCGATGGAACCCTTAACCATGGCATCCATGAATCCAAAACCCTAGTCCCTAGACAACAAGCGTATTTTAGCGACGATACGCCTCTTACTTGTAACTTATAAACTTCCTTAGTGTTCCACACACTTAGTATAGCAAAAGTTGTTGGAAAAGATCCACTTTTTGGATCCCAATTTAAGAGTGTTTTCTTTGGTACAGCCATGAAAGTACCTAAATTAAGCTTGTTGTCTAGTATATGATCAATATCTTTAGGGAAAAACTCCGAATTCGCAAAAATACGTCGATAGAATGATTCAGAGAGTTGTGGTGAAACTCGCACGATAGCAATGTCGGATGCAACCGGCTTATAATGAGCATGAACTGGTTGAACTAACACGGAAGGAGTACGAAATTTCACGTAATTACATTTCGATATGAATAATTTTATCGATCCTTCGTTGCTACTATCCGTAGCCATATAAGCATATTTTGCTCCATTGATTTTGCTCCATTCTTCTAAGTTTTCAACTAGTTTTGTTCCAATGCCAAGCCTCCTAAATTTTGAAAATATAACCAAAAAAAGAAATAATCAATATATTCGAATATACTATAGTTTAGAAAAAAAGGTGTGATGGAAAATAAAACATGTCAAGACGACGACTTTGTATATATAATTAATTAAAGTCTAAAAAAGTAGGAGACATTTTTTTTTGCATTGTTCTAGTCATTTTGGGAGTCTCCCATTGATGTTTGTAAAGGTAAATTAAAGGTACTTTAATTTGGCCCATGCATATTTAACTTATTCAAACATGAATATGTTCTGATAACGACATAATTTCTCATAAAATACTGTTAAAAGAGCATCATTTTTGCGTAGATTATGAACTAAATTGGATATATAGTTGGAAAGCATATCATTTGCCATTGTGTTTTCACATTTATATGTGCGATCCTTAAGATTTATAGTATAGATTCTAATATTCCAACGATATTTGAGTGACCTAATAGTATAAATAATATTTTACTTTGACTGACGATGATTCGTACCTGTGGTGCGATGAAACACGCAGACCAAGAACATAAGCAATTTTTACATAAACTGGACATGGAGTTGAGCCGTTGTTTCCTCTAGTCACAGTCTTTATACAACCTCGAATTACCCCAACAATATCTCCATCGTTGCCATATTCAGCTACCTGAATTGTAATAAGTCACTTTATGTAAGGGGAAATTAAAATTTCGTATTACTCTGAATCATGCATAACACATAACATAAATTGAAACAGAAGAAATAGTTACGTACCAACATAACATGTAAGGGGAGATTGCGAATACGACTAATGGGGTCACCCATGAGGTCAGTAAACAACGATGGTTGCCCTCGTTGTCCAAAATCACACTGTCCTTCCAATTCTTCCACAGCCAACTTGTCCTTCTCTTCATCATATTGTCTTACAACAATTTCTTCAGTTTTTTTATTGGTATTATCATAAGTTGATAAATTCTCTTCTGAGATATTAAGAGACATTCACCTAATATAGAGTGAAGAATGTTTGTGTTTATCTATTGATTGAGCTGCTAATAAAATTTGATCTTATATCATCCTATATATATATACACCTAAAGCTTGTACTATACTTTGGTCCTTTAATTATTTCATGTTAATTAAAGTAAGTGGGACCTACTAACTGATGACATGGCAACATCACCGGTTTTTGTGGACCTTTTTTCTTCTATATTGTTGTTGATAAATTCTTTGGGAATTTGTTTAGACTAAAGTAGCGTTTGATCCTAGATTTTGCATCAAATTCTAAAAGTTTATCTGTAAGTGTTTGTTTGACGAATATAGATATCGCATCAGATTTTAAAATGTTATTTTCAAATATCTGTTTGACTAAAGATTTTGGATCAGATTTTGTAAATCGCCTTAAAAAAGTTTTCAAGAGCCAAACTAGAGCTAAATATATTATACTAGTTGATTCATATTTTAAAAGATTAATTAATAATATATTCTTCTTAATGCTAAAGGTAAAGAGGTGCATGTATCTATACTAATAGCTAATACTTTAATATCCAATTGATGGTGATTGTTATTGTTAAGCTAGTGAATTGTGTTCCAATAATTGTTTCTCCATGAGATTGTCATCTTGCGCTTCATGCATGATGGTGGCAATCAGTATGGTTAGAGTCCCACATTGATATATCGGATTTGATCATTTTGAACAAGCGTCTTACTTTTCAAACTAGATTTTAAGGTTAAGTTAAATTCAATATCTTTTGTTTTCCTATCATAATATATATTAAGTTAAAAATATCGGATTTCAGTTAGATTCAAGTTTCAGTTCTTATCAAACGTGATAGAATATGAGATCTTTCAGTCCTTAGTTAAAGATGTCTGATTCGAATGATAAAGCATTTTTGATAAAGAATACACTTTCATTAATTCCAAGTTTTGGAAGGATGATTCGTTATGAAGAAATTCAGATTCATATCTTTGATTGTACCTTCATTTGTTAAGTAATCATAAAATAAATATTTTAAAGTTAATTAAGGAAGAAGGGAATAGCATGAGAGAAAAGCAAGGAGGAAAAGGGAAAGGGGTACCACTAATTATGATTAATTTAAATAAAACAATGGTTAATTAAGTTAAAAAGTTATTGTTAGTTCTAGGATGTACCTTCTAATTGGATGTGGAGATAAAAGTAGTTTCTTGGATCAATAATTGGGTTGGGTTGGTGAGAATCGTGGCCAAATAGAGAGGGGTTTATTGGCTAACATGTGGAGGGGGGCTTATTAGGTGATAATTAATTCACTTGATATTTAATTTATAATTAATCCATTTGCACTTGCCCTTTGCTTTTGTGCCCAAAAATAATGGCTGATGACATGAAGAAAAGGAGACAAGTGTTGGATAATGGATGAGAACGCACCACCCTCTCTTTTTCTTTTTTTTTAAAGAAAATATTTAATATTTAAAATTTATCGATATCGATTAGTTTAGAGATGCATCACATGATACAACATTATAACTCATTTAAAGAGAAGTGCTTTTTATTAGAATAGTACTAATATTCTTCTATTTTCAACACTCAAATCTACTCATTTAAGGGAAAGAACTTTTTGTTAGACTAATTACATTCTCTTTATTTTCCATAGTCGAAAATGAACCCTAATTTAATCATGAAGATGGAGTAATTTTGTCTATCAGTTGATTCAGATTTGCATCATATGACAATGACTTGATTCATTTAAGGAGAAGCGCTTCTTATTAGAATAATTCATTTCATTTTTAATACTCGAATTTAAACTTTCTGATTAAAGATATGGTATTGAAATATGGCAAAGCCAAAATTTCAACTAATAAAGTTCTATATATACTAGAAAAGCAAGCATATGGAGAAAAGAAGCTAAACGAATCTAAAATCTACAAATCGATTAGTTTAGATTTGACTTTTCTAACGAAATACATCTCCTATAATTATACTCTTCATTTTCAAAATTCAAATTCAAAATCTTTTAACATTGTGGCGCATACCAATCTTTCTTTTTAATGTCCTATAAAATTATTGCTCCATGTGTCAAATCTTAAACTTTGGATTATTGATTGATAACCCGCCGCCTAGCTATAGAAAACAAAGATTTTCTCCACATGAAATCTGAACCTACATGGATTAGTAGCTAGGGTAGTTTACCAATATCGAGATCTTCCTTTTAATTGGATACTAATCTAATCTAACCCTAGTTAATAATCCTCCAACATTAATTATATATGTGATTAAGGCAAGTAACCTAAAAATAGAAGGCTATATATAAGTTTATAGCCTATAAACGATATCTAATTAATAAGTAAAGCTCTTTTCTTGATCTCATTAGGTATTTTTTAAAAAAACTAATCCTTCACGTTCGAACACGCCAAACAGTTAATAGGCCATGCATGCCTGATGGAGCATACTTATTTATGAATTAAAATTATATAAACTTTATATATAATGTAGAAATATTTTAATAATTAGGTTGCTTATTAAGTAATCATAGGTTATTTTTTTATTAAGTATTATTAATTGGTAATGTGGTAAAGTTAGTAATTAAAGTGCTATCACATATTAAACTTCTCTGCTTGTATTAAAATAAATCTTTATGTACACTTATTAAAATGAATTTTAATTATATATATTGATAATGTACGTAAAGATTTTCGATATGTGATCACATAGTTACTTTTTACCACATCATCAATTACAATAACATATCCAGTGAAATTCACAAGTTGAGTTTGGAGAGGGTAGAATGTACACAGACCTTACCACTACCTCGTGGAGATAGAGAAGTTATTTTTAAAAGGCCTTCGGTTCAAGTGCAGCAACTCTAGGTACAAAGGAGAGTGAATAAAATATAACAGGTAACAGGACCACAACACCAATTAATAATACTTAATAAAAATTAACCTATGATATTACTTAGGGAAAATGGTCTGAAAAATACTTCAACTTTTGCTGAAATTACTGTTACGATACCAAACTTTATGGAGGACCTTTTACCCCTCTGCACTATTTAATAGTGTATTTTAAATGTATATATGTGCCCACGTGGACACATTATTATTTATAATGATGCAATATTTATGATGTCCACGTGGACACATATACACCTTTAAAATACACTATTAAATAGTGCAGGGGTAAAAGGTCCTTTCCAAAGTTCGATATTGTTACAGCAATTTCGGTCAAAGTTCAGATATATTTCAAACATTTTCCCCTATTACTTAACAAGTAACCTAGTTACGTTATTTAAATATTTCTACATTATAAGTGCATATAATTTTAATTGTAAGTGTTCATTAATAATGCAAAGATAACTAGTAGAAGGAAAATTAAAGAGAAGACAAGATGGACCTATTTTTACTTTTAGCAAATATATTAAGTAGCACATAGAAATTAACCAGGATAAGAACTCAAAGTTATAGTAAATAAATAAATAAAGCAGATGCTGAATTAAAATATTAGAAAGAGTATATATTATGCACGTGATGATGAGGATAATAGGTCTAGGTCCTATATATTCCATTTTTTTCAAAAAAATAAAATAAAAAAATGATGATATAATTAATACCTGTATACTATTGCTTAATTCTAAATTAAGTTTTACCTTATCTTAAAAGCATGTTCTAAGTTAAATGCATATATCTCATAATAACCATTTGTCTGAAATTGATTCTCTAAACAATGAGAAGAAAAAAGTTGGAATTTCTAATTAATGAACAATTTTTTTGAAAGACAGGATCAAGAAATGATATGATAAGGTAAAATATACAAAATATTCATTAGCATTAAAGCATATTCTTTTTCAATGTATTTCTAATGTTCAAAGGAGAATATATGTTGGGAAGCTTTGATTAATTTGTGTGGTATATATGATTAATTAAAACGTAATCTTGTTCTTAATTACTTTCCCAGATTTCTTCTAATTTCATCCTTTTCTGTAATGTCCAAGTTAGGTCATAGGTACAACTTGTGACTTTAATTTAATTAATTAATTTATATTATATAGTTGAATATGAATTAATTCCATACTATGACCTCATTGCCTTGGTCTTAATTTATAATAAAATGCTTATGGTGGCTGAATCTTATCATTGTAGTAAAGTAACAAAGCTACTTTTTTCATATTAACTATTAAGATTATTGAATCATGTTTTGAAATATTGCTTAAAGAATAAAAATGGGAACAGAGAATATGTGCGATCCCGTTCATATTGTCCGTCCCTAATAAACAGTCTCTTTTGTGCTACCTTTTTCATAGAGTACAAATCTTATTTAAAATAAAAATAAAATTTCATATTCAATTAATGGTAAAAAAATTTAATAATTTGACTCTTAAAATTCTAACGTTAGGACAAAGCGAGTAGATCATAATTTTAAAAAATGATTTTCCCTTTTGGACTTTTCCTATCTTGCTCAAGGAGTTATTGAGTTTTCATTCAGTATAATAATGCTACTAATAGAACAACAAAAGAAATAATTAAAAGTTCAAGCCCTTTAATTTGTTATTAGCCACTTCACCTTTTTTAAGTCCTAATCATGGTTTGTAACCTTTTCTTTAATATCTTTTTACAAGCGTTTTCTATTAATTTTTTTATTTTTATATACTATAATTATTTAGAAGAGAGTTTTGGAGTAATAATAAAGTTTTTTTTTGTATATAGGTCATCATTCGAGCTTTGGAAGTAGCATGTCATTAATATATGTATTAAGGTAGATTATCTACATCACACCCCTTATGATACGGCCCTCATGTGCATCGTAGTTTTTAAAAATATACTATGGTTACTTAGTCCCAACGTATGATAATGATTTATGGATAGTACTATCTCACGATGTTTTTGTTTTGTTTATTTTTGGTTACTTATTCTCAACGGATGATAATGATTGAAATTTGAAAGGTTAGCAAGTGTTTAATGATGTTTTGATTTTATTTATTATTTATTTCCTGTATGTCTTGCTTTTCTATCAAAAGTTGATCCCACTTGCAAATTTTAGCTTGATGATAAATAAAAGTAGTGACTTGCTGACACTAAACTTTACAAGATTATTCCAATTTCATGTAATATAAATATTTCATTCATGGAATAAAACAACTTTATTTGATTTTGTTGTTTAGTATCCTTTCATCAAAAATTAAGATTTTTCTTACTTTTACTAGCAAGTACTTATGAGTAGAGTTTCTATATTGCATCTAGATCAATTTCCACTTTTCCTTTAATTATCCAATACTCCATCTAATATCATAATTGGTTTGATAAAATCAGATTCACGCCACGTAAGATTCATTAAAAGATGATCAAACTCACCTAATAAGAATTTTCCATATCCAAAATATGAGCTCAAGATTTTTAATTAAGAGCGGAGGAATCTCATTGGATTCATGATTTTTTCGCGGTGCACGTCCCTTCCCTTTTATCTTTATTTTTTTTAACAAAAAAAAAAGTAGTATAAGTGAGAAGTGAGAACAGTACAAAAATTAAAGGGAAAATAACGCAGTTAAGCAAACTTATACTACTTAATTACTCATCATAACTATAGTTTGCTATAATAACCACTCGCGACTAACATTATACATTAATTACGTGGGCAGACTTCGAGTTTGTATTATTAGCCACGTTTGTATATGTATAATTCGTCAGAATATTCAAATACATATGTATAATAGACAATTATCTAACCGATATGCATATACAATTCACCTCTCTCCCACTCTCTGCCCTCTCTTGCTCGCCTCTCTCCTCCCTCGTGAAAATTTCATATATGACATTTATTAGACTAATATTTTCAAGTTATAGCAGTAGAATAAAACTTTCAAGTTGTAACAATAAAAAATTTCAGGTTGTAACATTTTATTAAATAAAAAAATATTTTTTAATTAATTGTAAAAATCTGTTTTGAAAAAAATAAAAAGGATAAAAAATCAATTTTGAAAAAAATAAAAAAATAAAAAAGGAATATAATTCAATTTTGAAGAAAAAAAAAGAAAAAAAAAACAGAAATAGGTGTATTAATAAAATTTGAATTGATTGATGATAATTATTAATTAGCATAAATTTAGGAGATTCAAACTAATTAGGAATATTTAGTTTCCTTAATTCACTCTAATCTGTTAAAATTAATTAAAAAATCGGATTTTATCCATTTTCTTCTATGTTACTCTCTCTTTATTTTTTTTTCAGAATTGTTGTCACTGACGAGTAAATCAAGTTTATTTTTTGTTTGAAAAATCTTTATTTTGTTGTGATGGACGACTACTTATCTATATTAATTAAACATGGTGGTAGATGGGATCCTTCAGGTTGAATAAATGTTGGTATGAATAATTGGGTGTCAACTATATATAGTTTGGATACCAATTATATGGTGTTCATTGTGATCTCCAATTAAATATCAAAACTAAATTGTTTATGTATCCAATTGTTATGTAATTTGTATATAACTGATATCAAAAATTTGTATCCAATTGATATGCAATCTGTATATAACTAGTATCCTGAAATTATGAGAGTCGATCTGTAATTCATATGTAGTTGATAACTGACTTGAAGAAAACAGTGCATATTCTATATCATTCAATACTTAAAACTGTATCAAAAACAAAATATATATCGTTCAAAAGTTAAAAAAACATGAAATACTAAAGAGTCTAAGCTGCAATCAACTATCTCAAATTTGATCTCCGTAGTCTTGGTGTAGGATAATTGTTGGTATCTAGAGCATGTTCTTTTGCTATGCGGGATCCATCAAATTTGCTAGCAACAGTCCCAATTACTTCACTCTCACTGATCGCACCATCATCATTCTTTGATTTTCCGCATTGTCATCAACCTAGTTGGAGAAATTGAAAAAGAAACCTTCTTATTATAAAAAATAGGTATTATAAGAAAATACCAATTTCATACCAACATTAGTCATANAGAATTTTGAATCCCAAAATTTTCGACAATCTTGAATCAAAATCGAAAGGATATTCGATGAACTTGAAGATTCACAAAAGAAATCATTTGTCCAACAACAATTTCATCACTTTTGTATCCTTCATAACTCACCTCGCTTATCCAAAATTTTGACAAAAGTTTTTATGAAACAGAGAGAACGATGAACAAGAAGAATAAATTTAATTTTTGAATTTTTGGTTAGTTACACTATAGGATTTTGAATTCTTGACAATAATTTGAAATGGAATAAAATAATTTATGGGATCTTAATTTGATTTTCAACTCTTTTTTCCCCCCCTTAATTAGTGTAACAAACGGATACTATGAGATCTTAATTTGATTTTTCAGTTTTTTTCCCTAAATAAGTGCAACAGATTGATATACATAATGTATCCGGATCCTTAATTATGTATCCAAAATGCCTAAAAAATATGAGATTTATGTAATTATAAAAATAATAGGGATAGAAGGTAATTTATGTTTTACATTATGGTATTTATGTAAGTTATTCTAAAAATAATACACAACTTAAGTCAGCTTTCATACCAACAATAAATTAATTTCATACCAATGTTAAAATACATTTCATACCATATTCATAAATCGTATATTAAGTCAGCTTTCATACCAATATTATTCATGTTTCATGCCAGTTTAGTAGACAAAATGAGAATAATTTGAAAAAAAAAATAGATTTCCTCTTAACTGTGTACCAACTTCATACCAAATTTAAACAAGTTTCACACCAAATATAAGTAATGCATCATACCATTTTTATACCAAATTTTATACCAAACATGTCATCATTAGACAAAATTCATACCATATTCATAAATCGTATATTAAGTCAGCTTTCATACCAATAATATGCATAATATAACAATTTTAACAAAAAAAATCTACTAAATTGATTTAACCATATCCCATGTAGTAAAAAACCCAATTAACTTTTGGAGGACACAACACACACTCAACAGTATTTTCCAAGAGTCCAAACAATATAAGGTTTCAAGAACATCTTTACCTCCTATAATAAACTTCAATCTACACTACACATGGCCATAAATCTCCCAAAAACATTAGCAAAATCAATAAAAATTTGATTTTTGACCATTCCCCACGTAGTAAGAACTCAAATAAGCAAAACCCAGAAAGGATCAACCTCAAAACACCTCTGATTCACCTCCATGAAAATGGTAAAATAAACTTTCTTGCAATACAATTATCAAACGGGGTTTCTCCAAAATACTAAAATTATTGAAAATTACAACTTAGAGATCTGCCCTTTTATTTTAATTATATGGAGAATATATTTCTCCTAATCAGTTTTTAGATGTTGAAAAATCGGCTTCAATGGAGTATGGATGAAAGAGATGAAAGATGAATTTCTATTTTTTTTTAACGTGGAATTGACTTGGGGTGAGGGATTTAGGTGGGGTGTGGGAGTGTGACTTGTAACTATAAAAAAGGAACAGTAATCAATGTAAATCCTTATAATAGTGTAAGAGATAATTATGGGATATTCTTTATTTAAATAATTTAATAATAATATAAAATTATAAAAAAAAATTACTTATTTAATTAATTTATAAATAATTAGTGATATGTTATAACCCGTATAAAATTGTTATAAGCAATAATTTTTTAAAAGTAGATTTAAAACCTGTAATATTGACTCTTTAATGTGTATATGGGGTGGTTTTTCCATATTATGTCCTCTATTTTTGTGGGATTTTATTTTAACAAGGCTTATGTATATTTACTGTTGTTTGCACTTTGCACATACAATACAAAATCGTGATTTGAAATCAGATTGATTTGAAGTTGAAATTTCCTTTAAACATGTAATTTAATTTTTTTAAGTTGTAGTATTTTTTTCTCTAAAACATGAAAATCCTACAAATTGTGATTCTTTATTCTTAAACAATCCTTCCAACTTCATAAACAAGATATCAAAATATCCTAAAACGCCATATTGATAAATAACATATCTCCATATTCCTTTGTTGTTGAGATAAAAAAAAGAACGAAAATATCTTTCCGCTTCTATTAATTACAATTGAGAAGAAAGTGGAATAGTAACAATTACAGGAGTACTTAATTACTATATGGAAGAGAACTGGAAGATGTAATATTTAGAAGATTGCTAGGGGCATGGTGAAAATTTGAACAGCACTCTTCACAGCTTCAACATCAATATCAACCAATTTTCCAGTCTTAGATGAAATAGTTGCACATTTCTTTGCTTCTGCATTGGGAACGAAACTTCTGGCCTTATCCTCAGAGCAGAATAGCCCAATACTGTACAGACAAAACCAAGATATATCAACCTCCCCCACAAAGACAGCAAAAGGTGCAAAAAATTCTGCGTTTACAGCTTGTAGTACATGACGTTACCTTGGTTTTCCACGTGCGTGAGCAAGTTGTATGGCAGCTGTATTTGTAGCTATCACTCCAGCAGAGTCATCAACAAGAGCAGCAAGCTAAGACAGAAATTTGTGAGGACTGTTAGTTTTCTAATGCTCATCCGCGGTATAAAGACTATAGTTAAAGCTGTCACTAACATGCAACAGAAGCAGACTATTTCATTTGATTATACCCTCCTTGTCTATAAGGTAAATTGTTGCCATTATATCTCTGACTCCAACCAACTTCTTTGTTTATGGTTATTCAACTAAACACTGGTTGATCATCGGTCATTGATATTGTGAAAATGGTTGAGAAAACAAACCTGTCCAGGGGTGGTTATGAACACTATACTAGCATCATAACCAACTGCATCTTCCACATTTTCTCTTTCTTTTTCATGCGGAATGACAAAAACTGGCTTCACTCCCCTGATCAAATAATAGTTTACAATCCATTAGTATATCTCTCAAATTTTCTTGCATTTGATGAAAAAGACTAATCAGCTAATTCGAGAACTAAAAATGACCATGTAGTCCTTTTTCCAACAAAGAATAAAATACTGACATTATACCTTATCTCCTTTGCTATCTCAGCCCATATCTCAATTGGGAGCAAGCTATCAGTATCACCCCTTGACTGCATAGAAGCTTTTGAATCTGATTTAATCCCATGAATCACAATATATTTGCCTTTCTGTGCACCAACATTCTTATATTTTGCCTCCACAACCTCCCTAACCTTTCTTGAGATTGATACTTTAAGTGGAGGTAAAGGTTGTCGTGGTACTTTACGAGCTGGTCTGCCCAACCAATCAATCATCTGACGGTACCTATTTCAAAAAAGTGTATGTAAACATGTGATACAAGCTTTGACGAAGTACAACTGTTGCACTTTTCAAACTCCCTATTCAGTTGTCAAAAAATGAAGTTATTAGTTGGAACATCTACTTACATATGATATCCGCCCTCGGAAAGGTTCATGCTTTCTGGTGTAAAAGTTTCTGACAGAAACAATCCTGCTCCTGCAGAATTCACATTTGGGTAAATGTAGCTAACTCTGTCACGAGCAGTCGACATAAACAAAAATACTGCATGTCCAATCCCTGCCAGTTTGGTTGACAGGATCATATCATAGTACCTACTCTGCAATAAACCATGCATTAGAGCAAATAACTTAGCCAAAAAAATGACTAGAACTCTCTATTAATAATGCAGGGATCAAAAATTTTAATCTCCATCTGACTAAACAAGGCTATTAATATCTTGAAACTAATGTAAGCAATTCTTTTCCAAGTGTGATCTGCTCAACTTTAGAATTATCTGCAAGCATATGTAGTTAGTTATACTATTTTATCAAAAATTCACCACACTATGGATGTTAGGTTCGGAGAGCAGTCAATATGTGAATATATCGAGATTCGAGAGCACAGCACCTGCAGTTAGACTAGGACCATCGAGGTCGCTTAGCTACACAATAAGGGAACAAATTTAAGTTCTATCCACTGACGAAGTAATATATATTTACACAATCAGGTTACTCATTAAGATAATCATAATTAAATCTTCGTACCTAACCAAGTGTCCTTATAATGTTTGATGTTTTCTCTAATTTTAAGATGCAACATGCTTACATTACATATATACATTAAGACACAACAAGAATCAGACTTGGAATGAAAAAACTTGTTGCTCGAACTCTTCAAAAATGTTAGATTAATGTGTGTCGGATACTTCCAAAAGTAAAATTGACATTTTTGAAGAGTCCAAGCAACGTAGATTTAAACAATGATCTGTTGATGTTAATGGAACGGCATCAAACCTTAAGAATTCCAACCATATCAGTATACTCAGCTGGTTCAGGAAAATCATCATCCAGATCATATGCATTAGCCCACCTCACATTTTTATTCATCTCACATGTCTGTTTTCCCCTGGCTGTTGCAAGTATATCCACTTGAACACCAGGGTACCTATCCTTAATCATCTGAATTGCTGGAAAAAACAGCAAATTCTCATAAACCCCACCATCAATAACACAACAACATCTCCTAACATCACCTCTAATTTTCAAACCCAATGAAGCAATTTCAACAGAGTATCCCATTGGGAATTTGAGGAATCCATATGGGTTATCAGGATTATCAGGTGGCCTTGGATCTTCATCTTGTTTGCCTTCAGAAAAAAGTGAACCATACTCCATTTCAGGATCATCACCATAGTCAAAAGGGTCAAGCCATGGATTTTTTTTCTTGGCATTGGGGCAAAAAATCCCTGATTTTCTGGCGGAAAAAGATGGATTGTTGTTCAAGAAAGGTACATTTGTGACATGGGTTATAGGAAAATAAGGTGAATTAGTAAAAAAAGGTGAAATGGAGTTAGGTAGTAGAGTAGTAGTGGCAGCCATTTTTGAGTGTATCATAAAATTCTGCAACTTTTTTGGGGATAGCTAAAAACTATAGCACGTTGGATTTGAATGTGTGAAGGTTGTTAGATAAGTAGGTCCCAGTGTTGTCACTTTGTTCCTGCCTTGTCTTTTACGACTATTTTGTTTGTCTCAATTTATGTGATACATTTTTTTAGTTAATATTTCATTCATTAAATTAAATAAAATCATATAAATTGAGATGATGGAATACTAATTTTTTGCTTTTTTTAATCAATCGAGTGTCTAATATCCATATTGACAACCTAATTAATTTGGAACTGTGCTGCATAAATTTCGATTAAAGAGAAAACACTCTTTACTAAGATTTTTCTCATACCCTGAACTGGTTGAAGAGTCCCACATCGGAAGAAAAAGGAGTGGTCTCCTTAAATGGCTTGGAGCCTTGGACAATGTTGTTGAATTAGCTTTTGGATTGAGTTAGATCCAAGATCAAAAAGGATCTATCTCAATTAGTATTCTTCATGATGAGCCCCTAAATCAAATTGCACATGTACTAGATATCCAGTCCTGGATGTGAAATAGGGTGTTGAAGAATCTCACATCGAATGGAAAAGGCACATGGGTGGTCCCATTAATATGGGTCGGGCAATCCTTCCTACAAATATAAGTCTAGATATGTTTTAAGATGAAAAGATCATATCAAGGTGTGTGCATCGGTCGGTTCGGTTTATCGGTTTTCAGTTTTTAAATATGCTAAATCAATAACGAACCAATAAGATAATTTTTTATCGGTTTTAGTCCTTAACGGTTCGGTTTTCAGTTTAACCAATAAGAATATGCTTATAAAACAAATATATGACTTTTCTAATAAATTTGACACGACAAGTCAATAATGTAACTTTACAAAAACTCATAAAATAGAAATGATAATAACAAACATGAAAAGAACTATACATATGTAACACAAAGAGAAATAAAGAGGAATATGATTTTTACTTTAGGTTTTGACGATTTGTATAATGTAAAGTTGTAAACTCAAAGTCACAGCGAAGTATGAATTGATAGCTAAATGACAAAGACACAACTATTAAGATATTGAGATTAATATTTATTAATATGTATGTATATGTAAAAGTATTAAATTATTATAGTCTTAACTCTTAATGGGTTATCGGTTTACCCAATAACCCAATATTGAAAACCAATACCAAACCGATAACCCGATAATTTTTTTTTTTATAAAACCATTAACAAACCGTTAATCCAATAACCCAATACCAATAAACCAATAACACTTTTTTCGGTTCAGTTTTTGCACACCCCTAATCATATCTATATTATCGAAATTGTGATTTTACTACTTGTGTTAGCTAAAATACAAAGTGCTAGCAAATAACAATGCTATATTGCTGCTCCATCAATCATAGGGAGAATCAGGTACAGTTTTCCTATAAAAGATTGCTTAATATGCAATCAAGGAGAAAACAAGATGCATGAAAAGGAAAGGAACTCTACAAAATTGTGTACCAATTATGTCAAAAAAGTAAGATGATAAACAGAGTCAATGATGAGATCAAAAGGAAAAAAAAGAAGATTATATACAGAAAAAAAGATAATGAGATCATAAAAGGAAAAAAGTAAATTATTAGGCTTTGTTTTATTCACTAAACTAGCTTGGATATGTCACTGATATTTTTGACTTATAAGGTAACCTCTTTTATAAAGCAGGCTACACTTTTTTTTTTATGATCTTTAATTAAAATATGTGAAGATGTTCATGAAACTAAAATTGTACTTAAAAATCCATTTATTAATCTAAAATAATAATAGTCTAGTTTAGAAAATAACCGATTGAATCGTACCATTAACACCCCCAATCCCAATATACTCAACAAAAAAAAATAACAAATAAAACTTTAAATTTCTAAATTTTGCGTAGAAAAAATAGATGTAGATGCCACTCCACAATCAAGTACCCATCACAATTCACAAATTGAAAAGCTATCTTCAATTTCCACATTAATGGATGAACAATAATTAAGCTCTATAATTAGATTCGTGCTTATCCTTAATTAATTAAATTGTGTTTTAAGTTGGCAATTAATTCCCCTTTTCCCATTTATTTTTTGATTTCCAAATTTGGTCCAATTATGTGTGTGTTTTCAATTATTAAAAAAGACATTTTAAGGGTTAGTAGGTAGCATATCCTTTTTTATTCTAAATTTCGTCAAATAAAATTTATATTATTCCAAAGTATATCATTTCAAAAAATAATAATATTCCCTTCAATCAAGTATAACAACACCTACTTCCAAAAAATAAAATACAAAGTAAATTGAGAAATAATAATTCATGGTGATTAATGAACATAAATAAAGTTTTTTTACTTGTTTATTTTAACAAGTTAAAAAAAAATCTCTTCATTCTAAAACAAACATCATCTTAAAAATTTAAAACTGAAATTTGTATGTTTTTCAAATTATATCTTATATGAAAAAAACTTTTTCTTATTTTCAAGAAAACACGTACTATTATAATAATTATAGTGTTCAATTCTTGTTTTTTTAAGGAGGGTATAAAGTTTAAAATTGACAAGTAAAAAAAAGTTAACGAAGAAAATCCTTACTATTATTTTTCTTAATTAGCGTGAAATGAGCTAAAGTGACACTTATTATAGAACGTGAATTATTGACAGTCTTGTGCACTAAATCTCCACTATGTTTAGATTTTTGAAAATCTAATTAATAAAGTTAATTTTTAATAAAATAAATCACAGTAAAAGGTTAATATTGCGTGGCAACAGATAATTGGTTAGTTTCGATGATCACACTAAAATGCAAGTGAAGAGAGAAAGAGGCGTAGTATAATTCTCTCTCTAGAAACATCCTTAAAGAAGTCGCCGTTGGTTTCTAAGATCGGACAGTCACCATTTTCTCAATAAATTCTTCTCGCCGATAATGTATCTGCTCTCTCACTCTCTAGGGTTTTAATTCTCTACTTTCCGGTCCATACAATTACAATGCACCTTCTTTTTCCCTTCACTGTTTTACTCTTCAACCCTAGCTAAGCACAGTTGAAGAAATTCATGCTAAGTTCGACGAATTTTTAGTTACTAGGAGTTGTAATTGTTTCAATGTCTGGAGGACCTAGGGTTAAATTGATGAACAATGCTGATTCTGAAGTCCGATCAGTGCTCGGTCCGGCGGGTAACAAGGCTAGATCCGTTGAATTACGAAAGCCCGTTGAAAAGCCTGTTAAGAAGGCTGCTGAAAGTGAAGAGTCTAAGGGTAAGAAATTTGAGGGAACGGATTCCGTGCCGCAATCACGGGCGCCGGTGGCTGCTTCGAAGAAATGTGGAGGAGCTGTGCCTTCTATTTTGAGACAGCAACAGGACCATAGGTCATTGATGATGAGGCCTAATTTGTCGCTTAATGCGTCTTGTTCTTCGGATGCTTCGACGGATTCTTCTCATAGCCGAGCATCGACAACGGGGAAATTGAGCCGTGGGAGTGTGACGCCGACGGCTGGAAGAAGGAAGCAATGTAGTAGTCCGAAAGTGGTGAAGTCTGAGAAAATTGGAAAAACTGTTGGTGAAGGTCAGAGCTTGGCTTCAAGTCCCACTCCGGGTGATGCTTCGGTGATGAAGAAAAGGTGTGCTTGGGTGACCCCAAATACTGGTATGTTTAATTCTGTAATGTTGCATTTCATTTGTTGTATATGTACAGTTACAGTGTTTTGATAAGGCAAAGGCATTGTTAAATTTGTTACATAACTGTGGGGATAGCATTTGCTCTTGGTTCAATTTTTGGTCCTTCTAGTTAATCCACTAGCAGTGGAGAAAAATTGGGATATTTAGGTCTTTGCTAGAATACCAATATGTCAAGTGTAGATAGGACTTGGATTTTTGGGACACCAAACGATGAACTGAGCTAGTTCTTCATTCAGCTGAGTTAGGGGGAATTATTCCACTTCCTAGTATTAGCTAACCAATGGGTTTCATTTTGAAAATCCTTGTGTCTCCAAGCTATCATCATTCAGGCCTGCCACCGTCTGATATATACTGCTGGGCTGTGTTGGATACGAACTTGATTGCTTGTCCATCTTTTCTATCGGAAATGATGTTCCATGTTGTTGGCATGCATATATATATATATTTTCCTCGCCTAATCTAGTATTAATGCTATTAATTTTGATTATGAACTACTTCGTGGTTAATAATTGGAGATCACTTTTTATGGATAAACTTTTTCTTCTTCGGTTAAGTTGTAATGGACGTCTATTCCACTAAGCTGATGTTTTACGTGAGTTGAATCCCTAATTATATCCCTTTCCTATCTCTTGTAATGAATAAGTTTTTTATAGGGTCACTAGTCTAATGGTTGGTTTAAGGTATGAGCAATCTGGTTACTAATTGACAGTTTAGTGGGGTAAACCCCCACAAGTCAACCCAAACACCATTGTCATTCTGTGTACTAGCCAAATATCAAAAGTAGAGAACCTACAAAAAATATGGTTCTCTATGAAACTCTCAATCTTCTAAACAAATAGGGTTATCATGGATGCACTAAAGAGAAACTAGAGATTACAGATTTGCTGATTGACATTCACATGCTTTCCTCTACTTCCGTGCTCAAGATAATCTGAGAAAATATGCTCATCTTTGACAGTTCATACTAAGAATTTACCATCCTTTTCCTTGTATTTCTGAACTTGGAATTTATTGCATTCCCTTTTTCAACTTTCTCTTTTTTCTTGAGTTCATGAAGTTAGAATTTGATTCCATTCCCAGTGTTGCTTGAGGGAATGAAGAAAAGCTACTTGACCTCGTATGGGAAGAAGGTGAAATCAATTTGAAACTGATAGCATACTGTTCAGGCCCTTAGAAAGTCACTTAAGTTTCATTTTTTGTTTGATGAACATCTATGTGGAAGAGTGGTGAAATAGTGTTTTTGTGTGATGTACAGACAATGTGGAAAAATGATGAAATAGAGGGGATTTTCTCCTTCATCAAGTGGAAGGTCATCGGCATCTGTACATGACATTATCTAAGATGCCATATATGCCTAATGAGAGTGTCTGAACTGTAAACTTGATTTCCTTAGGCATTAAAAGAGGTTCCTCTGGTAAAGATCAAGCTGTCAATCAGTTTGTAGCCATGATATACCATGCATGCATGCTTCTTTAAGTACCCCCCACATGGCTCATCGTGTCACACCAGTCTTTATTTAAACTAACCACTGGCTTCATGAATTTCTTTTGAACTGATTAGTGATGAGTTTGCTAGTTCTGATGTGTGTCTTTTGCAAAAAATTTTAAGAACTGGTAACTTTGTATTCCTCAGCATTAAGGGTATGCCGTCCACCTCCAAAAGCTTACATTTACTGGAAGTAATCACAGAAGTCCTAGAAAGCCCACTAGCTGAACTTCCTCTTCTATATATTGCTGTTTACGTAAAATAATATAAAGAAGTGATAACCTTCCACTTGATCTTATTGCTAATTATTACATAGACTAGCTAGCAGCTGGCTGGAGGACAGGTATGAACACATTGCTGGTTTTGTGAGGTTCTATGAGAAAGTTTGAGGAGAATTCACCTTTTCCGTGATGTATTTGAGGATAGTGTAAAACGCTGGGAAATACATTATTGATCAATGCTCATTGAGCACTTTAACCATTTGATTTTAGGTTTCATATTCTTCTTTTATGGACTTTGCACATATTTTATGTCTCAGGCCCAAATAAAGAAAAAAGGATGTAATAGGTTGAAGGTCCGTCTACATGAATCCTTATAGTACTGAATATGCTTATGTTAAGTCCAATATTTTCTTTGAGGCATTTGAGTCTGTTTAGAATTATATATCAGCACGAAAAGAAAGAACCTTTGATGTTAAAGAATCTCAATTTATTGAGTAATTGATGAAACGGGTCAAAATCAAAGAAGATAATGGATGTTGAGGATTCAATGAAATGAAACTACACTAATGTGTTATTTTATTTCTCTTATTTAACCTTATTAATATGTGTATTGTGTATTTATGAGAAATATTTATAGAGATGGTTGCATAATTTTTATATTAGCATCCTTCTATTGAAACACATCACCAGCATCCCATTTAACATTCGTTTCCCTTTGCTTATTTTTATTCCTCTTTATCTTCTATATTGTTAAAACATGGTCAGAGGAGTGATGGAATCATATGCTTGACATTTGGAGATTTAAGGTGATTGACCATGCATGGCCTTTTAGAAGTTCCAGTCTGTCCTGCTCATGTTGCTCAGACTCATCAAAAATGCCATCGGGTGGATGTTGGATTCTTTAAAGTTTAAAAGTAGTGCATTTTTGGAGGATTTGACATGGGTGTGGCAATATTTTTGGAGAGTCCAAACAACTTGCCGCTCTAATACATAACTATTTCCAAGTATTATCAAACCATCATTGGAGATGGTCTCTCTATTCTAGTGTTTGTGGCATTCTTACCTACTTTCTGGCCCCTATGTTAAGAATTCTCATTTGCCACTTCTCCAGAGGTTTTTGAGTCTACAACTTGTTATGAGATGAACGCGTTGTTTCTAAACCTTGTTATTGGGGGTTCTCTTTTGATGAAGTAAGGTAAGCTTTCATTTGATCATCGAGAGGATACAAGGGGTAGAAAAACCATGTTAGGATCAGGGAAATTAAATCTGCTATTAATTGTTTTCTTTTAAGGGGAAGAATCATTATAGAATCATCTTGTTTCCTTTTGGCAGGAAAGCTAATGATTATAATCAAGAAAGGTCAAAGTATTACCATGTTAGGCACCATTCCTAATACTAGAACAATTACATAAGCACCCAAGGGTGTGACCTAGTTATCAGTGAAGTGGTAGGAGAATCATGAGGTTTCAGGTTCAAATTCCAGTGGAAACCACTAGTTGACTTCTCATCTAAGCCTTGATGGACAGTGTTATCCAATAATGTCCTGGTGGAAGGTAGTAGGTACCTAGTGGAATAGTCGAGATGTCCACAAGTTGGCCTAGACACCACTATCATTAAAAAAGAAAAAAGGAATCGTTATATAGAGGATAACTAAATGTGTATCCACATCTCTATTCTTGTCAAACATGTATAATGTTCTGTAATCTAGCTCTCTAACTCCAGTTTCTAGTCCTACATCATGAAACAAGTTGTACATCTTCCAACAAGTTGATCATGGTGATTTTTCCATGTGTGTAATTGATTCTAAGTACAAAGGATTCATATAGGTTTATTGTTTGTCAGGAGTCCTATTCTGGTAGTATGTGTTCTTGTATGGGTAAGTATGAGCTTAATAGAATCTCTACTTTTGGGGAAACCTTACTTCGAACAAAGCGGGAAAAGACACAGAAGACACATTTAGCAAGTCCTAGTAAGTCTGCTACCGGGGGTTAGTCCATTGTTTGTAATAGATTCTTTTATTCATCCAGTTTTTGGATTTTCCATTATATTGGTCCATGGTCATCCTTTTGCAGGATATATTATTGTAATGCTGTAGATAGTATGTTCTTATCAGTTCCCTCTGCTAATTGGTTTTGTTTTGCCAAAAGATCCATCCTATGCTGCTTTTCATGACGAGGAATGGGGAGTTTCAGTCCACGATGACAAGTGCGTACTCCTACTTTATATTTTCTCATTCTTTTGCGGTTTGTAAGCAATTAAATGTGATGGTTTTCTCAGTCTGGGTTACTACTATTTGCAGGAAGCTCTTTGAACTTCTCAGTTTATGCACTGCATTAGCTGAACTCTCATGGCCGGCAATTCTCAGTAAAAGACATATGTTTAGGTACATTACGCTCTGCACCAGTGTTTTGGAGTGCCAGAAAATGGGTTATCATTTCATATCTGGTTGCCTTACAAAAGCTGCTGCTTCAATTTGAACTATTTGTTATGCAGAGAAGTTTTTCAAAATTTTGACCCAGTTGCAGTCTCAAAACTAAATGAGAAGAAGATAGCACCACCAGGAAGTCCTGCCAGCACTCTTTTATCAGAGGTAAAGCTACGGGCAGTTATTGAAAATGCACGCCAAACCTGTAAGGTATGTGAAAGTTTTCTGTCTTATTGAGTTGTCCTTGTCTTGAAGAAGAAAAACCTTTCTTGTACAGCTAGGAGAAATTAAATTGTATTGGTTAGGATAAAATTTATGAAGCTTTCTAGTTCTTGGCTCCTTCTTCAGATTTTTCACTAGTCAAAATGTTGGTTCTTAGATATTCCACCAAGATAACTGTCAACTTTAGATAAAGTAAAAGGAGGCTCTTGGACCTTTTTAGGTAATGAAAGAAGATTGCAACGGGAAATTGCTTCTTAGCCACGGATTATTTCAAGCTCAAAAGTTTTCAGTTTAGTCGGTCTGCATTTATTGTGTCAGCTGTCTTGAGCTGAAAGTCTTGCTGTTGTTAATTCTGTTTCCCTGGAAACTGATGATTTCTGTACTGGGTGCAAATTTTCAAAATACTCGGCAGCTGCATGTGAGGTGTTTTTCTAAAGTCAGAAACTACAGTCTATAGATACGATGTGCTTATGAAATATAAGGGCATTAGTTGTGGCTTTAATAGGTATGTCATTAAAGAGAGTAGGCATATTAAATGTAGAAATGAGCTTCTGAAAGGAGAAAGAGAAACAAAACTTTATTAGAATACACTTCATTTCAAATTTAGAAAGTGTATACCCGCGATTATGGGGGTCAAAATATCTAATATTTTTTGTAAATTTTGGGTAGGGGCTTTTTACACCTGTTGAAATAGAATCTACATATTCAGAAACTACATTATAGTATTAGATCTTTTTCTTTTTGTAATTAAAATATGAAAAAAAATAAAAAATTAGAAGATTGTCATCACAGAGAGAGCCATGATTGGCTTCTTAATAGTGTCAAATAGAAGTCCTGAACTGGCTCCTTAATAGTAATTGTCAGTGAGTAGTAATTTTAGAGTTGTTACTTGAGAACGAATTTTGATATCATGCTCTTGTTATCCTCTCAGATCATTGATGAACTTGGATCCTTCGACAAATACATATGGGGTTTTGTGAATAACAAACCTATAGTTAGTCAATTCCGATATGCAAGGCAGGTGCCAATGAAGACATCGAAAGCTGAAGGGATAAGTAAAGACCTAGTTAAAAGAGGATTCAGAGGAGTTGGACCTACTGTTGTGTACTCATTTATGCAAGTAGCTGGAATCACAAACGACCATCTCATCAGTTGCTTCAGATTTCATGATTGTGTAGCTGCAACCGATGGAATGGATAAAGATGATGGCCTTGCAGCCAAGATAGAAGTGAAGCAACAACTCAAGGATGAAACTGAGATGGGCCTTATAAGAGCTATTGATGACTTCAATTTATCGACATAGTGAAATGTGTTCAGAGTAGTAGTGCAATGTAATTTATACTCCTAGTAGATTTGGTAGCTTTGCGCCCTTGGTTGCGATACAGTTGAAAGGGAGGCAAGTGCTTGTGTACAAATGACCTTGCTTATTATTTTTACCATTGCTGTGTACATCTGATCTATATCTACCATCTAGTAGGGATTGCAATGGGGCGGGAAGGGAAATTATGAAAATTTAGCACCCAAGGGTGTGGCCTAGTGATTGAAAACCTTGAGGTCTTAGATTCAAAACTCAATAGAGATTAAAAAAAAACACTAGATGATTCTTTCTATCAATCCTAGCCTTGGTGGATAGAGTTACTTGGGTACCTGTTGCTAGTGGAAGGTGGCAGGTATCCTGTGGAATTAGTCTAGGTGAGTGAAAGCTGACTCGAATGTAATCATAAAAAAATGAAAAATTAACAAGAATTAGTGGGGGAAAGGGGGGTGTACAATTTGATTTAAAATCTTAATGTAGCAGTACAAGGCCAAAATGGGCAATGTGGAGTAGGTTTTTAGGGGGGGGAAATTAAGTTACAGATTAGCTTACAGAATTATCATTGACAAATACTTTTCAACATTATGTTATGTGTGGTCTCTGGTTTACTTAGTATCACTACAAACTACTATTTTTTTATGACCTATCAAAAACTTCTTTATCTTTATAAGGTAGGAATGAGGTTGCGTACACATCATCTTCTTTAGATTTTACTTGTGAAATTATAGTGAACACGTTGTATTACTTTTTTATTCCACCGAGAAATTACATCTTGTCTTTTAAATAGGATATAAATATTGAAGCAATGACATCAAGTGGCTGATGTTAACATTTAGAAACCAATATCTATTTCAATTTAGTCTCACAATGCCCCTGAATTCCCTTATTTTAATCCCTAGATCAAGAATTTTTTTTCTACTAAAATACTGGTCAAGTAAATTCTCCCTCCTTCAATGAACCAAAAATTCAGTTTCACGTGTGGTCTTTTCTTCTTTTGACTTCAACCTGGCCTCCATTTCTTGACCTTAGTCGAATAGAAGAGAAACCAATTTAAAAAAACAAGTAGCAAATGAGCTTGTCATGCTAAAATAGTTCAAAGATATTATGATATTATCCAATTTGGATCGAATCTGTACAGTTTTTCCTAAAATACTCGCACAATTAAGAATATTCTTACCCCTTTTATGTATGATGTATCTCCTGTTTTTTCTTTTCTTTTCAGTAATCAATATAAACTTTATTCACACGCCCAAAAGAATATAACAACGTAGAGATGCCATAGTCTACACAAAAGTAAGGAGGAGAAATCCAATTATTAAATATTTATTTGAGCAAATTCAACAATTTAATTTAAGACCACCAAAAGTCTCAATCTTGTGAGACTGAAAGGCGCAAATTGAGACCTAACTAATATAGGCTGCTATAGAAAATTAGCACATTCCATTTCCACGTGCACTTACTAGTCCAACCTACTGCCTACTGTTCTCCAAAAAAAAAGACAATTATAGTAAACACTATATACAACATGTCCTAGTGGCTGCCTGTCTTTCTCCGCAACATTTCAATGTGAGACATAATTTTCGTTTTTAATTATTCATTTATCCTTAGTGTTATTATTATTTTGTAAGAATTTTCCTGATATGGCGGCGGCTAAGGCCGCTTGAAAACTTGGATCTTTAGTCAATGATGAAGCCATTTGTTCTATCAAGAAATGTTGAAACTCTGGTCTATTTTGGTGTTGTTGATGATCATTTCCTGGTGATGTACGCTTGTGACCACTTGTACTTGTATTGCTGTTCACTTTTTTGACATCATTTTGTAATGTTTTTGGTTCAGCCAAATCAAGAGTTAACATTGGTTTTGGTCCTGATGTGTTGATGATATTAGTAGTGGAACTTGGCATTACTGAAGCAGTATAATTACCCGAAACATTGTTTTTCGGGTTGAAACGGCTAGAAGGGGAAGTTGTTGTAACAGTATCCACTTTAGAATGGTTGTGTTCTCCTTCATATGTTGCTACTAGAATCGATTGGTCTTCCACGCTTCTTTGAACCTGACAAATTAACACCATTGTTAGAAAAAAAAACATTGAACTAGAAAAGACTAATTTGTGATCTATATTAGTATATATTGAATTCAAAAATTGTCTTTTATCTCTTTATCCTTGTTATTAAAGTGGATGATAAGTAAATTACAGCTTGTACTTGATGTTTACTAAAGTGTTACATCTCTAAAATACATTTAAAATGAGATGGAGGGAGTTTTAAGTTTAATTTCTTTTCAAATTTATACATAGTTCAAGTCGAAAATAATAATTAAGTTGAGTTGAATCTAGAAATGTAGCTGTGAATTCATTTCTGGCCACCAAAATACATAAAATATCTGGAAGCTGCAACTAGGAAACTTCAAGGAAAGTTGGGTTACCTAATTATTTAATTACTCCTACTTGTTCAGTTGTTTCCTAATCGAAAATGACTTGGGACATTTCATACTATTTCTTAGCATTCATTTTGGTTTTACTTTGAATAAATATTAGTTCAATGAAGTAAATTAATTCAGAATGAGTAAACTTGTACATTAGGCTCTAAAATTGTATTACTAATTAGTATTAGCTGTACCTTTTTTTTAACGGGGCAGGTAGGAGCAAAAGAGCACTTGAAATAAGCTCTTGGAGATGGGTTGTCTCTTGTTACTTTCTGTCCATATTTCCTCCATTGATATCCATCTTTCACTATCTGCAACAACATTAACTTTCCCATTAGAAAAACAACTTAAATACTGAAATCAGCTATGAACTTTGTCGTTGATATGTTACTTTATAGCTCATTATATTGTTAACATAATTTTTTGATAATCTATGGTATATTCTAATATGTTGTTAAATAAGATTAGCTGTCATTTAACTATAGAATTTGTCTGGCGCTCGTGGACAAATGAAAAAGAATTACTATCTCCATTTTAATTTATTTGCCTTGTAATTTGGCACTAAGTTTACGAAAAGATTTTTGAATTGCAAATTATAAATTGAAACAGGAGAAGGAATTAATAAGAAAGTGTTGGAGAAACTTACAAGAGAAGTATCAGATGGTTCAGTTCTCATATAAACTCTAGAAGTCTTAGTTTTAATGTGTTCTTCTCTTGGTTTCTTTGGAGATGAATCTTCATCACTTGAACTGCTCTCTGAATTCAACACTTGAACTGACGATTTCACAATTTCATTATTATTATTATTATTGTTTTCAACTTTTCTTTTCTTCGATCCATCGCTGTTCTGATCCTGATCAGCTCCACTAGTACTACTATTCTGCTTGCTCAAATATTCCGTCAATTGATTCCTCAATGAATTGTAATTCTGGCACATAACTGTAAGCATCTCCGTCAATTTCTTATTTTCAGCATTTACTCTATTTAGTTCCTCCATTAAATTACCTGTCTGGACAAAACAACACAAAATTCAAAAATCAGCATTTACTCATATAAACTTCAAATTCTAGATCTGCCATTGTAAGAAATCGGAGAAGAAGATTTTACAAACCTCATCTTTGTTAGGTAGTACGGGATCTCTTCCAAGTCCAATGAAATTACTCTCAACTTCCTGTTTCTGCAAGGAAAGTGAAATCATCAGATTAAACAACAATTACGCAAATTATATCAATACATGATTATAGTGTATATTGTAAATTCACTTCCACATACCGGTAATTCATCGGAAACTCGAAGAGGTCTAAAGTTCAAATCCAAAGAAGTATCAACTAAACTGGTGAATTCCATTTGCTTTAATTTTGATTGAAATTTGTAAGAGAGAATAGGAAGGTATGTAATTGGGGGTTTGAAGTTTGGAAGCTGAAGCGCTTTGCCCATTTTGCACAGCTTATTTATAGTTGTGAAAAACGTGAACTGATGGGATGTTAAATTGGAATATTCAGAAAATAATTAAAAGTAGTACTCCCTCTGTCCCATTTTATGTGGCAACATTTCTTTTTTGGTCAGTCCCAAAAAGAATGTCACATTTCCTTATATGGAAAGTATTTAAAGATACAATTCCTTTTTTATTCTTGTTGATCCCACTTAATCTTAAAATAATACTCCAATACATTTATGAGGAGAGAGAAATTGAGTCTACTTTTTAAAAGGACAATTTGATAAACATTTCAAAATCTTCATTTATTTCTTAAACTCCGTGCCCGATCAAATGTTGCCACATAAAATGGGACGGAGGGAGTACTAATTAATTGAGTGAGTTTGCTTTTCTTGTCGGCCCATATCTTCGTTTGAATTTCTTTCTTACTAGTCAAAGTCAAGCCTGTACCAAGGAAACTAGAAAGAAACACATTGTATAAGACAAAACACATGAAATGAATTCTTATATCAGCTCACCGAGTATATGACCTTTAATAGAAGAATATAAAATTAGAATAGAAGGTTGATAAATAGTCAAACGTATTTTTTCTCCATTCCTAAGTATTAGTATTAATATTGTATTAACTCGTTCATTTTTTTATTGCTATGGTGTTTGGATCACTTTGAGCATACCTCGACTTATTTCATGAGATACTTAACCTCATGATGCTCAATTCACATTATTGATCACTAGACCCCATGCTTAGATGTAACTTATCGTTAGATTTCTATTATTACCTAATGTATCTTGAGTCTCATTAATCTTATTATCTTGTTGTTATTTCTGTTTGTTGTGATTAGCGTTTTTTCATCTTTCTTTGAGGCGGGGACTCATAATAATAACTTCTCTATCTTCTCATAATAAAAGTAAAATCTATATAAACATTATTCCTTTAACACTCCACTTATAAGATTATGTTGATTTGCACTCAGGGGTGAGACCTAGTGGTCAATAAAATGGTTGAGATTTATGAGGTCTCAAGTTCAATTTCTCCGGTGGAGACAAATTAAAAAACAGTACTAGGTGATCATTTCCATATGTCATAACCTTGATGGACAGAGTTATCTGATACCTATTAATTATTATGTGAAAATTGATCCAAATACCACAATTATTATTTTTTAAAATACGATGGTTTTGTTGTTTACAATATGAAGGGATTTTAATTCATATGGTATGGGCAGAGGATGGAGGATAAGATAATAGTCTTCGTAAATAAATAAATAGAATTTTTGTTTTGGTTCAATCTTCTTATCTAATTTTGTCACGTCAGCCGACATGCCTGTTTATAAATTAATAAAAAAAGAATATGATAGAGTTGTACCGTCTATTTATTTATTTTCTTTATAAGTAGGGTAATGTGGGTTTTCTTTCCAATCACGTTTCCAATAATATTTTCCACGTTATCTCTAATATTATTTAATTCCCCGGCAAGGTCTGAACTTTATGACTTACCCATTTTTTTATTAAAAAAATTACATTGAAAAACAGGAATACTAATTCATCAATTGATATGTACAATACGCGTTCTATATGTGTATTTCAATATGGATTTAAGTTATATACAAATACTTTTTGTATTATCAATTCAACTTGATTCGTTATAACAGGTTATTCTTTTATTTTTCAGATTATCATAGCACACTTACTGTAAAAAAAAATTATAATGATTATAAGTGATCTTAAAAGATGGTACAAAAAAAATTAATATATTGACCACATGATGTGTGAATGAGATTATTTTAATCTTAAATAATTTGATAAGCTATTGATATAGTTAAAACGTGCTTGAAAAAACTTAATTCAACTTTCTTTAAATGGGAGGAAATTAAAATTTTCTCGATCTAAGTTTAAAAGTTTTAGAGGAATTATTTATTTCTTTTTGACTATCAATTAATCTATATATAATTGTATTTTAATTCAAAATGTCATGTCGATTGAGAAAATCTAGACTTTATAGGAAGAAAATTAATTTTTCATAAGCATTTAATTTTCTAGACTAGATAGAGAAAATTCATAATACATGGACGGCATGATAGACTATGAGCAAGAGTTGAATTTACACTTAAGAATGATATAAGGGGAAGAAAAGAAAAAAGAATCCTTCAAAATTGTCAATATATTTCATACGAGAAGACTTTTCCAATGTAGCTTCAAAATAGTTACTTTTGCAAGTCTTTTCCTTTTTTGGGGTTGTTTAGTATACTGGACAATCATAGATAATAAGTTTTATGATTTAAAAAAATAGTGTTTTGAGGGTTTTTCAATTCAATTCAAAAATTATTTTCTACTCTCTAGTAAAAATAAAAGATATTTTTTCAAAAATATTTTTCGTTAATAAATCAAACACTAAAAAAATTTTCCGAAAAATATTTTCTACTCACCAACCTGAGAAAATAAGTCAAAAATCTACTTGTTTTTCAGGAAAACATTTTCCTCCATACCAAACACACCCTAAAAGTGAAATATTCTCATGGACAAACAAGTTTATATTATTGGAGTATATAAATCAAACTCAAAACCTAAATACACAGCATAGTACTTAATTAGTCGTATTTCATCAAATGATCAAATAGCAAAATGTTTTTTTTTTCAATAAAAACGTGAGAAAAAAAAACAGTGGATTCATGAATTTCGTAGCCATAGGGATTAACTTGATTTCTACGGTAATACAGAAAAGGGAAAAATTAAGAAAAATGAGAAAATTAATTGAGTCAGATGCAATGAACGGTAAACATCGTGTCAAAGTTGCTAATTAGAAAAAAAAAAGTGTGATAAGTACAAATTAAGTCTTTTAACTATGTGCGGTTAGTAGTTAAATTAAAGTACATTTTAGTTAGACAATGGATTAGTGCCAGATTAATAAGTAACTTAACTATATATATGATTGCTAATTAGTTTTTTTCAACTCTAAAATTGACCTTGACATTGACTAATTGGCTTCCACTTGTTTCACATTTTATTTTTATTCATTAAAAAAAAAACCACTTCAACGTCTTTCTCACTTTCTTAATAAAGATTACTTTTTTAATTTTTCTCTTTTCAATTATATTACGTAAAATATTAATTGACTCTTGCCAAAACTAGTGGGTTTGTTCCATAACCTCTCAAGTCTTAACTGATTTTTAACGTACCTTTTACTTCTTCCGTTTCGTTTCATTTTACCTGGCTGTGACATTTTTCTTAAAAAGTAGTACATTTATTAGGGGTTAATTAATTTTATTAATTGTTTGAAAATTTTAAATTTAATCATTAACTAAGTATTTTATACCGTTGTTTGATGACAAGGGGTAGTATTGAATCTTTCTTGATTTGATAAAACAAACAAACAAATATATATATATATATATATATATAAGAGAAGTAAAATAAAATAGAAAAAAATACATATTTATTTATTTATTTTCTCTCCAATTGAACGACATATGTATATATTAATATCATATACAGATTATTAATATAGACCAAAAATTGAAAAACATAGAAAAATTGTATTTCAAATCGACCTAAAAAAAGTGTGATTGAAAAGACTGCATAGAACTAACTTTATCTTATGGAAATTGAAACCCCTCCCTGACATAATAATAGTCTAAATGGATAATTAATTAGGTAGTTTTTTTTTTTAAGAACAAACATGTAAATTGCATAGACTTCAATTATTTTGACCTTTAAAAAAGTCTCCTACGTAATGAGAAATGTAAATTGCATAGACTTCGATTATTTTGACCTTTAAAAAAGTCTCCTACGTAATGAGAAATGCATTGAGAACTAATTCCATTTTAAGGCTGCAATGATGGAAGACTTTCCACCTTTTTCTCTTTGATATTTTTTATTTTTTTACAAATAATTATGTTTTTTATACTTGATCTCCACTCTGTTGATTTAATCAAAAAATTAAATGATTTGATGGATCTTTTTTCAATTGTTTTTAACCTCTTTGTATAAATTTTATCATCATTTTCACGATAAATATTAAAAAAATTTACTCCGTCACTAATCCTAAAGTAAGAAATAATAATCTCAACTTGGAGTATGCGGATGCGTCATATAATGTGAGGTCATGGAACTAATGACGGTGAAATTAAAATAATTAATGAACTAAACCTAGGTCCAGTCGAAGACTTATTTATTTTAATAAAATAATAATTTAGCATGATGCACCTGCAGGAACCATGACTTAGTCAGCCAGCCACTTAAAATTAGTTGGTGAACATTCATTGAATTGAAGGCTCATATAAAACATATGGTTACGTACATAGAATTCTTTTAATTTTCTACGTGTGTTCACACATTATTCAACATTCATGAACTAGGCTTAAATAAATTATTTTGTCGTCCACATCCATTTTACACTAAAAATTGTACACAATGACTTGTCTAAATTTCAAAAGTTGAATGTTTAGAATAATTAACAAGACTAGAAAAATACACTAGGATTAAATTGGATTGAAATTCAATTCAACCAAGCGTGCGTGCGTGCGTCTAGTCTTTTTTTGCTTATATTTTCCAAAACATAGGTCTTAGACTATTATTATTTGATATAAATTATAATTATTAGATTCTGATGATTAATTTTTAGCAAGCAAATGGGTTGTTGAATTATGACCTTTATTTTCATTTTCTTTTTGTAGGTACCTTCCACCCCCCACTTGAATGTTCTTGTCTTATATCATTTGTTTCTAATTCTTGTATTTCACTTTTATAATTCGATTTAGTGGTTGAAATAAAAAAAATTATTAAAAGATTAAAAATAAAAGATACATGTATGCGAAAAAATCAAAGAGAATTCAATATCTATGAACTTTCTCGGTCCTATCTAACTGACTGATTCCACTCTTGATTGTATCAATAAGTTCTTTCCCAATTCTAAATATATGATATACTAATAACATAATTCATTAGATGTGTTTTTCTATATACCAATATTAAATTTGGAGTACTTTCTTAAAAGAAAAATTCGAAATTCGTCATTACGTGGCTAATTTCTACCAAAGTGGACAGAATTTTTTAAAAAAAATTATAAATTCTATATTCGCCTCTAATTTCACCGATAGCCAACAAAAAATCTTTTAAGTGTCTAAATTAGTTGTAAAAAAAAACAGTGGCAAAACATTGTCTGTGATGCATAGTCGATAAAAGTTGGAAATTTATGCACCGAAAGCAGCACAAGTTTGACACGCTTTTCCCCTAATTTGTTTCACTCTCATGTCATTTTAATTTATTTGTCCTATTACATTTTTTAATTTATTAATTTTCTTTTAAAAAAAGGAAGAGGGCTTTTTTCAGCAAATTTCAATTTTAACTTCCCACATGATATGTTTAAGATCACAAGATTTAAAAAAAATGATATATTTAATATATCTTTAGTTTAATATCACAAATTCAAAAAATTTCTTTATTTTTTAAATTTCATATCAAATTATAATTGGACAAACATATTGAAACGAATGAATCGATATAGTAATTATCTTTAAATTATACGTACTATTTTTGAGTCTCAAAGTCATGCAGGACCTAAAATTAACTTTTGTGTGGTCACTGGTCACAAGTCTTCTTCTTCACCAGTTACATCCCAACATTCTAAAGGCTCTTCCCACTATTTTTTTTTTGCTTTTTACCAAGTCGATGGGGTCGCCTAATTAAAAATAAATAAATTAAAAATATAGACATCAATGTTTTGGTTTTACTGTGCAATTTAATAATAATAGTAATAACAACACTAATAATAATAATAATAATAATAATAATAATAATAATAATAATAATAGTAATAAAAGACTTTTTTTTTTTTTGAGATGTTTAGCTCACGTACGTGAGGAAATATGTGGGGCAAATTAAAGGCTCGAAAGTGAGTTCTTCTATTTGACCAAAATAAAGTGTAGAAAAGTATTACTACTTCATTTTCTCATTAAATCGTTTTTCTTTGATTAAGATACTTCACACTTGTTTTACTGATTTTTATAAAAATAAAAATATGTAAATTATTTCCTAAAAAATTGAGGAATTATGTCACCGATTGACATAAATAAATTAGATTTTTAAATTATTGTACGTATTGTCCAATCTTGTTGAAACATATCACTACGTAGAATAAACGGAAAAGAGCCAAAAATACTCCTGTACTACTTGAAAAGGTTTAAAAATACCCCTCATTCATCTATTGGGCTAAAAATATCCCTCAGTCAACTTTTTGGTCCACTATTACCCTTTGAACTAACAGTCTTATATTTTTTAATTATTATTATTATTGATTATTACGTGACATATTTTCATTGGATAAATTTAAATTCCAACCCACCAAACTTTCTCCTACCCACCGGACAAACCCAATTAAAAGATCCATCAATAATTAAAAAGATTAAATCATTTTTCTCCCCTTTTTCTTATTTTTCTTCATTACATTTCTTGCTCAAAAAAGTACATCAAAATTGCTACCAGGTGTATTTCTGTTAGAATTATGCTACTATATATTTTTGTTGATTATCGATTTTTCCTTGTTTGAAAGGTAATGAAATTACTAAGTAATAGAAGTCAAATAATACATGCATTTATTAGTTTGGTGAATAGCTCAATATTTATGAGAGATTTTCCAATTATTTTCTAATTTCGGAGAAAAGAAATACTCCCTTCGTCCATTTTTAATTGTCATATTGTATTTTTTCAAAAGTCAATTTGACTAATTTTCAAAGTGAAATTAGATTACCTTAATTCGCTATTTTAAACAAAAAAAATTAGATATTCAAAAACTGTACAAAAAGTATTACAAATTGCAATTTTTTACATATAATATGATAAGAAAATACATCGTAAAATATTAATCAAAGTACTTATCATTTGACTCTAAAAAGAAAATTATAGGGAATAATGTATTTTAAAGGTATATATGTGTCCACGTGTACATCATAAACATTGTATCATTATAAATAGTAATGTGTCCATGTGGACACATATATACCTTTAAAATACACTATTAAATAGTGCAGGGGGTAAAAAATCCTCCATAAAATTTGATATCGTAAAAAAATTTTCAGCTAAAATTAAAATATTTTTCAGACCTTTTTATCAAACTATAACCATTAAAAGTAAAACGGAAATAGTACCATTAAATACGAAATTACCAAATTTCAAAAATTGTGGACGGTTTGACTATGTATAAGGAAAAATAGGCAGCTGTGGCCTTGAACAGAAACACAAAGTTATCCGACAATGTATTCTAACTGTAGGGTCCTTAAAATTGAGTTATAATCATTATACCTCTTCTTATTCAATTTATTTATCTAATTTTAATTTGACACGTAATTTTAAAAAATAAAAATTAAATTTTATGATCTTAAATTAAAAATATATAAAATATGTCAAAGTATTTTTCTAATGATCTTAAACATATATGGTAAAAAGTTATATATAACAGAAGATTTGTCTTTGTTTTTTTTTTTTGAAACAAAGTAAAAAAAAGAAAGTAGGACAAACAAAATTGTAAAGGGAGAGCCCTATAGAAGACTCCAAATTTTAATTTTTTGTATACATTTGCCACCGTGGTCCGTACTACCTAATTATAAGCTTAATATTTTGATTTTTTTTTTTAATCAATTTTGATTTTTATTCATAAAAACATAGTGCCAAAGAGACTGGAGAATTTAATCCACTTGTATTGGCTGTGATGGCATGGATGATATCATATAATAAATAATATATTACTATATAGTCTCCTCCCATTTATTTTTCTTTTGTCAAAACTCAAGTCAAAGAATCAACAACGTACGTCGGTTGTGGTTTTATTTTTCCTCAAAGTCATCCAGATTCATAATGCAATAGTAGTATTTTTTATAGACTTAATATTTTTGGACCAGACAAATATCAGGTCTTAATATGAACAACTTGCCATAATATTTGTATACAGAAATTAAATCTCAACATCATATGAAGAACTTGGTAGAAACTTCAGCAAGCCAATTTGAAGACAACGACTAACGTTTTATATTTATTATATGATAGAAGGTTTGGATATATGTCATGCATGCACTAAGCTGAATTGTATGTAAAGATAAAAATTAAATGACTTTTAAAGTGAACTTGCAACTTTCACTTGTTTTCATAAATTATACTATATATATGTGGGCATAATTAAATCTAATTCACTCATACCAAAATTGATCGAACTCAAAACTTCTCAAGTTAGGATGGATGGATTTCAACCATTCAACTACAATTCATTTGACGTTTTCATGATATTGCTGTTTATTTATAACAGAATACATGTAATATCCGAACTAAGAGTATATATGTACATTAAAAACATAAAGGACAATTATATTTATGTATTACTATTATTTATAAAATACTAGCTAGTATTTTATCTGTTTTATTTAATTACCACATAACACATATATATTAAACTCTGTACATGACATCTCAGTTGTTTTTGTTGAGTTATAACTTATAGGGAAAAGAGTCTGAAAAATACTTTAACTTTGGCTGAAATTGTTATTACAATATCAAACTTTATGGAGGACCTTTTACCCCTCTGCACTATTTAATAGTGTATTTTAAAGGTATATATGTGCCCACGTGAACACATTACTATTTAAAATGATGAAATATTTATGATGTCCACGTAAACACATATATACCTTTAAAATACACTATTAAATAGTACATGGGGTAAAAGGTCCTTTCCAAAATTTGGTATCGTAACAGCAATTTCGACCAAAGTTGGAGTATTTTTCAGACCTTTTTCCCTAACTTATAATATGTAATTCATACATTATCTTAATGTTTTACGTTAGTTGTTTGAATTATTTACATGGTATTAGAAAAATATTTTAATAAGTGTGCATTCAAGTACACAATCCACATACATGTAATATTCTAAATTGTGTTACATGTTTGCTTGTGCTTACGCCTTACGGAATCAATAATAACCCTTGTATAATTTGAACTATTTTGCATTGTGTAGGAACAAATCTGTTTTTTACCCCTTGCGATGTATACCTATGTACATGTATTGAAATTAAATACTTCTGTATTTAATAAAAATAATAATGACATAGTTAAAATAATATTGTACGCCAGACGCATTTTTTACCCCCAACTATTGAAGATGACAAGTTAAATAACATATTTAATTTGGACTTCTTCCCATTTTTAAATTAAGTTACACATATGGAGAAATGCTGATGTTTCTTTTTCAAAAAATTAAATATATTTTTTCCGATTCAAAATCTAAAAATAATACATGTTAAAAATTCTAGATGATTTTCTTATATTCAAATCATAATTAAGGGATTACGTTCACTATTTTTTCCTCAATTTGTCATGCTATGTGTTAATGTGTGTGTACATATAAGAGCTTTTCTAAAAATAGTACAGCAAATTATTTCAGTCATTTTTTCAAAATGTTGATCTCTTTATTTGATTGTTCAAAAAGAACAAAAAAACACCATGCATCTCCTTTTTCATATGTCGGGAAAATGTCGTTCTGTGCTACAGAAAATATTTTCAAGCTAATATGTCAAAGCATATTTTCAATTACTTAGTAGGCATTTGGCCATGCAATATCATATCACAATATGATATCGTGAGATGAAATCAGCATTTGAACATGCGATTTTACGCTGATTTCATCTCATGAGATGTGATTCCATATTCTCCAAAAATCATGATATGGAATTATATGGGAATTCCATATCATGATTTGAGATATTTTAATATAAAAATTGATTCACGAGTTTATATTTTGTTAAAACAACCCCACATTTATATCTACTAACCATTTATTCATATGTAAATAAAATTTATAATCACATCATTACTTTTTAAAATTTATTATTCTCACCGACATAAAATTTATTATTCTCACCAACATATAGTCACTTTAACTCACACCAACCGATTGTTAAACTGATGAAATATTTATGGTCTATGAGCATGAAAATATAGTTGCGGATGATATTGACCAACAAATGCCTCAAAGTAACAATGTTGGTTCGTCTTCTTGGTCACATGATCGAGGAATGCAAGTTCAACGTGAGGAAATTGTCCGTACTATGTGGGAGGATTATATTAAAGACTAGTACACTAAAATTTATGTTCAATTTTTTTTATTAAATTAAAGTTACATGAAACAATTACTTAAGTGGAGAACAAATAACTTTGTAATAATTTATTATGCGGTTTTATAAAAAAAAATTTATTTGATAAGATTGAATAAACAATTGGGGTTATTTTGATAGTTTTACAGCTTATGAGATTTTTATGTTTGTGAGAAAATATACAACACAAAAATTCCATATCGCATGTTCAAACAAAACTTCAATTTCATCTCATGATTCCATATCGTATGGCCAAACGGGCCCTTAATATCCCACCGTCCAAATCAGTTATTACGTTTTTCTTTTCGAGAGTCATGATCTTAATTAAGTTTCAAAGCTATATTATATTATAATATTTAGAAATACTTGAAAGTTGAAATTAATATCCTTTAAAAACTATATGAAAAATTTTATAATTAGCAAATTCCTTCATATCAATATGATTTAAGAAAATAAAATTTTATATTATTTGACTTTTAGAAAACTGAAAAGTAAAATATTTTGAAATAGAAATCCAATAAAAATGAATTATAGAGCCGAATTCGGAACAGTAGGTCACGGGTCACGTTGGTTGTTACAAAATTGTGACATAAATGGAAAGAAAAACACGAAATATACACTGTAAAGCATTGACATACGGAAGAAATCAACTTAATCAATAACACTTTTGGTCATGGTGTACACGTGGAAGCACGTCGATATGCCCACGTTTTCTTATCATCAAATGTCCTACTAGACTAAGTCAATTACAACTTACAAGTGGCAGTGAAATCGTTTCACATTTAACCAGGAGTCTTGAGTTATGATATAGAGAAAAAATTATTGAGAACACAACTATTAAATGAAACATGTAGCACGTGATTCAAATATAATCAGAATGTAAATATTAATTTCGGAGATCAAGTGAAAAATTAGAAAATAGCATATGGTCATTTTGAACACATGGAAAAATAGGAGTTCTATTTAGCCCATAGGGCATAGCACCCACCCACCCACCCCCAAATAAAGATTCTTGATTTGAGTTAGCACTTAACTAGACAATAAAATAATTAGCTAGGATATGTGTGTTTTTGTGCACGTTTTAGTGAAGGAGTTTCTAGCACATGATTATTTGTTTTTTGGTCGAGCTGTTGGGTGATGATGAAAGCTTTTTATTTAAAAAACACAATATTTTTGAGTGATTGTAGCAACTTACTTTTGATAATTTAATGAACTTTCTGTTGCTTTAGGGGATTTGTTTTTTAATTGCTACTTATTAAGTGTGAATTGTGAGGTTTTTGTCTTGTCTTTATTTATAGAGTATTTATTTATATTGATTGCAGCAACTCCTAATCATTTGATACATAATTTGATTTAAGTGAAGACTAGTTTAATTTATTATTTATTACTATATATAAAGTAAAAAGGTTAAAGGACTGTCTCCATGTTAACTTATTAATATAAAGATAATTATCTTTATGCATTGTGTTGATTACAACTCGCCAAATTAATTAATAATAAACAAAATTCAGAGGATTTACCCCGGCCACCTTACCTTATTTTTTATTATTTTATAAAGACTCTTGATTTGGAGTGAGTTCCTAGCTAGAAAAAATAATTAGGATATTACTTGTGTTGCTGTGCAAGGAGTTCGATGAATGAATGGAATATTGGGCACCTTATAAGATTTATATGGTGTAAATTTCATTTATGACATATAATTAATTTATAAATAATTAGTGATATGTTATAACCCGTAATTAAACTATTATAAGCAAGAATTTTTTAAAAGTAGATTTAAAACCTGTAATATTTACTCTGAAATGTGTATATGGGGTGATTTTTCCATTTATATATGATGTGGCCCCCTAGGAAATCGAACCGTTGTGGGATGGAAATACCCCTGGTCCATAAATGTGTATGCAGCGGATCGGAAAGTGGAACTCCAGATAAAGAATATTTGGATCCGGGGTTGGGAAGAAGGGGATGATGAATGAAATGTTCCACATCAGATGAATGAATAAAATCCTGGATTTTTTTGAAACATTTGAAAAATCCTCCTTATTTGAGTCAACTTTTGAGGTATGAATTGGATCTAAAGTCCAACAGAGTTTTAGCACATTTCCTTATTTGTTGAGCTACAATTATATTCTAGCTGTCAATGACGGATACTTCTTTGGCATGTTTGGTAGTTCACGTTTGTTAATTAAAAAAACACATTTTGAATATTTTATAGATCAGTTGGATTGAATTTTGGAGACTTTTTTTAAATACAAACAAAAAATATAATAGAAAATACAGAAAATAAATAGTCCAATACACACGTTGTTTAATGCTGATCACTTAAAAATTAATTAACGTGATGTGGTTTTCACGTTGTCGATGTGGATAGTCACTAAAAAATAAATAGAGGTGCCAATCCAACATTTGTTTAAATTTTATTATTAAAAAATGTTTTTTTTTCAAAGATATTTTATAAAAGTAGTAGTTTCTAGCTAGGTATTTTTTTAACCAATGCCTTATATAAATGGGCAAAAAATATAAGTATACAAAATAAGCACCTTAATAACCACTATATAACAATAGTTTTATTTTTCACCACTATAGCAATAGATTTTTTTCAAAAACATACAATAATATTAATAAAAAGAAAATGAAACAAACTTAGGAGAGATTATTATGACCCACGATTTTTTCTTCTTTTCCAAGATTTTTTCTCATTTTTTTTATTTACCTTCCACAATCAACTCAAATTGTTATACATTCTCTTTCATAAAAAAAGAAGGTATTTTAACTAAATTAAAATTCTCTACCTCCTCTATTATGAAAGTTTGTACAATTATTGATATGAACAATGATTCAATTCTAATTCAATACAACAGACGATGAGATGCAACAAGTATGTGTTGATAAATACGTTGAAATTGGTGATTGTTATTTGTTTTTTTTCGTTATTGTTATTTTATGATCTGAAAATAGTAGTGTTGTATGTGATGAGTGTTGGTGTATTTGATATAGTATAGATAATTTATTATACATCAAATTCGGTTGGTGTATGTGTAAGCACGGCTAAATTGATGATTTGTTAACATAATGAATTTAAAAGATTTGATATTTTTTTCGTGCTTGTTATTTTGAAATCTGATCATATTTAGATATTTAGCTTCTTTATTTTGCGATAGATGTGTTGATATATTTTAGATAACTTATATACACCAACTTTGTTGGTGTATGTGTATATGTTTGTGGTATACGTCATTGTTGTTAATTAACTTGGTAATTTGTAGTGTATGTGATATTTGGTTGGATTAAGGTATATACATTGAAATCTTAAAATAATTATAGTGTTTAAATTACTGATTAGTTTATGTTGGTGTATTTCATACCAAAATAACAACCAAATTGTTATACTATCTCAATAGTTAAAGTTATTTTGTATAGCAACGTCATCATTGTTTCATCATATTGTGTACCAAAAAATAAACCAATCTTTTATACTGAATTAAATTGAAAACACCATTTTGTGTTATATATATATATAAAATATGATGGTGTAGCGAATATATTTAGATATTTAGCTTCTTCTTTTTTTGATAAATGTCTTGGTGTTAGTATATGTACACCATTCATGTACGCTATAATTAATGTGTAAAATTTAAAAACTCTTTAAATCAAATTTATTATACAAATAAATTGATAATTCTTGGCTAGTTTGTGTTGTAAATGGTGGTGTATATCATTCATTAAATATCATATTGAAGTGTACATCAAAATTTCACCACAATGTACACCTTTATTAAATTTTAGCTTTGAATTCTTTTTTGTAAATAATTTATATTATAATTTGACATATTGATATACATTTGAATGTTTCTAACTATTTATGGAATTGTGCCGCAGGAATGTATGTTTGCAAGGGTGATATATGACGCAACGATCAAATATGATCTATATATTTGAGTTGATGTTATATAATAGTGTACACCATTATGTGGAATCAAATTATATACTAATAAAATTGTCTTTACGAATAAACAAAATAATGAAACCATATTGTATATCAATTAACACCATAGTATAATATTTTTTTCTTTTTTAACAATATTAACTAAAAAGATTATATTACCAATATATGAATTAGTCTGCAGAAATAATTATTAGACGCCAATTTTATCTCAAATTATAGGCAATTTTGAAAAGAAAAAAATGGTTTGAAGATTAACCAAAATTCTTAATGAGAAAAGATGTAAACTTTCAAGGAGTATAATCCATAGGAAACACACCGTTTTCTTTATTTTCTGATTAGAGATGATTTTGAAAAAAATAATTAAAAAATAAATAAATCAAACCCATTACCGAAAAAACATGAATGAATAACTTCTTACTCCTGGAAACTAACAATGAAATTGATAAAACTAAATTAATGATTTTACTTTCTTGAAAAGGAATAAGAGAGAGAAAATATCTTTAATATAGAAACATATTCAATAATAATTATAATTGAAAATCTAAAAAAATATACACCATAAATTATGTGTCCCACACACTAACCCAAGAAAATAGCTAGGAAAAATATGTAGAAACGTGTAGTATTTAATACATTGTCATATTTGTGATTAAAAACTTAATGTTGTAAATAAAAATGAATATGTTAGTATAATGTAATTTAAAGTCTTAAACACAATATTCTAGTAATTTCCCTATATAAATTCATGTGGACTAATTATTGAGCATATAGTATATCAACACATTATCATGGCCCCATTTATCTTCTTCCATGAGAACACATACTTTTCCAAGTACACTTGGAATTTTGCTTGTATTTAGAGAGTGTGAACAAGTATATATATTCTTTGAGTAAGTATTAAATGAAGAGGTCAAATAAATGAGTTACGTTAGAGGTGTAGCACCAAATATGTCGGTTGTAGTACCAATTAAGGAAATTTTGAAATTATATTAGACCAAGTCAATAGATGAGTTATAATGTGATCTGTCTGTAAAGTTTATTTGAATTCAAATAGGTTTGTGTTATATAATTAGCGTGATTAATAATTTGATCAACGGGAGGAGCTTTCACTTTTTTTCTCCCTTAGTAACTCAAACTCACAATCTTTAGGTTAAAATTGCGGGGTGCTTACCTTACCATCCGAACAATTCGCTGGAGTCTTTTTTTCTCTTTTGAGAAAATATATGGGCCCTTCACACACATGCCTTGGATGGGCTTTGACCCAAAAGTTATGATGGACTTTAGAGTCTCAGAACCCATGCATTATGGGCCTGGTTTTTATCCGTAGTTGTAGTTGGTGGGCCACTTAAAAAATTTCTTGCAATTTATGGACCTTTTACCATCACGATCTAAAGATTTCATTTGAGCAAACTGAAATTCATATGAGAAAATGTTAGACTATGGTCTGAAAATATGTAAGTTATTCTTATATGAGATATCATTACAATATTTATCCGTAAGATTTGAAGTCTAATAATAACTAAAAGGGTATATATTTTTCAAGGGCTATATGTACATAACTTTTAGAAATAGAAACAAAATCTAATTGGTAGCCTAAAAACAGTCAGTTTGTGTAAATTAAGCGGCCTTTTGTATTTAAGCCCAATTATAATAACTCTTGTTATTGGAGCCCATTGTTAACTTTTGGTAAGCCCATTGAAAATCAAAAACAGTAAAAGTAGCTGGGCCTTCTCCTCTGTCTCGACTATTTCTTTCTTTCTCATATGGTTATTCAATAAATTAATTTTATCTCGTAAAATTATTTTCTTTGTTGAATAAATTAGAATTAAAAAGAATATTGATTTTCTGAGACAATAACACGATAATGTAAGAAATCAACACGAAATCACTCTTTAGTCCTTTTTTTCACTTGCGTTTTTTAGCCAAAGGAAAAATTTCGATTTCAAATATCTATCAAAGTATGCACTGTGCACATGCTAATTGTTGAGCTAAGCGCTAGTGCACCAGTATATGGTCCACAAGTCAAGCCCACTTTGTGGGGCAAGTAAGCATGCACTTGAATTTTCGATATTATTCTCTGCACGCCTTGGGCATATTAGGGCACACTTCCATCTAATTTGAGTGGCTATCGCAACTTCTATCTTGCTTATAATTATGACGTATATATTTGGAATATATTTTGTTTTAAAAATACTATCTCATTTTCTTATCACATTAGAAGTTACTAAGGAATCATGCCTACACTTAAATATTAATAGGGAGGCATCAGATTCATCGGCTATGCTTAATATATAAAGTGGATGAGAGATTCTCGATGATTTAGTCAAATTTCGTTATCTTTCACTAAATAATGGAGCTTTCAATCAATTAATGTCTTATTGCTTCACTGGTATCTATCAAAAGTAAAACTCAATTTGACAAAATAGTAAAATAAAGTACAAAAATTATTATAGCAAGTTAAAATAACCCTTTTGATATGCATAATTATATTTTCCATACATAAGTTAAATCCTTTCTTATTTTGGATTTCACTCTTTTAATTTTGAGAAAAAAAAATGATTTTGCAGATCCTTCCACTAAGTAAATCATGGCTACTGAAGTTTAGTATAAGAATTTTTAACCCAAGTCAAGTACATATATCTTTTTCTAAAAAAATTATAATATAAAGGTTCTGGACTAATTCCTACCACCACAATATCATTTTTATTTTTATGTTGTTAATAATAATTAATATCAATTTGCGTAATGGTATCATTCCACTAAACTTTTGTCGTGGTCCCTTAATTCAGTGTAAATTAATTAAAATTTGAGATTCCCCCACAGTAAGTGGCTCTCATTTTCTGAACATACCTTTTTAAAAAAAGGACATAAAATTCCATCATGAATGGTTTTGATTAGCTTAGGAAACAAGAAAAACACTTACTTACCTTTTATGCTTTGTTTACAGTAGTTGTGAATATGATTATATCATACAATGATCAAAGTCACATATCGATTTAAAATATAAAAATATAATTAAATGTGCCAATTAATCCAACTTATGCTTTTGACTTTTAAAAACTGATGTGCTTATCAGATAAATTTCTGAATTGAACGCTACCTAATTATACCATTCGTTCATTTTTATTTGTCAATTTTAAATTTTGCAAGCTTTTTATAAAAATGTTCTAACTAATATGGGTATTTTACCATAATATTCATATTAATGATGTATATAATCTTAATTATTGAGAATTGATTTGGGGAATAAGCCATTAAAATTAAGCAAACAAGATTTATTTTTTTAAAAAAATCTTTTCTCCTTAAGTTTAAAGCAACAAGTAAAAGTAAAAATATCATGGGTCATTTGCACTTTTACTCATCTTTTTTGTTTGGTTTTAAATTTTTGCCCCTCAAGACAAATATATTAATTTTTTTTACAGAACATAAGTTTATATTTTCGCATTATAATATTTCACAAGTTATACTCCGCGTCCTTAAAGAATTCATATTCTGATAAACATTATTAAGGACCAAAACTAAAAATCAGCCTATTTAAATGGCAAACCATGCAATTAAATGAAATATTCCCTCTATTCTATTTTATGTAGTACCTTTTGATTTGACACGGTGTTTAAAAAAAAATAAAAACTTTTAAAACTTATAGTCTGAAACAACTCCTAGCTATTAATATAAATCATTTCATTAGATAAAAAAAATTAAATTAAATACTTTTAATTATAATAAAATAACATTCTTTTTGGACGGACTAAATCAGGACTCCTATTGTGTCTCATTTGTCCCACCACAAAAGGAACTAGACAAGACAACAATTGAATAGTAGCAGGAACATTAATTTGGGCTTCATTGTCATCAAATCCAATTTGGGCTTTTTTATATTCTCTTAATGTACAAAAAGTTAAAAAGTTTGGCCCTTTAAAAGTCAAGGTGATGGGGCCCATAAAAAATGGACCATTCAATGTGGGCTTGGAATAATCAACAAGGATCCATTCTTAAACAACAGCATTTTTGTGGACAAATCGCCATATAAGACAACCTGGGTCCCACAATATTCATCAACAATTTTTTTCCGGGAAAATTGTACATAATGGCAAACTATTAATTCAAATTAAATGGTATAACCACACTTTGATTTAATTGTGTCATGTAGCAAACTATTTGCCAGCGCCTCTCTCCCTCAAACTCTCGCTCGCCACTCTCCTCTCTCGCTCACTCCCTCTGTGCTTGCCTCTCTCACTTTATACAACAGAATTGTATAAATTGCGTTTCTGTTTGTATAAAGCGAGAGAAAATTGTATATACACATGCAAATACATATATATTCATCCTATACACTTATAATTATACAATAAAAATATTCCCCTGCCCAGTTCTCTTTTGCCTTTCTCTCTTTCTCGTTTTATACAACAGAATTGTATAAATTGCGTTTCTGTTTAGATAAAGCGCGAGAAAATTGTATATACATATGCGAATACATATATATTCGTCCTATACACTTATAATTATACAATAAAAATATTCCCCTGCCCAGTTTTATGTTTGTATAATGTATAATTTATGTTTGTATAAAGCGAAAGAGAGAGTGATTTTTGATATACAAATATTTTTGTCAACGATTTATACAAACGAGAGGCTAACAACAATTTATACAAATGGCTTGCCAGCAAAATTATACAAATCTGAAGAAGAGCCAACGAATTATACAATTGCTTCTTTTTGTATGTATGTATAGTGAAATAGACAACTTTCAATTGTATATGTATAGCGAATTATACATATATATGTTTGCTATGGAGCGCAATTATGCAAACTTTGCTATAACATACAAATATGATTTTTTTGTTTGCTATATGTGAAAGTTGCTCTTTTTTTCCATACATAATAAAGAAGAAAAAAACAATCGATTTTATTAAGTAGAAATAATATAATAAATTACATATTACGTTTTTTTAATGGACATGAAAGGAGCTTGAATGATACAGTTAAAATGTGACGAAAGAAGCAACTCCTAATGACACGTTTGCTAGCCTCAATTTTCATTTTTTAAGTGACATATTACGTTTATTAATTTTTTTTTATATAAAATAAAACATTGAATACTGGAAACTAAAAATCACCGAACAAAAGGATGCTCTATTGAATTAAGCATAGAAACTAAGGAATATATAATGTGTGACTTTTTCTATATAGCATTACGTAAAGAGTTGGTACAACTTTGATATAAAAAATAGAAAAGTTAAATAGTTTTCTAGGGTTACAATAATTTATTTATATTTCGATGGTAAAGTACTTAGAATAACCATTTCATTACAATTTATAATTAACTTTATTTACTAATTTAAACTATCAAAGGGGAAAAATGTTTCTATTAAGAAATTGTAATTAACTAAACAACTTTTAGTTGAGTGAGGATAAATCATATTACCCTTCTACATCCATCAAATGTTTTTTAGCATTTAATCAATTGTGTTGGATTATATTGGGATTAATTTTCCACCATTTCTAGACGATTTTGTCAAAGAGAAGTGGTTACCAAAATAAGAAAAGTATAATCTTCTCAAATTAGATGAAAAATCTATAGTTTTGCCCCTCAATATAAGTAGGGTTAGATAATTTTCCCTTTCTTAGCGTCATCATATTAAATAGAAACTACATAAATTAGTTTAGATCCTAATTAATAATATTCATGATAATTTTGAATATTACTTAAACTAGTCCTAATTTTAAGGAATGTGGGGATCTAATTGTATCTTCAATAATATATGGTATAAAATATTAAAAATGGTAATATATGTAATTGTTTGAAAATAAAGCTAATGTTAGTGTATATGGTAGTGATGTATATCTAATAAGTTAGTTTATTCTTAAATATTTTTTTGAGCCGAGCATCTATTACTATTAGAAACAATCTCCCTCCCTCAATCATTCTTATAAAGACAGTGGTAAGATTTATATACAATATTTCTCAAACTTCACTTATAATATAATTTACGAGATCATAATGAGTATGTGAGCTGGTTGAACAACTTCTTAATTTCATATAAGAGGCGAATTTCAATTTTAAAGTTTATGAGTTCCTATATCAATTCAAGTTAATACTGTGATAATAAATTTAATTTATAGTCAACTATTCATAGATATATAATATTCTTTTAAATAAATACTAATGACTATGGACAAAAAATATTAAATTTCTGTAAATCACATAAAAACGTTTAAATTCGCCTCTGTTTGATGTGTGCTTTATCGAGTTAAGATGTGTTAACAACAATCTCATACATGAAAATGTCGATTTTTTCCTCATGTTGTGTATACCCATTAATTATTGATTACATGAAATTGAGTCAACTAATGAGTCAATTTTACTTAATAGCAAGATTATATGTAAGATTTAGATTATGTACGCCAAGCCTTTCACGTGTTTGTATTACTTTTGGCCTCATCTGAATATTAGATAATCCAAAAATTGATTAGGACATAATTTACATTTATAACGGTTATAGAATATAGTATAAAATATTAAAAATGGTAATATATGTAATTGTTTGAAAATAAAGCTAATGTTAGTGTATACGGTAGTGATGTATATCTAGTAAGTTAGTTTATTCTTAAATATTCTTTTGAGCCGAGCATCTATTACTATTAGAAACAATCTCCCTCCCTCAATCATTCTTATAAAGACAGTGGTAAGATTTATATACAATTTTTCTCAAACTTCACTTATAATATAATTTATGAGATCATAATGAGTATGTGAGCTGATTGAACAACTTCTTAATTTCATATAAGAGGTGAATTCCAATTTTAAAGTTTATGAGTTCATATATCAATTCAAGTTAATATTATGATAATAATTTAATTTATAGTCAACTATTCATAGATATTTAATAATCTTTTAAATAAATACTAATGACTATGGACAAAAATTATTAAATTTCTGCAAATCACATAAAAACGTTTAAATTCACCTCTGTTTGATGTGTGTTCTATCGAGTTAAAATACGTGTTAACAACAATCTCATACATGAAAATGTCGATTTTTTCCTCATGTTGTGTATACCCATTAATTATTGATTTACATGAAATTGAGTCAACTAATGAGTCAATTTTACTTAATAGCAAGATTATATGTAAGATTTAGATTATGTACGCCAAGCCTTTCACGTGTTTGTATTCATTTTGGCCTCATCTGAATATTAGATAATCCAAAAATTGATTAGGACATAATTTTTACATTTATAACGGTTATAGAATATAGTCAATTTTAGTCACATTTTTTTTTTAAAAAAAAGATTAGTCAAACATATTATTCTTTTTGATTATTTTTCCTTTTACTTGTCTATATTTGACTAAACACATTTTTTAAAATTAAATAAAATAATACTTTTATTATAGTATTTTAAATTGTTATAAATCATTAAACATTAGAAAAATAAATAATACTACTAATTAATAATTTATTTCTTAATTTTTTAGAAATAATTATTTATCTCTAGTATTATAACACGAAGTAATAAAAGTGGACGATGGCGGAGTGGAGAAATAGTCACCAAAAACTTCTAACAAGTCTTACTGAAAAACAATATATCAAAAGACTTTTCACTTTCTTTGTCTTTATAAAGATGGCGGAGAATTTGGCAAAACAAATAAACTAAAGACTCAAAAAAAAAAAAAAAACTCGCGTTCCCTCCCATCTCTGCATTCTATCACTCTGCAGGTATTTTTTTTCGTTACTCTCTGAAATTGGTGTTGTTACTCATTCTCAGTCGTCATTGTTAATTTTCGATTTCTCATTTGGATCTGGAATTCCCCTATTTACAGTCAACTTGTTGATAGAAATTACTATTATTAGTATTTTTTAATGGTTTATAGTCAGGGTTTTCTCCTTCACGTGACCGTATATAGTAATGTTATATTTTTTTTAATAAAATACTTAAATATAAACGATAGCCTCTCTAATTTTTTTTTTTTTTTTTGTATAAATAAGAAGGATCTATAATTTTAAGAATTTAACAGCTTCGGTAATAAAAATGTAAAGATCAAATGAATCAATTTTATATCTTAAATTCATTTTTTTCTTTTGGTACACTCATTCCGTTGAAATCATGGATATGACTGTGTAATTATTGACTGTTGAATATTTTTGTAACAGAGGATTTTTACTGAGGGCGAGAAGATGGCGGCGAGCTCGTCCCCACAACCGCAGTTTATGACAAGCCCTGCAAATAAGACCCACTCGAATCAGCCACTAATTGATGATATTGAATATGATCAGATTGTTGTACCCGATGTCAGTTTTCTCTCCCATCTTTTTCTCACTCACTCTGTATTTTGTGTCCTTTTCTGTTTTCTTTTGTCTTATGTTAACTTCACTTTTTAAACAAACAAAAAAAAAAAGAGTACATTATTTGATAATAAACCAGTGTTCTGCCATAAATTTTGAAAATTTATTTTTGAATACTTGTTCGGCTAAATTTGTTTTGCAACTTCAAGTTTCAAAAATCACAACTTCAAAAAATGGTTTCAAATAAATCTGTCATATATTCATCCAAATTATTATCAACTACAGCTATGAACAGATAATGTTTATTAGAAACAATCGAGTAGTCGTTGTTTTGTTTTTATATCTTACTAGTATTAATTTTACAGCCTTTTTTTAATTTTAATTTTGATTTCAGATGTTGGATATTTCTTTAATTCTAGTTTGCTTAGGACTGGTAGATGAAAAACTGGATCAAATTTTAAGTTGGAAAGTTTGGATTTCCTGATTTTCTTTCGAATACATGTCTCCTCATGGATCCAACTATTAGGTTTGTGGTCCATGCCTAAAGCAACTACCTTTGGTGTATATAGAAGATTTCGAAACCACTTTAGTTTTACTATTTCTGAGTTAGCCATTTTCATCTGTCTGTTACTCTGTTTTAGCTATTAGTCAATTACCAGCTCCAAAAGGTTTTACAGTTATCTGACTCTTATAATATTTGCTACTTTTTCTGACTTCTCTCTCCTATATCATTTTTAAAATGATGTTTTACCCCCATAATCCATGTTTTATTTTGTAGCTACTCACGATTCGTAGTTATTTATTACTTAATCGAGGTGGATGAGTTCACCTTTTAAGATTCTTAGTATTTACTCAATATAATTTTAAAGTTTTGGGTTCACATCAATTATTTGTTATAATTTTATTGAATTTTTACTCATAAATTTATGCTCCGATTCCAAAGTATTGGGTTTAGATGAACCTGGTACCGCAAGGGTGGATCCGCCCCTGCTACTGAACTCACTGATAAAGGACCTCTCAATTTGAAGATGAGCATGTACAGAATCTGGTTAATTATGACAGTGTGTGGCTAGATTTTACTGGAGTTCTTTCTTGATCTTGAAATAATGTGAATTCTCTGCCATAATTCTACGTTTGAGCTTGTTTTGAATGTTGTACTTCTGACTTTACTACCCGCCAATGTGATGAGTAATCAGTTGAGTGATTTTGTTTCTTATATAATGGAGAACGAAAGCTGGTAATACTAACTTCTGTAACATGTCTCCTCTCGTAGCATGTCTAGCTCTTCAATGTATCTGTGCAGCTATTATTCATTAGTTACAGCTGGAATACATTTCTTCATTTTTGTTGGATTAAGTTTTGTGTGAATCGATTAATGTATGTTCTTATATTTACAGAAGAAAAGCTGGAAGAACATATTCTCATATATCGGTCCTGGTTTCCTTGTTTCTATTGCCTATATCGATCCTGGAAATTGTAAGTCTTGGTAATGAATTTGGATTTACTGATCACATTTACTTCTGCATGTAACTGTTTTATCTCTGCACAATGTGTCTTGCAGTTCAAACTGATTTACAAGCCGGGGCTCAGTACAAATATGGGGTGTGTATCTGCTTTGCTCTGTTCTTCTAGATCTAGTATGCATATGTCTAGAGTAAAAGTGCAATTATCTAACAAAACTTGTACAATGTTCCGCAGTTGCTTTGGATAATTTTACTGGCGTCCTTTGCCGCTCTTGTGATCCAATCCCTGGCAGCAAATCTTGGGGTTGTTACAGGTTCATGATTTTTGATTATTTGATCTTCTTATCATTCTAAAAAGCATAAGAGGGATGATATCGATGTACTCCTGGCTTCATTACAGGAAAGCATCTAGCGGAGCATTGTAGAAAGGAGTATGCAAAGGTGCCAAATTTCATCTTATGGGTCATAGCTGAAATTGCTATTGTGGCGTGTGACATTCCTGAGGGTAAGTGTTCCTTAACACAGTGAAGACTTCAAATCTTTCTTGATACAATCTCATAAGAGACTTCTATCTTTTCAAAGCAAGCTTAGTAGTAAGAGGTTTAATATAGTCCTGTCAGCTCCATCTTGGTTTATAACAAGTTTGCTCGGCATTTATTATGCAGCATGCATGAGACAGTGTGTAATTAGAATGTGCAAACTTCAAATAATCAAGGAAAAGGAGAATACATCTCTCATGCTGAAGTTAATTAAACTGTTTTCTTCAGCTATAGCAATGACAGAAATAACTCGCACAACATGCGTCGATTCTAGACTACCTGTGCTGCAAAATTAGTTGTAGATTATCAAAAGTTAGATAGGACCGAATAGCTTAGGGTTTTCATGTTGAAGTTGAACCTGCTGAATTTTTTCTTAATTCCAGTGTCCTTTCAATTGTGCAGTCATTGGGACAGCGTTTGCTTTAAACATGCTCTTCAAAATACCAATATGGTGTGGCGTGCTTATCACAGGGCTGAGTACCTTGACTCTACTTCTATTGCAACAATATGGGGTATGTTTGTATCATTCACTTCAAAAACCTATGCTTGACATGTCGAGCATGAATAAATTGGTTATGAATGGTCAACAGTTATTGGAACAGAGAGTCTATCTATCTATATATTTAAAAACACGAAGCTCCTAAGCGGAATGTCGTTCGCCTTTTTACCTTGTCAAAAATAATCTTTTCTTATCGAACTAGGTATGAATTCTTAATATTTAGTACTTCAAATTGTTTTTTCTTTCTGAATAATTTAACCCAAGTAACAATTTAAGCAAAGATTTATGCCTCTTCTTACACAAAAATCAGATGTTCAGTTTTATGACAGTTTTTTCCTCATCTAAGTTCAATAAGAGATAGAAAGGTTAGTCTGATCTAACATTAACTTTTTTTAAAATAGTACAGCTATATTTTTATTCTCCAAAAAATGGAACCATTTTTTCAGAAATTAAGTTGATAGTGATCTATCGATTTCTTACGCAATAATTAGAAAACGGTTTTATATGCCTTTTTTTTGGCAATTAATTGACATTTATTATTAATCACCAGTAAATATTTACAAAGCCAGAGTCAATCAAACCTGATTGCTCATCACAAATATCCAGTACAACTATACAAGTCCACCATACTATCGGTATACTATGCTATAGAGACAGAATATGAGTAAAGAGTTTTGCCTTTCTCCTAACTTGTATGCACATGTTTATTTTTAGGTCATGTACCACTGCTTCCTTATTCCTGTTCTTTTTGTTGAAAATTCTGGCATTTCTTTCCCCTCATACACCATGTACCACAGCTGCGAAGCATGCCTTGAGCAGAGCCTCTCTTGGGGTTCTTGACTTGCATGTTTGTTGTATCCAACAACATTCATGTTCCCATGTCAGTATGGTCCTTTGCCAGTGCAACCAAAGTAGTATTCCTTGCCACACTTCAGTGGAATACACACAGTCAAATAATAGGTGAGGCAAGGTCTCAAGGTGACTTCCACATAAAACACAATCTCCAGTAATTTGCATGCCCCATTTGAGTAAGACATCCTTGGTTCTCAATCTTCCATGAAGTGTGCTACCCATAACATAAACACTTGTTTGGGGCAGGCAACTGAGTGACAAACTAGGCTTCTCCATTCTACATTAGCTACATCTCCTCTAATTCTTTTATATGCCTCTGAAATGTGGATGCCCAAAACTTCCTCATATTTAGTATCTTCCTCACCATCCATGATGATTGTTTAGGAAGGTCCATAGTAAAACAATTTTGCCTTTTTATATAGTACGTGTGAATCCAGGTGATCCAGAATTTTTCCTTCTGTTGACTTAAAACCCAAAGTAATTTGCAAAGTGCTGCTTGATTCCAGATTCACATATTGATGATGTTCAGTCCTCCCGCTCTTTGGGTAAGCATATTTTATCCCATGCCACAAGAGCTCGCTTGATGATTTGTGCTTCTCCTGACCATAAGTAGCTTCTACATGTAGCCTCTACCAGTTTAATAATCTTCTGGGGGAGCAGAAATAGTTGTGACCAATAAACTTGCACTCCCATCAAGACTGCTCTAATTAGTTGAATTCTTCTGGCATATAAGACCCTTCTAGCCATCCATGAAGGAATTTTAGTAGTTATCTTCTCTACTAGTGGCCTGCATTGTGCAACAGTTAACCTCTTTGTTGACAGAGGTACTATTAAATATTTGAAGGGAAGCTCTCCCTCTTCGAATCCAAGGTTCTGTAAGATGTCTTCTTTAGTATCCCTAGGCACCCCTCCAAAATATATTTGACTCTTAGTGAGATTGGCTTTCAGACCAGATGGTTCAGAGAACATCAAGAACTTATTTTTCAGGATTTGGACAGACTTCACATCACCTCTTGTGAACAAGAAGTCACCCGCAAAGCTAAGGTGGGTGATGCCCAATTTCTGACATCTAGGGTGGTAATTAAACTCTGGATTCTCTTGTAAGGTGGAGAGACATCTGTTTAGATATTCCTTAGACAATACAAAGAGATAAGGGGACATAGGATCACCTTGTCTGAGGCCTCTTTTTGCCTCCATTGTGCTGGACAATCTACCATTAATCAGGAAGCTGTATCTCACTGTTGTAACACAAATCATTATCCATGCTATCATTCTACTGGGAAATCCCAATTCTGTAGTATTTGTTCGAGAAATACCCATTCAAGAGTCATATGCCTTCTGGATGTCTACTTTGATCATACATCTAGGTGACACCTGCTTCCTTGTGTAGCCTTTTACCAGTTCATGACTGAGAATTATGTTATCTGATATAACTCTTCCAGGTGGGTAAGCAGACAGGTTTGGTCCAACTAGTTCATCAATAGCCTTTTTAATTCTGTTAGAGATAACCTTGGATATAATTTTGTAAAGAATGGGGCAACAAGCTATTGGCCTAAAGTCCTTTATTGTTCCAGGATGAGAGTTTTTGGGAATGAGAGTAACAACTGTAGTGTTAGCCTCTCTCAACAAAATATTCTTGTGAAAAAACTCTTGAACAGCACTATAAATATCCTCCTTAACAAGGGTGCAAGATTTCTTGTAAAAACATGCATTATAACCATCAATACCAGGAGCTTTGTCATCAGGTATATCAAATAAAGCATCTTTAATCTCCTCTTGTGTAACAGTCTCGCCCAGCTCCCTTTGTTTAATCAATCCAAGTCTTGGTCCTTTCCTCATTACCTTTATATCAATTCTAGGCAGACAATTATTCCTAGAACCCATCAAGCTTATATAAAATTGAAGTATCTCTTTCTCAATTTCATCATGTTTTAGGAGCTGTCTACCATCAAGACTGGTTAGAATAGAAATATTATTCAAGTTGGCTCTAGTTTTCATACAGGCAAGGAAATACCTGTTGTTGTTGTCTCCTACTTCAAGCCAGTGACCCTTAGATTCTGTTTCAGCACCTTCTCCTGGAGATCAGACCACTTTTGAAGTTCAACTACAACTTCTTTTTCTATGTCAAAGAGAGTGTTGGCTACACTAGTCCCCACATGCTGAGTGATCTGTTTTTGGATGGATTCTAGCTTCTCTGTTGCCTCAGCGACTCTATTGTCTAAGCTCCCCATTAACTGCGTAAATAACCTCTTGAGAGGTTCTTTACACAGCTTCATTTTTTGCCATATTCTATACATATCTCCTCCTTTTACATTTTGTTTCCAGATGGTCGTCACAATGTTTGAAAAGTTCTCATGTTCAGTCAGTATGTTCAGAAATCTGAAAGGTCTGTGGTGTCCACTACCTGCATTGTGGTGCTCAATAAGAAATCGGCGAGTGATCAGAAAAATTATTCTCCTTGCATTGAGCTGTCAGTGTTCCGTGTTGTATCACCCAAGAATTATTACAAAGAGCCCTCTCAATTCTACTCCATATGTGACCATTTGTCCAAGTATACCTTCTTCCGGTAGATTTCATATCTGTAAGGTTTAGCACATTTATTACTTGTTGGAAGTTTTTTGTTTCAAATTCACTGACATGTTGGCCCCCAATTCTGTCCAAATCTAGCAAGGGAGAATTGAAATCTCTACAAATACACCAAGGTTCAGTGATGGTAGGACCTATTCTGAGTAATTCCTGCCATAAGGTTCTCCTTTCCGCTCTAGAATTTTTGGCATAGATCACTGTTAGCAGACAATGAAAATTGGAACTCTTACTTGCTACCTTTAGATGCATAAATTGATTATGTGTTTCTTCTATCAGAATAGTCATTTCAGCAGGCTTCCATAAAATTCAGATTCTCCCATTTTCGGCTAATGAGTAGTTATGTGCATAACTCCAGCCTCTAGCTATCTTATCCACACATTTAGAGAACTTATGTTCCTTCACCTTTGTTTCTAGTATTCCAGCCAAAGAAATTTTGTGTTTTACCAAATACCTTGTCATCTCCTTTTGTTTGAAGGGGATATTCATGCTCCTTACGTTCCAGATTAACCAGTTCATCAAAGAGAGAGGTGTACCCTCCCTTCAGGAGGTTTCTCAGTCTGTCTTCTCCCCTCATTTCCCTCAGACAGTAGAGAGAAAACATTAGCCATCTTCAATGTTGTCCCTGTCTGTAGTTTCCTCTGAGAGGTATCCAACTGCACCAACTCTGCGTATGATAAACCACTTTGCCAGCTATCCATGCCAATGGAAATGATTATCCTTTCTAGAGTGTCGCACCACTCTTCTTGTAACTTCGTTTGCTTTTCCTCCGTTCGTTTCTGGTGTTGTATGCTCATTGCTTTGTGAGGTTCCTTATTTTGATCGTGTTTGTTCATATCATCTGTACCATCTATATGTAGGGGGAGGCATGTATCATTGTTTTTCCCTGGTCTAGGGATCCACTTTTGCACCTGATTTCTCCTACCTCGTCTTGGCGAAACTCTTTCCGCTTGACCCCTCCCTATTTGGCAGTTGAATGTTTCTACCCTCATCGACGCTGCATGTATGAACAAATCTTGTACATTTCTTACAAAATAGAGGTTTCCAGTCATACTTAATATTTTGAACAAAAGTCCTTCCTGCAGGATCAACAATTTCAACCTCTTCTGGCAAATTTTGTGTTATATTCATTTCCACTAAGACTCTGGCATAGGATAATCTTTTCTGTTTAGCGGTACACGCATTTGCAAAGAGTGGTTTCCCCAGTCGACTAGCAATTTTACTAAGAGTTTCCGCACCCCAATAGTTCAAGGGGAGGTCAGGTAGCTTCACCCATAATGGTATAGTAGTAGGCAACTCTTGATTAAAATCAAAATCAGAGGATGAGGGGTCTACTATTAATAGTGTAAGGGTCAGTGAACAGGACTTCATCTCTATCATTTTGGTTTTGGAATTACACTATGTAGCAGCCCGCATCGTGGTTATATAATTCAGGTACTGCAACAAAATTCCAGTACCTAGCAATATAATTGTTCATGTAGGAGAAGGCAGGTGCTTCACCAAACGTATAGACCACTAGAGCATTATTCCATTCATCAGTCTGTTTCGCTATTTCCGGTGCCTCTAATACCACTACTGGTCGTCCATCAATTATCTTCGGTGGGTTGTAGGATAAAGGCATACCCGTGGTGGCAGTATGGTTCAATGTGAACAGGCTGTTCCAAGTTTTCTTTCCATCTGTATTTGCGTCTTCCCTGAAATTTAGTTGTTGAGCAACTCCTGTCTTAGGACCTGAAGGTTGGGTTTCTGGCTCGTCTTCCTGCACCCCTTGGGTAGTTTCCTTCATGTTTCCAATGCTTGTGGACCCAGATTCAATAACACCCTTACCCAATATAACTTCTCTAAATACGTGCAAAAGAGATTCTCAGTACTCATCCCATTTCCTCGATTGTGTATAAGTGATTCCTCATCTACCGGAGTTCCCCTTATTTCAGTCGCAGTGATTGAGGACTCAACTCGAAACCAGTGTCTATCCTTTACCCCACAGGGGGGCACGTGCCGTAGCCTTTGCAACAATCAGCACATCTTTTCGTGGCCTACCTCGACCTCTTTTTGCTATTGAGAATGGTGCAAGTTAGCAAAGGGAGCTATCGTGCACCGAGAGCATTGTTTCCACGAAAATTTTAAGTTAACTTACTATACAACTAATTTAAGTTAAGTCATCATTATGTTCAAATTAAACATATTAGATTTAGCTACTGTGCCAATATAATGACATTTGAATATTTTTTTGCATTTATTTTAATGTTAGCGTTATTTTTCAAAAATCAGTTTGTTTTGTTTATCTAGTTTTTATTGATTAACGTGGTACACATGTGCAACACACGTAGACTAAAACTAGTTTAAAACAAATGTCTTTGTATCTATCCTTCTGTCTCTTATTCAGCTGACAGTGAAGTGTACTAACATTACAGGTTCGGACACTTGAATTCTTTATTGCGTTCCTGGTACTTACCGTAGCAATATGCTTCTTTGTGGAGCTTGGATATGCAAAACCAGACTCCTCAGAAGTTCTCCACGGGCTTTTCGTTCCTCAACTCAAAGGGACTGGTGCTACTAAGCTTGCTATTTCACTTCTTGGTGCTATGGTTATGCCGTAAGTGTATATGGATGTTCTCAGTATTTTTTTTTGGATAATCATTTTACTATTGTCATGCTGATAATTTTCACTTTCTGCAGCCACAATCTTTTCCTCCATTCAGCCCTGGTGCTTTCCAGGAAAATCCCTCGATCCGTCAATGGCATCAAAGTATGTTTAATAATGAAAAACCTCCTCATGCATGCATATCAACCTAAGAAAAGAGAACAAAGAGAAGATTTGACTATCCTATGCTTGTTGATGTTAGCTGTGAATCAAGTATCATCGTTTTGTCGTTGATGCTTATGGTCATACTATGTTACTATAAACTCATGTTGTCATTTTGTTTGGAGTATCTTCTCGTACCCAAATTTATCTCAATAATTTATTAGTTCAATTATTGTGTGGTTAGACAAGTTAATCCCGAGTAAGATGGTCTGCAACCTTCGTACACGACGTGGTTGACTTAAAAGATAGTTCATTTCTTGTTCTCCTTTTTCTTTAGTTCCTGTAAAATTAAAGGATTATTTTGGGTTCACATTGGAACATCCTAAACTATTTTGATGTCCTAATCTTTCTTTTTATTTTGATTTTCTGTATAGGATTATGTTACAATTTACAGGTGTGCAAGTTTTGACATAATTAGTGAAATATTTTTTTCCAGGAGGCATGCAGATATTATCTGATCGAAAGTGGTCTGGCTTTGATGCTGGCATTTCTTATTAACGTATCAGTTATCTCAGTAACTGGTGCTGTCTGCAATTCCCCTTCTATGAGCCCAGATGATCAGGAGAAGTGTCAGGACTTGGACTTGAACAAAGCCTCTTTTTTACTCAAAGTAGGTGACACCATACTACAACGTCATTGAGATTCAATTATACAAAGCTATGTTTTTTCATCCATTTTATGATGTTTTAAGTCTTAATGACGATGTTCCTTTTTACGTTACTACTTGCAGAATGTTTTAGGCAACTGGAGTTCCAAGCTATTTGCAATTGCTTTACTAGCATCAGGGCAGAGTTCGACTATAACTGGGACATACGCTGGGCAATACGTTATGCAGGTAATCAAATGCTATATCAGTTTGTCAAATAATTTCTCATGTTCTTTTTGACATTTAAAAAACATAACTTGATCACCTGTATTCAACTTTGTTAAGATCTAAGACAAGCATTTGGGATCAACTCGTTTCATGGAGAGACCAATTTCTTAATTTATCAAAGAACATGAGAAATATATCTGAGTGGGTTTGTACTTCTTACTCTATCCTAAAACTAGGGGTGGAATGAGGTTCTATAATCTATAATTGTTAGGTAAAATCGAATTAGTGTTCTGTTTTGATAATCTGTGTAGGTTTATTCAAAGTTGGTTCTTGATTGGTGGACCTTCATGATTAGTTTAGGTAAAATGTAAAACCAAACATCTTCCTTTATCTGGTGCAAGAGAGCCACAATGAATGTCAAGAATGTTATGATATCAACGATCAGTTATGTTTTAACTTAGGGTAGCAAGTTAACTATTCAAAGTTGTGCAACTAATATTTGTTTTATTGTTCTGTAGGGTTTTCTTGATTTGCGGCTGAAGCCATGGATTAGGAACTTCTTAACTCGATGCCTAGCCATAGTTCCAAGTTTAGTTGTTTCACTCATTGGAGGCTCTGGTGGGGCAGGAAACTTGATCATTATTGCTTCGGTAAGGTATCTGTACTTAAGCTTTTCGTACAGTTATTAGAACACTGGCATCCTGTGGAAAATTCTTTTGTGGTATGAAATTGGATAATGTAAACTTGACAAGTGGACTGACTGTTGGGGGTCTTCCACTTGCGTGAACTAGGTCTACATATTCTATACCCCCAAAATGTTAAGAGGTCGTTGGAGTCCTCCACCATTTATGCTGAGCTCTATGTTTATATGTAACAACACTTAAAATATAAATTGACCTTATTATATGGACTATTCATGAGTTTGATAAATAACAATAAAATTGATCTCCTTAAAAGGACCGTGGATTGGACTGACCATGGACTGGCTTAGAGGAGTGGAACATTAAACACATGCATATTTGAATTGGCACAACCCGGTTGTCATTTTCTAGATATTTCTATTCTTACCATACAAATATAGGTGTAGAAACTTATTTGGGAAGATGAAAAACTGAGAATGTACTGTTCTTGAGATCAAGAATCAAAACATAATGAGTCGAAGATGGTTCGGGCATGTGAAAAGGAGGTGCGCAGATGCCACTAAGGAGGTGTGAGGAGTTGATTGTAGCAGGAGTTAGAGGTAGACCGAAAAAGAACTGGGAGGAGGTGATTAGATAGGACATGTCACAACTGCAGCTTACTGAGGACATTACCCTAGATAGGAAGGTTTGGAGGTCGAGGATTAGGATGGAAAGTTAGTAGGTAGATGAGTGTTGTCGTACTTTATGTGGGAGGAGAGGTAGGGGACTAGCCACATCTCCTCTTCTCTTTATTAGTTGTATCATTTAGTTGTCGCACGTAGTCTCTTATTCTTCAATGTGTATTACCATTTGTTGCTTCATTTTGCTGTCATTTTTTTTTTACTATCCTGCTCAGAAACATTTCTTTTGAGCCAAACTCATTTTCCTGGTTGCATAATGAGGCTTTTGACTGGTTCATTTAGAGGAACCTTACAGATACATAATTGCTGGGGTACACTAGGTACTCAATTCAGTTTAGAACATTGACATTAAAAGTTTATTGCTAATAACACAAACATGATACATAACTGAGGTCTCAGTTTTAACATGGTTGGCAAAATTTTCATGAGAAGTTCGTATTCTAGATTGTTAATATTAATCCAAATATCTTATCTGTATTCTGCAGATGATCTTATCTTTTGAGCTCCCCTTTGCTCTGATTCCATTGCTCAAATTCACAAGCAGTAAGACCAAGATGGGTTCACATGCAAATCCAGTTGCGGTGAGAGATCTTCTAGATGCTCTTATTTAGTTTTTGCACACTATTGTTGCACATTTGAGAAATTACAGGAGTTTCATGTGTAAAAAACTAAAAATACTGATGAAACAATTGTAGCTTAATGGATGGCAACTAATTCCAAGAGCGCCCGATTTTACAGCATCAAGGTTGGGTCAACTGTAGTAGGTCCTTAGTCTCTAATAGTATAGAACTCTTGCTTTCTTGATCAGGATAGTTGACTTTCTGATACAAAACCTGCTTGCAAAAAGTTTAGACTCATTTTGTCAAAAGTTGCATAGCATCAAACTGAAACACATTGGGTAACAATAAAGGAGTTTGGGAGTTCAAAAGGTACGACAATGGGCGCTTCCCTTTCTTTGCATAATTAACTTAGGCAGTAATTTCCAATCACCTTTCTTGTTAGTAGGTTGAAAATCGTTTATGTGTATACTCCATAATATGTTTCTATGCCTATGGCTTGGCCAAAAAGTTCTCTCTGCATTCTTGGTTTCTTTTCTTATTTCGAATACTAGCAATGCTGTCCAACCTTTGCTCCACATTGACTGATCATTTTTTCCGCTTAATACTTTTTACAGGTTTCAGCAGCCACCTGGGTTATTGGTACACTAATCATGGGAATAAATATATACTATTTAGCAGAAAAGTTAGTTACCTCTCTCAAGGATAGCCATTTAGGAAAGGCGGCTAAAGTTCTTTGTGGACTATTAGGTGCCTCATGTTTGTTAGTTTATCTGAGCAGTATCTTATACTTGGCTTTCCGGAAAAATAAGGAAGGTACACATCTTCTGGCGCTTACAGGGCAAGAAGGTTTACAAGTTTCTGAATTGAACAATCTACCTAGAGAAGACATTTTACGCATGCAGTTGCCTCAGCAGAGGACCACTAATTGACATGTTTACTGAAGGGTTAAATGCAACAGATACTGTGTGCAATTCAGTTAGAACTCGTTTCGTGTTAACCTGTTTTCATAGGAATTATTGCCAATGATCCAGTGTTGTAATGTTAGTATTAGTTTGAAATGAGGAGAATCCCATATAGACTTTTAATTTAGAGGGAACTGCTGATGCCTACTGAAAGGCCATATATGAAAATAAAATTAGCTGTTATCTACGTTTCCTTGATCTTTAGTTTTATCTATATTGCCTCAATCTTGAATTTAATCTTAGTTGGTTTGATTGCATTGCCAATCATGTTTAAGGGATGTTTTCTGATGAGAAATTTAATGTTAATATGTCTTGTTTAGCTCAATCATCTATGTTTCCTAGCATGTTTGACCAAACAACTAAAATCAACATATTATGAAAAGCGCTTTTCTAAAATTTGATGAGAAATAGCTTGTGTTTGACCAATGCAAAAATTTGGTAGATTGTGATCAAGACTTGTAGGATTCCAAGCAAATTAGGAATCTTGGATTCAAAAGTTGGCTGATAAAGTTCATAGGAAGTTATGAAGATAGCTGACTATTTGGGAACCCTCAAAACAATTTGGTGTCCAATATTTATTTAGGGGTCCTGATTAATTCATATTCGAGAAAATTTAATTGGATTCAAAAGAGGGTTGAGGAAGTCCCTTTCCCCCTCATTAATCTTTGGTACGCTATTTCAACTTAGACGTGATTGACTGACATTTTGCTTCCACCACATGCATTTAATTACCTATTTTGTTAGATTAATTATAATGATGATGGTAACACAAAACAAGAGTTAGAAAAGTCCTAATTCCCTTCAACTTGTTTGGATTATCTGTATGTACACAAAAAATTAACGTGCTCATCTTTCATTTTTCTAACAATTAATTGGCCAAAATCTCTGCTTAATATATGAGGCTCTGCTAGCTCTGAGTTCCCAACTTATCTCCTCCTCATGTTGTTCTTTTTTAGTTGACATTCCTACGGCTGTGACTTCTGATAGCTGAGGCCTAAAAGTCTTTTTTCTTTTTTTTTTTTATTATCATATCGCTTTTCATGACTTTTCTTGCCATGGCATAAATTGCAGTCTAATCAACTTTCTAACTTTACAAGATCCCAAAAATTAGTCTTTTGAAACCTACTCCTGTCTTACGTATTAAGCTTATGTTCGGCTTAATATATAGTATATATATATATATAGTCATTATTTACTTCACATTTATTATACAAGTTGTATCGTTTTTTATTTAACCTGCACATCTAAACTTTGCTAAATTTTTATTTCCCCTAAACAATAATTTTGCCGGCATCAATCTCTTAACGATCCTATTGTGTCATGTGGATGTGAAAGTGATTTTCGTTTTTGTTAGCAAATAAGAGCAAAGAAAAAGTGAAAAAAAACACAATTAGTTTCTTGTAACTTTTCATGTAATAAACAACAAACATTGTAATTTATGGTGTTAATAGGAACTTAACATATAGTTAAGTGTGTAAACTGTAAACTAACCTAAACGTGCGGGGGGTAGTTTTGTATATTTAGCATAGGAGGATATCAATCAATAGACTATATATAAATGTCACTTTCAAATTTGTTAGGGTAGGTTATATAAATCCTTTTTTTTTTCTAATATAAAAGTTGGTAACTGCATGCATGCATAAATATATATATAATATAAATGCAACAATACCAATTGAACTTTAAATCTCTACATAGGGACAAATTTAAATTGTACTGTATGTAGACTTCATAGTGATAAACATTGACAATATTAAAAAAATAAAATAAAATCTAAAAGCTAACTTCACATTGTTAGAGAAATATGAGAATATATATTGGGACTTTTTTTCTTTGAAGTAACACTTTTTTTGAAACGCCAAATTAGGAATACTACAAACATTTCATAAGCACACGTAGTAGCTCTTTTTTATATTTTATTTTAATTTGGTACATAAAAAGGGAAAAAGCTACGGTCAACTTTCCCTTAATACCAGTTAATTAAGAGTGAATTTTAATAGGTTCATCATTTTGAGTAGGAATTGGAAGGTGACCCTTCTCCTGCAGACTCTTCACTGTCTCATATAAGCACTGTTTCACTGGCGTAAACTCCAAACCCAAGTCCTTTAGCTTTTGGTTCGTGAATTTGTACGGTTTTGCCCTTGGCCTCGTTTCATCCGAGCACCTGAACATATAATAATTATATATGATCATCAAACGTGATTAATTACTAATCATTGCTAACTAAACGACATATATATTTCAGTTTAATAATCGTTAGAGATCGATGATTATTAACATTACTAAAAAAAGTATGTCCCCTCCCACTATTGTTGACACTAAAGAGGATATGGGTTAAAGTTAAAGTGCTGGGGCCAGACAAGATTTTGATGTTTTGTAGGTAAAGTCAAATTCAGGTCCAGAAATATTGCTTGAAACATACTAATTGAAATGTTTGTTAATGGGTAGTAGCTACTTTTATTAATATTTCTAGCGTCCTGTCTATACATAGTCAAATTCTTTCATAAAACTATATCTTATACGATTTTGGTTGTCGGGAACACATCAAGTTCCTTTTCAGGCATGCAGAATATATGGAGTACTAAATTAATATCGAATAGCTCTAGCTAGCATGATTTTTTGATAGTTAATAAGATTAGATTTTTACTATTTAGCGACAAAAGTTGTTTATAAGTTCAAATAATTAATGATTAAATTTTGCTGAAAGATTTGGTAAGTGAAATTACTTGGTAGGTATTGGATACTCCGGGAAGAATTTGGCGAGAATTTCAACCACATCGCCGCGATGAAGGACGCTCTCAGCACAGATATAGCGGCCAGATGCAGAAGGAGCTTCATAGAGAAGTATGTGGGCTAGTGCCACATCCTTAACATGAACATAGGCCTGAATTGAATTGGCATATGTTTTAGCAGAGCCAGTTAGGTACTTTAGTATGTGAAGAACACTAGCATTCACTGTTGGTTGAAGTAGTGGTCCAAGCACCAACACTGGATTGATCACCACCAAATCCACTCCTTTTTCCCTTGCCTCATCCCATGCTGTCTTTTCCGCCACCGTCTTCCCGTAGCAGTACCAATTCTGCATAAACACATCATCAATTAAATTGAAATCGACTATCACTATCAATTTCTAATTTGAGGCCACGTACTAGCGGACCTTAGTATTCTTGCAGAAGTCAAGATCACTCCAGCAAGTCTCGTCCACAACTTTATCAGGGGCCCGGTTGGGGTCCATGTATACTGTACCAATTGACGAAGTAAACACAACTCTTCCAACTTTGGCTTCTGCTGCGGCTGTTATCACATTCTTAGTCCCTATAACCGCTGGCTCCACCATTTGTTCCTTCACCATTTAGCGACAAAAAAACACAAATAGTGTAAAAAGAATCGAGTAGTATATTTCAACTTGCATGCAGAGACAGAGCAAAGTGAGTGGATTCAAACTAAGCATTAAAAAATAACTTTATCAGCCGAAAGGAGATTCAGATGAACCCTTGGCTGGCTTTACCTGATTCAAATCATTTTCAACGAAAAATATAGTTTATGAATAAGATTTGAATTATTTTTACGCATAAATATCCTAAATGATAGAATATCTTAGACTCCTTTCAATATTTATTTATTTATCTGCGAAAAATCTAACTCCGGCGCTCGAGGCATGTATTAGTGGAACTAAAAGCTAAAACAACTTTGCTAGTGCGTCTTCGACGTGTTAGCTAATGATCAATTATGGTTACAGACGTGGGACCACAATTTACGTAACTGATCCTTCCTCTCTTTTTTTTTAAAAAAATAAAAATAAAAATATACTACTCTATATTTCAGTCACTTCCATCCCTGTTCTTTTCAATCAACCACTATCAGAAAATGAAAGGAAGAATCCAGAGCCACTAGAGAGCTATTGGCTGTAAACAATCCTGTGAAGCAATTCTAATGGCTTTAATTCTAAATACCATTTTGTAGAATAATTTTTTGAAATAGAGAATCAACATGAATGCTTGCTTTAAACAACAACAATATATCCAGTGAAATCGGGTATGAGAGGATAAAGTATACCACGACTACTTCGTGCAAGTAAATAGACTGTTTTCAAAAGAACTCGGCTCAAATGCTTACTTTTAACCAAAAAAATAAAACATGAATACTTACTGGATCATCAGTGACAGGGGAGGCGGTGTGGAAAACCCCGTCACAGCCATAAATTGCTTCTCTTAAACTCTGATAATCCAGAAGATCAGCTCTCAGCAGAATCAGTCTCTCCTTTGCACCTTCAAGTTCCTTCAAGTGACCATTTTTAGGATCACCTGCACATTTTCACAAATTTTTTTTTGAATCAATTGGGAAATGTATCATGAATTTTGTACAAAAATTGAATGTTAATTTTACCAGGGTTTCTAACGGTTCCTCTGACAGTGTAGCCTTTTTCTAGAAGGAGTTTAACGAGCCAAGAGGCAATGAAACCTCCGGCGCCGGTAACACAAACAACTTTGCCGGATTCTGATGGCATGCTTACTTCTTAATAAGAGGAAAAAGAAATAGTGAGTAATCTCAAGTTAATGGAAAGAGAGAAAAAGGAGAGTTTATATAGAGTTGGAAAAGCAAAAACCAAATATTCACAAACGTACCTACTACGGACAGTAAATATTTCTTTTTCTTGCCCTCAAAGAAAGTTATAAGTTATTTTTGATATATTCTCGATTTAAAAGAGCATCTCAAAAAGTTAAGAAAATATATACGCACACACACTAAAGCTTTGTTCTCATAAACAAATTTTAAGATTAACTCAATTTTAAAAGCTAGCTAAAGAAAACATAATTACTTAAATTCATTTGAGATCACATTTTTTTTTCATTTGACGTGAGACTATTCAACAAGGATAGGTCTCATTTTACCCATTTTCCAAAGAATTTGAGACTTCCAAAGGATCTTCTGATAACAATCAGTCTCCTCCATGAATGTGAGTCAACATAAGTCCGTTTCTTGGACATGGATGACAATGGAGCGGGGCGAGGCGGTTGCAAGGGAAACCCTCGTAAATCCGCGAAGATTCCAACCCGCCTTGCATAGCAAAAACTTCTGTTTTCAGCCCACCCTGCTCCGCCCTACATAGACCCACCCCGCTCCGCCCTACATAGACCCACCCCACTCCGCCCCGAAATAACATTTTAAAGAAAAAAATTGAGTATGACACAATTAATAAAATTCATCAAATTAAAAACCAACACATAGTATTTATTTTATTGAAATATTTTCAAAGATTATGACACATACGTTATATACAGTACCACACAATATCACCAACTTATAAGTTTAATACAAGTAGTTCTTCAAATGAAAAGTAGAACTAACCCACACCCACCCTGCACCCACATGAAATCCCTCAAAAAATAATGGGCAAATTACAGAAATCACATATTTTTAAGACAAAATTACAATTTATCCCTTAAAAGTTTATAATTATAGAAATCTCTCATTTTCGCGCATCAGATTAGTGTATCATCGCTTATATTATTGTATTTTGCGCATCAGATTAATGTATCANTTTTTTTTTGAATCAATTGGGAAATGTATCATGAATTTTGTACAAAAATTGAATGTTAATTTTACCAGGGTTTCTAACGGTTCCTCTGACAGTGTAGCCTTTTTCTAGAAGGAGTTTAACGAGCCAAGAGGCAATGAAACCTCCGGCGCCGGTAACACAAACAACTTTGCCGGATTCTGATGGCATGCTTACTTCTTAATAAGAGGAAAAAGAAATAGTGAGTAATCTCAAGTTAATGGAAAGAGAGGAAAAGGAGAGTTTATATAGAGTTGGAAAAGCAAAAACCAAATATTCACAGACGTACCTACTACGGACAGTAAATATTTCTTTTCTTGCCCTCAAAGAAAGTTATAAGTTTTTTTTGATATATTCTCGATTTAAAAAAGCATCTCAAAAAGTTAAGAAAATATATACGCATACACACTAAAGCTTTGTTCTCATAAACAAATTTTAAGATTAACTCAATTTTGAAAGCTAGGTAAAGAAAACATAATTACTTAAATTCATTCAAGATCACTTTTTTTTTCATCTGACGTGAAACTATTCAACAAGGATAGGTCTCATTTTACCCATTTTCCAAAGAATATGAGACTTCCAAAAGGATCTTCTGATAACAATCAGTCTCCTCCATGATTGTGAGTCAACGTAAGTCCATTTCTTGGACATAGAATGACAATGGAGCGGGGCGGGGCGAGGCGGTTGCAGGGTAAACTCTCATAAATTCGCGAAGATTCCAATACGCCCCGCATAGCGAAAACTTCTGTTTTCAGTCCACCCTGCTCCGCCCTACATAGACCCACCCCACTCCGCCCCGAAGTAACATTTTAAAGAAAAAAATTGAGTTTGACACAATTAAGAAAATTCATCAAATTAAAAACCAACACATAGTATTTATTTTATTGAAATATTTTCAAAGATTATGACACAATAGCATACAATTGAACAATTTTACTAACACGTAATAAATATGTTATATACAGTACCTCACAATATCACCAACTTATAAGTTTAATACAAGTATTTCTTCAAATGAAAAGTAGAACTAACCCACACCCACGCCCCGCACCCGCATGAAATCCCTCAAAAAATAATTTAACCCGCTCCGCCCCGCCCTACACCCGCATAAGAGAAAATCCTCCCCACCCTGCATTCACCCCGCCCCATTGCCATCCCTACTGGGACACATCATGTGATTTCTTATCATATTTTCATATAGAAAATTATTTAAAATGGACCTTTGTCCTAAAAGTCCACCAATTTTGCCAAAAAAGTTGTCACAAAAACTTTGAATAGTTTTGTAACTAGAACCACAAACTTATTTTAGGCCAAGTATAATTTCAAACTCTTATATATCTAAGTTTAAAGTTTTTTCCTTTATGCTCTATATTATCATAAAATAGGGAATTAATGAATTCAATATTTCCTCTTTTAGATATCACAACATCAGTGGTTTCAACTGGTTGCTCAAAATTGTATTTTGTGTCTATTTTATACTTCATCGTTGTTTCTTAACCTACATCTTAAGACTAAATTATTATTTTTTATAGAAATTTTAATAGCTCAGTTGGTTAACTATCTAAATTCCTACCTCATCTATTAGTGAGAATTCAATTCCCTACGTTGTAATCTCCTCCGCATTTCTCGTTCCCCTACCCCATTTTTTAAAAAAGAAAAATTGCTTTTGTATGCTTTTAAAAAAATATATTAATTAAACATACGTACTCTTCATTAGTTTTACCAAGGTAGTCTTTCTTCGCAATTATTAGAGTGACGCTAATGGGGGAGAAAACTGTAATTAATTTTATTTTGATTTTTAAAATAATAACTATTTTTAACTCATTTATTTTTAATAAAAATCATGATAATTAAAGAGGATCCGAACCTATCATAAGAAGAATATATTCAAACCTATAGCATTTATGGTTTTGACACTTGTCTTTGTTTGCATGGCAAAGCAATTGAGTGAGCTAATATAATCCTATTTTTTTCTCTTTCACTTTCTTCATTGAAGAAATATTTGGAAATAAAATATCAAGTACAAAATGTGTTGTTTTTTTAAAAAATTATTTTGGTTATTTTTGTTTAGATTATTTAATATTTTGAAATTTATTTAGGAATTTTCTCTTTTTTTTGATATATATTTTATTGATCAATTATCATATAAAAGTATAGAGCTTACGATTAGAGAAAAAAAAATAATCCAAATGATCAATTATGCATTTTCGTCACATTTAAAATAGTATAGTATTAACACTGAAAAACATAAATAGTAAAAGAATGTACAATAAAGAAATAATATACAAGAATACTCTTTCAAATGTGGAAAAGAAGAAGAATAATAATCGTGTTTCTAGGTTTAATCTTTATGTTCCTTTGTATATCTTTACAATCAAACAATCTCTATATGTCCTAATATTTTTTTTACGTGTTATAAATAAATGTTATTATATTACTATATAAAATATATAATATAAATATATAACATAATATGGAAATCAATTCCATAAAAAAGAACTTGTGTGTTTAGGGTTCACTTCTCTTTCTAATTAGAGATTATTTATTAGGATAGAAAGGGATTATTGTTCTCTAGAAGATTAATGAGGTATTTAGTTGTAGACGCATCATAAGTTATGGGGTTTGACAATTAAGTTTGAACTAATTTAGAGTTTTTAATTAATGAAGTATAGATGTAATAACATATAATTACATACTCATTATAATCAAATATAGAAGCATAATAGTTATTCTTTTGTACAATTTATTATGATCCATATCTGATTATATGATAGAATCATTCAACTCTCATTTGAATATTATAACCTTAGGATCCCAATTCTAAAAATAATGATTTCTCGAGTAGTTAGTAAAAGAACGTTCCATTCTTATATAAGTTATTTATGTCATTTTATTGACAAATTAATTGAGGCAATTGTTTTCTGTTTTTTATAATATATCGATCTAGATGAGACGTATCTCAAGTTGGAATCAAAATTTTAGAGACGAAAATCATAGTCTTTTTCAAGATCTATCATGTCAGAATGTGAGTCATTCTTTCTTTCTAATTAACGACCGAATATTTGAAAGAAAACTATATCTGATTTGACAATCATAACATTATTATTTATGATAGGAAAAGTTTTATATTTCTATTTTAGTTTATTACTAAATTAAAATTACAACCAAATATCTACACATAAAGATCTCATATTTTAGACTCATTAATTTCATACCTTCACAGATCACTTTTAATTTGGATCAGTATTTTAACGATAACATCTGTCATACAATTATTTCTAAATATAATAACCTAATCGAAACTGAAATCATAATACGATAATCGTTATTTTACTAGAATCACGCCACATGTTTAGTTGTATTCACTTCCTCTATTCCAAATTACATAAATAACATGTAGTTCGTCTGTCACACAATCACCTACCTAAGCCCCCATAAGCTCGATAAGTGTACATGTTATCTTTCCAGATTTCACTTTGTGTGAACACACTTCATGTATTGTATGTATATATAGTTAATTAGAATTAATTTCAATTTGAAAAACTTATAATGTAATTACTCGTCGATAATTATAAGCTGCAAGTTGGAATCTATTTTCTTGGAATAATTATCATTATCAGAGTTGGTCTAGATGGATACTGGCTATTAAAAAAAAGTAATTAATTACTACAGGATACAACCTCCACATTATAACTTCCATTATATTTAAGTCTATAATATTTTCGATCATTGACGGATTTATAGTAAATGCAAATTGTCAAGAGACAATAGCAAAGAAAAATCAGAAGTAGATATTGTTTGGAATTAAAATAGAAACCATGTTTTTGTTTTCTAATTATATTATTATTATAAACCTTAAACGATTATTATTATTACTATTATTATTTGTTTATAACAATATAGTAAGAGTTTGGTATAGTAAAGTCGAAGACGCAAAGACAGACTAATGAACGTACAAATTAAAAAGGCTTTTCTCTTATCTATAATCTAATTAAATAAATTAGGTAAAGGGTGATGTGCCCAACATGTATTAACATCTACGATTTAAAAAAAAAAAAGCTATTAATAAGTAGCAGTTTATAAATAAGCTAATATAACCAACAAAGGGTTTTATAAAATGGTGAGTCGCTTCATCCTTAATTAGAGATCGAGTTTAGTAATATAAAAAGTTGACACTTCTCTTATATTTATTGTTTAATTCTTTTCACACATGGATTTGTGATATGCTAAATCAATTCAATTTATCATGAAGTCTGTTTTTTTTAAAATCTTTTATTCAATTATTGCGTGCTAAGAGTTTTAGCATAAGTATAATTAAGATTTTTCAGTAGGTGAGCACTACACTCAACCAGAAATAACATCATCAAATTAAAATGCCGCAACAATTAAATATGAGTTAGATAAAATTGAGGGGTTCATTCAAATTCTTTTTTTTTTTTTTTGCAGAAAATGATGATATTCTTACGTTATTAAAATTATTTCCTACAGTGAGGCTACAAATTACTTACAATTTTCTCAGTTTCAATTTGTTGGTCTAATAATTTGCATGGGAAGACATAGCTCTCAACCTGCCACTGNAGAAATAACATCATCAAATTAAAATGCCGCAACAATTAAATATGAGTTAGGTAAAATTGAAGGGTTCATTCAAATTCTTTTTTTTTTTTTTTTCAGAAAATGNGATATTCTTACGTTATTAAAATTATTTCCTACAGTGAGGCTACAAATTACTTACAATTTTCTCAGTTTCAATTTGTTGGTCTAATAATTTGCATGGGAAGACATAGCTCTCAACCTGCCACTGACAAATGACAACTCTTTCATTTTGTCTTCTTCTTTTTAACTTGCATAGCTTCCTGGTTTTATTAATTTAACAAGTTCTAGAAGCATTCTGGATGGAGTTGGTTTATGGAAGTTTCCTAAATGTGCCACACACTAATATATTGTGTTTCACACATAATAATTAAAAATCATTGAATTTTTTTTTTATGTATGTGTATGACTTGAGTCTGACCTCAACATGATAGACATACTACACTCCACTAACTAGATGCAACTTTTGGGCCAAAGAATTCTACTGCTTTACTAGAGTCCGGCTCCAAAATGGACACTTTTTGGACGCTACAAACCAAAAGTGACACTCTCTAAAAATACAGACTAAAATGAACACTTCACCCATTTTATGAACGAACTGTGATAAACAAAGTTAACTAAAGTTAGTTCACCCAAAAACTCAACTTCACAAAAAGAATTCACATCACTTCGCTTTGTACAACAAAGCGAGAAATGAAAAGAACTCTCAGAAAAAATCAAGTTGCAAAAGGGAAAACAAACAAATAACAGGAAGAAGCAGTTGGATAATCATTCATGTCCTTAAAAAGGCGATGCACCACCATGAACTTGGTTGAGCATGGAATCCACCAGCTGTACATTCAAATAATTAAACTAATGATCTCATAGCTTTCAAAGTTAGAAGCTATGGAATTCAATAATAGTACAAAGTTTTCAGATTTGAACTAGTAACGACTAATGACTACTGACTTTTCCCCAAATAAAAACTTTTAACATCTTTATATTTTAGCTTCCTTCATTTTGACAATGCTGTGAGTGCACTGGCGTCAATGAGCTATCCAAGGCAACTTCTAATGTCTTGGACTCTGCTTGTGCGAACATGTCATCTTCATTGTCCACAAGTTGTTTTTTCTCACTGATCATTTCACAACCAACATCAGATGCATCCTTCATCTTATCTGGAATGGGAATATCCAGGGACTCAGTGTCACTCTTTTGGGCTTTTCTTTTAGACCTGAAGATAGAAAACCTACCCGTTAATACCCTCAAACATTTAGTTCAAAGAGCAACACTGCAGGGAAAAGTGTACAACAACAAAATTATAACCTTTTGGATGAAGATACTCCGTGTTCCTTGTTTGTTGAGGGGGTTTTTCTTGCTTTCTTCTTCGTGGATCTGCTCAAGTTCAATGAATAACCATATCATATCAAAACAATAGTAGTGGCTAATCAAGGTGACGCGAACATAAAAGTAGTAGGTAGAAATAAACATGAAAAACAAGAGTCAAGAACAAGTAAAGAACTAGGATATGTCCAAGGTCAGGAAGTTTAGAAATCAATACTTACAGAGAAGATGAAACATCATTGCTTTGAGGACCTGTCTCATGATTCTGTACATATTGCATCCAAAAAAGGAATCATATCAGAATGGTGTACAATGCCAATGATAATTTGAAAATATGTTAAGAGATAACACAGTATCAGATGGAGAAAGGACCTTGTCAGATGGTTGGATTTCAAGCGCCAATGAGCTCTCAAAGGCAACTTGTTCCTTGTCCACAAATTCTTTTATCCCAGTGCTTGTTTCGCAACCAACATCAGCAGCATCATTCATCTTATCTGGAATTGGAATATCCAGGGATTCAACATAACTCTTTTTGGGTTTTCTTTTAGACCTGAAGATAGAAAACCAGCTTGTCAAAGCCGTCAGAACATTCAGCTTAGAGAGCAATACTACAGGCAAAAATGTACAACAACAAAAGGACCTTTTGGATGACGAGACTCCAGGTTCCTTTTTTATTGAGGGGGTTCTTTTTGCTTTCTTCATGGATCTGCTCAAGTTCATCAACCAATAACCATATCATGTCAAAATAATGGTAGTGACATATCAAGTTGGAGCAAAAAACACAATCTTTAACATAAAACTAGTAGGTAGAAGTAAACACAAAAGATGACAGTCAAGAACATGTAAAGAACTAGGATTATGTCCAAGGTTGCAAGTTATGTAGAAATCAATACTTACGGAACAGATGAAGCATCATTGCTTTGAAGATCTGGTTCATGTTTCTGTGCATATTGCATCCAAAAGAATTTGTCATACAAAGATATATAATCCCAATAATTTGAAAATATGTTAAAAAAGATAACACAGTATCAGATGGAGAAAGGACCTTGTCAGATGGATGGACTTCAAGCGCCAATGAGCTCTCAAAGGCAACTTGTTCCTTGTCCACAAGCTCTTTTATCCCACTGCTTGTTTCGCAACCAACATCAGTAGCATCATTCATCTTATCTGGAATTGGAATATCCAGGGATTCAACATAACTCTTTTTGGGTTTTCTTTTAGACCTGAAGATAGAAAACCAACTTGTCAAAACCGTCAGAACATTCAGTTTAGAGAGCAATACTACAGGCAAAAATGTACAACAACAAAAGAACCTTTTGGATGACGAGACTCCAGGTTCCTTTTTTGTTGAGGGGGTTCTTTTCGATTTCTTCTTCATGGATCTGCTCAAGTTCATCAACCAATAACCATATCATGTCAAAACAATAGTAGTGACATATCAAGGTGATGCGGAAAACAATCTTTAACATAAAACTAGTAGGTAGAAGTAAACAGAAAAGATGACAGTCAAGAACATGTAACGAACTAGGATTATGTTCAAGGTTACAAGTTATGTAGAAATCAATACTTACGGAACAGATGAAGCATCATTGCTTTGAAGATCTGGTTCATGCTTCTGTACATATTGCATCCAAAAGAATTTGTATCACAAAGATATATAATGCCAATAATGTGAAAATATGTTAAAAGATAACACAGTATCAGATGGAGAAAGGACCTTGTCAGATGAATGGACTTCAAGTGCCAATGAGCTCTCAAAGGAAACTTTGGAAGTCTTGGATCTCTGTTTCTGTGTGATAGCGTTATCTTCCTTCTGCACAAGTTCTTTTTTCCCACTGCTTGTTTCAAGACCAATGTCATCAGCATCATTCATCTTATCTGGAATTGGAATATCCATGGAACCAATGTCACTCTTTCGGGGATTTTTTTTGGACCTGAAGATAGAAAACCTGCTTGTCAAAACCTTCAGAACCTTCAGTTCAGAGAGCAATAATACAGGGAAAAGTGGCAACAACAAAAGAACAACCTTTTGGTTGATGAGACTCCGGGTTCCCTTTTTATTGAGGAGGTTTTTTTTACTTTCTTCTTCGTGGATCTGCTCAAGTTCATAAATTAATAACCATATCGTGTCAAAACAATAGTAGTGAAAACAACAGTCAAAAACATGAAAGACAACAGTCAAGAACATGTAAAGAGCTAGGATTATGTCCAAGGTTACAAGGAAATTTAGAAATCAATACTTACAGAACAGCTGAAACATCACGGCTTTGAAGATCTGTTTCGTGCTTCTGTACACATTGCATCAAAAGAATTGTTTCATAACGATATATAATGCCAATTATAATTTCAAAACATGTGAAGAGATAACACAGTATCAGATGCGGAAAGGACCTTGTCAGATGGATGGTCTTCAAGCGTCAATGAGTTCTCTAAGGCAATTTTGCAATTCTTGAGTCTCTGCTTCTGTGTGGTATCTTTATCTTCCTTGTCCACAAGTTCTTTTTTCCCACTGCTTGTTTCACAACCAACTTCAGCATTCATCTTATCTGGAATTGGAATATCCATGGACCCAATGTCACACTTTTGGGGATTTCTTTTAGACCTGAAAACATGCTTGTCAAAACCCTCGGAAAATTCAGTTCAGAGAGCAGTACTGCAAGGAAAAGTGTACAACAACAACCTTTTGGATGACGAGATTCCGGGTTCCTTTTTCATTGAGGAGGTTCTTTTTGCTTTCTTCTTTGTGGATCTGCTCAAGTTCATCAACCAATAACCATATCATATCCCGACAATAGTATTGGCATATCAAGGTGATGCAAAATACAATCTCTTACATAAAAGTAGTAGCTAGGTAGAAGTAAACATGACAGTCAAGACTATGTAGAGTTCTAGGATATGTACAAAAAAAAATGATTGGAAATCAATACTTACGGAACAGATGAAACATCATTGCATTGAAGATCTGCTTCATGTTTCTGCACAGAGTGCATCCAAAAGAATCATATCACAAAGATGTAATGCCAATGATATCTTGAAATTGTTAAGAAACACAGTATCAAATGGGGAAAACACCTTGTCAGATGGATTGTCTTCAAGAATCTCAAACTGCTCCTTATTCAGATTCAAGGTTTCCGTTTCACCATCATCATATGCGATCTCAAAAGGAAAAACAGCAAATAGCATCAGTCAACTAAAAACTTCAGTTAAATTCACTACTTTCCCTTTTTCTGCAGTTTTAGCACAATGACAGCCTTCCAGAAAGATGCCTTTTAGGCTGTGTAAGGTCATTATATCAATAGGTAAAAGGGACTTCTGTTGCAGTGATTATATTTGGTTTGGAAATAGTTTTGCCTCTACTTATCAGGAAGATGGAGTCAACCTCGGTAAATAGTTTGCCTCAACATTACTTAGCAGGAAGATGGAATCAGCTGGACTTGCAGATATTTTGGAAATTGTAGGAGAATAATAACAAATATAACATTTGAAATTAGTCTCAAGTTATATTGAGAAGGAAAATGGATTCATACTGACTGCTGATGATGAATTTTTTGAGACTTGGGAATGGTGTATAAATTCTTGTCATTATTAAAAGAAATATCAGAACATTGCAAAGTGAAACATATATGATATACTGGGAAGAAAACTGTAAAGAGATTAATTAAAAAACAGTGCACGAAGCTTGATAATAACGTCACTACCTGATGCCTCTTTGTCACATGATCAAATCCAGAAATTGCACCCTCATAGAACCTGCAAATGGAAACTTAAAATCAAAAACTTTAGCTAAATTTCTTTCTTTTTTCTTCTTTTTCTTCTTTTTTTTTTTTTGAGAGAGAGATGGTAAGTGTGCTATTAATATAATTACCAAGAAGGTGCAGGCATAAGTATTTACAGGATACTAAAAGAACATCCCTTGCTATTCTTATAGAAATTCTATGAGATCTATCACTGTTTTAGCTAGAATTCTTTCTTCCATTTGCAAGACACGATAAAAGTCAATTTAGTAGAGGCAATTGAAGATGTGCTCTGATACTCCACAAGTCAAAGGAATGAAGCAGACTCTTCGTGACAGCCTAGCAGGCAAGCCAATTTTAGAGATGATAAACTTAAAAATAGAAGGAATCAAGGATGAAAAATGCTGGGATGAGAGTGGATCTGTAATTAGTACCACAAATTTACAATAGTATGACAGTCCTGACAACATTCTGTAGAACTTACATTTCGTCCAATGGCCACCAAACTCTTATTCTGGTACCAACTATTTCTTCTCCATATTTTTTGGTGTACTGACGCCTTTTAGAATCCTGAATGAAACAATTAAGAACCATAAACTCCTCAGACATGAAAACACTCTTAGACAACAGATAAATTGAAAGCAAAAGGGCTTAAACAAAAACTAGTTTCAGTCCTTTGAACAGTATTGAAAAGAGGTAAGCATAGCATTTTCTGAATTCAAGGAGAATAAAGCAGCTTATAACTTATTCTTACTGTGATTGGATTCCTTTGAAAAAGCAATGAAGTCACAGAATTTGGAAACACACTACATTTCAACAATACTAAGTGAACACAAGAAAACTCTGCAAATTTTGCAGATATGGAAACAAAGGTTATACTTCAAAAGTTGCTATATTAGTACCTGATCCTTTCTTATGGTAAGCTTCCTCCGACGCTTTGTCTTGGCCAATTGGCTGGAGAGATTTTCATCCTCAAATGATAGTTTAATCTCCTGTAAAACCGACAAGCACAAAGGGAGAAGTAAAAAAGAACAGTGATTGTCAAATTTGTGCTTGAAAAAAATTATAAGCACTGATCGAGAGATAGCAACTTCTAAGAAGTCCTCCTTTCAACCTCATCTCCTGATTCTTCTATATCATGAATCTCTTTCTTCTGTTTCTTTTCATCAATTTGTTGCTCTGATGACTCCTCAGCATCAGTAAGGTTCTCTTTTCTTTTTACAATGTTAAGACCAGAAGTGGTGTCCACATCACCTTTCGGAACAGATCCTCTCTTCCTTGAGCTCTGACGTGGTTTTCTTTTGCTACCGGATTTGACCTTACAATTGCTAACACCAATATTCTTTGGCTGCTCCATCTGACTGCAATGCTGTAATGTTTTTGAAGAGGTGCCATTATTATTTGAAGGCGGCCCATCCTCCAGCAGTGTCTCACAGATAACAGCAGCAGATGTACCAACTTTTTCAGCAGTCACATTTTCATTTTCCGTCTGACCATAAAACTAATGTTAGCAAAAAAGGAAAAGAACAGTTGCATACAAAAAGAAGTCATGAGTAGGACACACCATTTGTTCTCCCTTGGGAATTTCATTGCAAATAGAGGCAATGATTTCTGGATATTCATCAAGATCCATGCTTCTTGATCTGAGGGCTTTGAGAAGACAAGGTCTAACGGTGGAAGCACATTCTTTCAAGACCTTCTCTCCCAACTTTGACGAGATAGGTGACCAGATCTGTACAGTATAAAAGATCGAGTAAAGCACTAAAGAAACATGATTAACAGAAGATCAATAGGATGAGCTTTATTACTTGATTTTCCTTTCTGAGGCTATCAAGAAGGGGCTGAAGAAGCTCCATATTGATTTCATCACTTTCTTCAATGAACAGAATCATGATTACTTCCATGCTTGTGAATACATTATTAGGATGGTCGGCCCTTGAAAATATACAGCATCAAACATAAGCATTCATCAGAGGAAACTTAAGCATGATAATCTTATAATCTTATAATCATTTGGTAGTTTAACGTACGGTCGCCCCTCCAACAAGAAAAGGTATAAATATGGAAACTTCTCTGCCATTTGGATCGGAGAATTTATGGAGGAAATCGGGTTTTAAATCCTCAGAAACCGCACGATTATATAGCCAAAGGGAATAGGCCGTGCCTAAAATCATCCCAAGCGCTGCTAATGTGGCTACTAAGCTATTTCTTTGGAAAGCTCCTACTAAGATGAGAAATTCCCGCTAGTACCAAGTGAACTCATATTGGCCAAAGTGGAAGAGAAGAAAATGGTAGAGAGATTCGGCATGGTGCTCACTGAACCTCCGTAATATCTATCAAGTCGAGTCTTATGTCGGTCATATAGAACACCAACACATAGAAAAAGGGCTGAAGAAACCAGTCCATGACTTGACATCAGTAGAATGCTACCTCTAATTCCCTGTATGTTCGATAGAGCCAAAGATTCCCCCCACTGATCGGAGTACGCCGATTACCCCCCGAACCGTACAAGATAGTTACCACCTATATATCATACGGCTTTCTAACTTAACTTCTTTTTCTAGTTGTTCCACTCTGTCGATCAATGGTAGTATAAGAGATCTGTAACCCTCCGAAATTTTTTACATAATGGTTCCTGCTTCCTACCCATAGTTAGCCTGTATCTCCCCTGGTCATACTTTAGTATCACATCGTAGACCCCACCCCAACGCTATCTTCCTTACCAGTGAACCGGAACATAGTGCATAGGTACTCTTCGATGCAGCGGGGACGGGACGACGTGACATACTACGATCACGTACAGAAGTGTTGTCCTTCGTCTCGGCAATATGGAACCTCTCAACAACTCCCGTTCTTTTATGGGGTCCTATCTGGATAGGTAGGCCCAAGCCTTTTCCCTCCCCCCTCCCTCCATAAGACCCTCTTTCTCATTCCCTCTAAGGAAAGAAGATAACAAAGGATTCATTTTTTTCTTTCATGTGAACGGCCCTATCTTGTATCGAAAGGTTTTTTGTGCTATACACCACGTTGAGAAAGACCAACCTCCTACGTACCGTAATCTTTTTGTACCTCGAAAGGGGGGTCCTCCTTATGATGCTACGGACGGCAGTCCGAAGTGCAAGGGGTAAACTCGAACTCAGATAGGATAGGATTGTGCGCGTCGGGCCCTTAGGGTCTCATATTTTGGCCGAGTTTACCGTATCTCCGTCCCCTATGTTAGGCTGCCGTATTATTTTGTTAGTTCTACCGCTGTTACGCCAGAATAAAAGGTTCCACACGAGCTCCCGTTCTGCGGCGTGGTGGCAGGACCGCTAGGGGAGTGGCTCCGGGTATAGATAGGGTGAAATCTGCAGGGGTCATGCAAATACATAGGCCCCTTCCCTTCTCTTTTGGATGAATGGGGTGGTTTAGAAGGTGCTTTCCGATCTACGGTTCCTCGGAGCGAAGGGTTAGGCAGGTAGTATGGGCCCTCTAACTTCCAGCTATGTGTTGTGCGGCTCCCGCGAAGCGAATGAAGGGAAGCTCTTCGAGTGGCATAGTTGTATGATGCCAAACAATTGCCAACATGCATAAATGTGTCAAACAAAGATGTGCAAGAACTAAAGTATCAAGAATAGTTAAATATTTGCTAATTTACCTGATGATCCTGAGAAACATCCGGATTATCTCGACAACCAATGCATGACAGTCAAGGTCCAGCAATATCAAACAGGCCTTGACTTCTGCCACAGTTTCAAGTACATTCACAGCCTTACGATAACGGCGGCCTGAATGAGACAGCTCTTCCAATGTTCTTACAGTAAGCTGGAAAATCTCCTGAGATTTTTCAAAATACAAGTGTGTGAAAAACAAATGGTAATGGATATAAAGTTTGAGCAAGAGGCATTAGCAATCTACTCTCTCTCTCTCTCTCTCTCTCTCTCCCCCTCCCTCTCCCTCTCCCTCTCCCTCTCCCTCTCTCTCTCTCTCTAGCGTTTGTGTGTAATGTGTATTAGGAAAATATAACAACAAACTAGAATGTTATATCCTGGATACCTTCATTAGTTCATCATCATAAGGCTGCAGCGGAGCAGATATTCTAGAGATCTCGTAGATACAAGATACAACAGAAACTATAACATCTGCATCAGTGTGCTTTAGAAGTTCACTTCTGACCACAGCTTCCATTACTGGTTGAAGGGCATCTTTCATTGAATCGTCAGGGGCTTGAGCTACCTTTATCAACAGAGATTCTACTTTCTAAAAGACACAAGAAGTAAAAGTGAGTCAACTTGCAGCTTCCATAAATTACTGAAAACGAGCAAACAGCTTTAGGAAATTACAATCCCAGTCAATAAAGATTAAGTCGCGGACATGGAGAAATTGCTCTATGGTGGAATTCATGTAATTTCCTTTTTATTTTAATTCCAAAATCATTACACCAAAACCACATTTTCCACTTCCATTCCTCCATTTCTGATTCAACACCATGCCATTTATAAAGTTAAGAACAAAAAAACTTCTATTTGGAGATAAAAATTCATCCTGATATATAAGAAAAACTAGGCATCAAATTTATCTAAGAAACAGCCCTTCCCCCAAAAAGTTCTTATTGTTATCAAGGTAAAATCAATCTAATATAATAGGGCACAAAAAGAGGCAAACACACACATTTACTAGATTAAGAACAAAAGGCTTCTATTTGGAGACAAAGAGCATCCTGATAAATAAGGAAAACCAGGCATCAAATTTATCCAACAAACAACCCTTCCCCTAAAAAGTTCTTATTGTTATCAAGATAAAATCAATCTACTATAATAGGGCACAAAAAGAGGCAAAAACACACACATTTACTAGATTAAGAACAAAAGGCTTCTATTTGGAAACAAAAAAGCATCCTGATACATAAGGAAAACCAGGCATCAAATTTATCTAACAAACAACCCTTCTCCTAAAAAGTTCTTATTGTTAAAATCAGTATAATATAATAGGGCACAAAACGAGGCAAAGGCGCACACATCTACTAGACTAAGAACAAAAAGCTTCTATTTGGAGACAATAAAAGCATCCTGATACACAAGGAAAATCAGGCATCAAATTTATCTAACAAACAACCCTTCCCCTAAAAAGTTCTTACTGTTATCAAGATAAGATCAATCTAAAATAATAGGGCACAAAAACACAGATAAAACTAGTACTTTATATGTAAAGAACATGAAAAAAGATAAAAGTTGAATCTTTACATCAAGAAGACTGATGAGCTCTTCAGTAGAATGAGGAATGTTGATGAGGCTATTCGCACAATCTTTTAGCCCATCTTCAATTTCTTTCTGGGAAGGAGAATCAGCCATTTTCACAACAGCATTCACTCTCACTCTCAAAACCTCAAGAAAATCTTGTATAAAAATTTGCCCCTTCAAGAACCCCAAAAATAAATAACACCCTAGGAAGAAAATGCAATCTCAGACACAACAAATGCTGATTATATACAAGTGGGGTTTGTGTTTGGAAGCAAATTTAGGGACAAAATTGGCATACATAAACAACCCCTCCAAACTGTAATCTCCACTGGATTCACTCACATTAATTGCATTTTTTCTCAAATTTTAAGTTTGAAATTCACAACTTTTTTCAGGGTGTATGTGTTTTTCTCGTGTACTGTTTGCTTAATTTGGCATTTGCACTCTACGTGGCTCTGTAAAAGTGCAGAAAGACACCAAATTTTTTGTTCCAAGAAGTTCAAGAAAGGACCTTTTTAAGACGGACAAAAGAGAGACACTTTATTTATTGGACTGTTTTGTCCTTGGAACATTGAACTTAGATTACTTGTACGGAGGTCTTTTTCTATTTTTAAGATGTCTAAAATTGGAAAAAAAAGTTAAGTTTTATTACATACACACTTTAGCGGCAAAACTAAACTTTGATTTCTTTGTATTTTGTTTTCTCTTTTTTTTTATTGGAAAATTTTGTTTTGACTATTAAATTGGAAAAACTTTTACTTTCATTGCATACACATTTGACTAGGTGTTGTAATTAATAATGAAAGGTAAAAAAATCAACACATTTTAATGGCATATTAAATGTGATAATTTATTATTATAGAAATTTATTATTTTTCTAAATAAAATAATATCGATGGAACTTATTATTATAGAATAATTATTCTTCTAAATAAAACAATTCCAATGGAATTTAAAATAAATTGTATTAATTGTGCTTTTCACTCAACATATGGTAGGTATTTCACATTAAATCCTCGATTAGTTTGTATTCGTAGAGGGAACAAATTCCTATTAAAATATTTTCAAATTCAAGATTTGAATTCGAAACATCTGATTAACGATTGAAGAATCATATACATCGCATCACAACATTCTTGTTTATAGTAATATTGAATAAATTTATTGAGATAATCCTATTATTTAAATTTTCTATAGATGTTGGTGTGAGTAGAGGTGTCAATGAGACGGTTCGGTTGGTTATTTTTAAAAATTATGTCATCCCAATTTTTTTGGGTATTTTATAATGTATAAAAATTACATTTTTTTAAATCATCCCAACATATCGATTTCTCTTCGGTATCAGTCCATTTCGTTAAATTTTCATTTTTTAAAATATCACCTAAAAATATACTATTATCAAAATATTCTTTCGCAAGTATGTTCTTGAAGAAACACTTCAATTCTTCACCAAGAAATCAAGAATGTAAAAATCTTGTTGTCGTATTGTTTGATCTTAAACATTTAATAGGAGTGCTTGCATAGATTTTGTCGTATTGTTTGATGGAGTAGCTATTATAGTCTCTTTTAATTTTAAACATAATTAAATAAATGCTAATTAAAGAGCAAAGATCTAAGGTCGTCCAGTCACCATAGGCCTAAAACTCATGTTATATTTATATTTGAAAAATATTATAAAATATATTTATATATTAAATTTAGCATATTGTTAATATATAAAATATATGTACATATTCTTCGTTTCAGTTCAGAAAATTTCAATTTTTTTTTTATAAATTTAAAAAGATCATTTATATTCGGGACAATTATACACTTGAATAAAAAATTACTATTTTATTAAGAAAATAATATAAATCGGTTCGATTAGGTTCGATCGATTCAGTCAATTTATCATATTCTTTTGACACCCCTAGGTGTGAGTGCAATTTTTGCTTCATAATGATATGTTAGATTTATGACATGGTAGCTTTGTTTGATGTTACTCTTGTAAATTAATCTAGTTGGTTTTTACTTTCTCTTAAATATTTGGCAATATGTAGGATTTTTCTACTGTTAATGGAAGCTGCTTTTTTGTCAATAAGGTTTGTGATTACTTCATCTTTAATCAGAAGTATCATGTTTGAGTCTTATGCATGCATTACTTTGTTAGGAAATGTTTTACTCCAAATTGGAACTTTTCCTTATTCGAATTTAGTTGAACCCTAATAAAAATATCATACACCAAAGTAAGAAAAGAAACAATTTTTTGTTGTACATTTTTGGATTCCTAAAATGTAAATCTAGTTGAAACCCATTTTTAACTTTTCTTGTTGCATGCAAAAAGTTTTGATGTTGCCACGACCGCAAATCTTTTTGAGTGCATGTGGAATAATCTCTTTTTAACTCACATAATATTTTACGTATTTGATCTTTCAATGTCAATTTTGTGACACCTTTTAAATGAGAAGCCATTTTTTATATGATTTCAAGAGATTTCCTATGTTGCTTATATAGTTTATTCTCTCACAATCATACACTGAATATTTTTAGTAAAGATACAATAAATAATATTTGATTATTAAGAAACCATAAACATTATGTATAATGAATTTATTTTTACAATGAATTATTGCATTCTTGAATTTATTTTATAATGAATCATTTTTAAAAAAATGTTAGAATTTAATATAGTTGAGAAAATAAATATAGTTCTATGTTTGCACTATTACATGAATCTACTTGTTGAGTCTTTTTTAATATATCCAAATTAAACATTCAAATAAGGAAGGGTAAAGATTGCAAATTAACATGTTTCATATTTGAAGAGGAACATATATTTAGAAATAATTTACACTTTATTTTGAATAGCATTAAAAGAATAAAGAATAGCATGCAATACGAGAGTTCTTAGTAATCTATTTTACAAAAATAAAAATAAAAAATGAATATTGGAATCTGGGACCATAAATAGTCCTTCAATTTTATAGAATGAATCGCTTTAAAAAAGTTTGTGACTGAAATTATCAAAATATTTCATTTTCATTTTCATTTTCTACCTCATTATTGTAGAAACATTTTGATTAACGGAAAAACTACCTAAATTCACTACTTTAGATCTAACTACTAGGAATTCCGATATATAGTTTTCAATATTACTTTTTATATCATTTTCGGTTATTGAATACATGCATCATAAGCCGTTAGATACATGTATCTATCAAATTTAAAAGGACGAGATACATGATTTAATTGATCTGAATTAAAGATTCTAACTTAATTTCTTAAATAAAGGAGTAAATGATGGGAAATTAACAAACAAACCGGATTTAGTGGATCCATCTGTATCAAGTATTACCAATTTTAATAAAAAATCTAAATCATAAAGATTAGTAATTCTAAAATTTTAAACTTCATCTTCTTCATCAATTAAGGGGTTTTTTTTTTTTGTTGCAAATGGCGAATATCACAATATTATAAAAAAAAAAGTCTCATAATTTTTTAGTGTGTATCTCGGACAAATAATGTATACATCATTGTTAAAATTTACGATTTGATGCTTAAGAGTACTAATTTGTGTAGAATGTATAATTTGTTAGCCATGTATCTCAAATTTGTTGTGAGTATATGTATAGAGAATTCATGATAGTGTTAATATATAAGTTGTATCTTATATATATTAAGCATGTATCTCGCGGCCTCAACGATCATAACAAAGTCAGGAGAGAATGAGTTCATGTATAAGTCACCCGAATGCATAAATCAGTAGAGAATGAGTTCATGTATCTATTTATAGCGCTATGTCCTTTTATAAAAAAAATTGAGTACGGGTCAGACTTCATATATAGATACCAAAACTGAGATACTAATGAAATAATACACCAAATCTATAAAAAAAATCATATCTGAAAAACATACATTCCTTTCCAAAAATCAGATACACATTAAGAATCAAACTATATACTTAGATACATACATTCTGTTCACTAATAAATATAACAAAATATGGATACATAAATTTTATTCAGTAAAATACATGACAAAACTGAGATACATCAAAATCGACCATAAAATACATCTCAAAAACCATATACAAGATCTACCACTTAAATAATAAATGAATAATATATAGATACCTCACAATCACATTTTAAACTTCTACAGTTAAAGAAAAAAACACAATTGAATGATTAAAGTATTGTTTACAGTTCTGCTTGAATCATCTTATTGCTCGGATTGTGCATTTGTGGTTGTATTCATTCTAGCAACAATGGAGGACCAGTAATGATGGTGAAGAACGAGGTTGGAGAGAAGGGAGGAAGACCGATACTGGAAGATGAGAATTTGAATTGTTAATGTACCTTTAATTAATGAGTTTAAATCTTAAAATAATTATTTGATACCATGTTTAAGAGATTTGTGTATCTAATTTAACTTTTTAAAATATATGGTATGATTATTAAAAAGTGGTATTACGAGTATTATTTTTAAACTATAGGTAAAATATTTATATATGATAGTTAAATATGTAGTTTATCCTTAACTTAGAGCATGAGATATTGATTGGATTATTCAAGAAACCGTAAATACAGTTGAAGTAGAAGATCGTTAAAAAAAAAAAAAACATTGTGTTGAAAAGAATGTTAATGAATTCATTTTGTTAAGAAATCAATGTCTTGTTCTACAATTTGAAAGGCATCAAAACCTAGTTGCCATACAGTTAGATGGAGGAGGATTGATATGGACATGGTATTGTGATTTACTTTATATAAGTATCATTTTGTACAATCTTAAATGTAAACAATTACTAATCAGGAATAATATTTGAATAGTTGAAACAATCATGATGAAGAATATTTGGAAAACGTTAAGGACATATTGTCCTTTTCTTATATGACTAATATTCTAACCAGACTGAAAATGTAAATATAATTTTCTCAAGCACCCAGAGAAGATATGCTCAGCTTTGAACTCAATTAACTATGTCATTCAACTCAAACTATTAAGGCATTGAGTGTCAGTCTCGCCCAGGATCAAGGCTCAAAGCATGGCAACCAATCAGATACAACTGCTTAACAATATCCTTTTAACTTGTCATATTTTACCTTAAGAAAGGTCTCACCATTAGTTAACATCAGATTTGAAACATATATTCCCATACTAACAAACCTTTTCTTTTCATTTGATTGGAAGGTAGGGAAGAGGGGAGGAGAAAAAAGACCTCTTTCTATTAAAACATAAAGAAGCAGCTGCACCATTATCTTTCTCAAATATAACCTACAATGTTAGGCCCTCAAAATACAAAATATTTCTGCAATTGACATCATAACTAAGGCTGATGCATATGCATTATTCATATTAAGAAAATTATGACAAAGCAATTCATTAAGAGTTATTCAGATGAAAAAAATTTCCACACACTCGGTAAAAGAGCAAGCCAACACTTAAAAAAAAAGATATATCAATTCATCTATGTTGTTCGGACTCTTCAAAAATGTCAACGGGTGCATTTTTGGAAAATCTGACATGGATGCAACATCAAAAGTGAGGAGTCTGCGAACTTAGCAATTCAGTGAAATCACACACACTTGATCAAGTGGCCACCAAACCCTTACTTAGCAGCCAACCAGCTCCTTGCCATGCTCTCTGAAAACCTTATCCGCAGAATCCCAAGGAAAAGATGATAGAGATGCTCATAAATCAAGAGAGCAAACGCTGACACATACAGAGACGAGGTGGAAGCATAAAGAAGACGCACATCAGATTCTTCATTGGTCAAAAGTCTTAACTTCAGTTACAACTGATAACTTCTTTATAAAATTCCATGACATCAGGATTATAGCACATATAGAGAACAGATACATTGAAGATAGAAAAACGAAAATATCCTCAACTCTTTAGCTAAATAGACAAAAGCAGAACTAGTTTCCGCACATAAATAACCTCATTGGTAAATTTAATGGAAGATTCACTTTAGTAATCACTTAATGAAGGTTTTCTAATCTCATTAACTGCAAGTTAACTCAAATTATCAATAATAAACAATGTCGCAGGTGCGTTCTTCCTTTTACGTTGTTCTTTAGAGGTTTTGGGAAGTTTCTTTGCTTGGGGTGATTGAGACAGAACCCAATACCTGCACCACTCAATTTTCGTACATAATAAGCCAAAAACTAAAGGGTAGAACAAGTACTATACCTGAATCCACATAACTTCCAAACGAAAACATTCATTTTTCTATCACTTACTAGTTACTGAAGAATGTCTGATGTTATTAGCTCTAATTAGTAATAATAACTGTTTTACCTCTTCTTGTGATAGGGAGTTCTTCCTTTTACATTGTTATTTAGAGGTTTTCGGGAAGTTTCTTTTCTTGGAGATCGAAACAGAACCCAATGCCTGAAGAACTCAAATAATGTACATAATAGTCCAAAACTAAGGGGTAGAACAAACACTTTACTTGAATCGACAAAAATTCCAAACAAGTACGTTCACTTTAGTAAGCACGTACTGAAGGTTGTCCAATATAATTAACTATAGGTCAGATCAAATTAATGATAATAGATGTTTACCTTTTCTTGTGATGACCAGTTCTTCCTTTTACGTTGTTTACGTTGTTTTTTACAGGCTTTGGGGAAATTGATTTCTTTGGTGTTTGAGACAGAACCCAATGCCTGCAGAGACCAATATGTGTACATAATAAGCCCAAATTAAGAGGTAAATTAAATACTGTACTTGAGTAACATTACTTTCAAAATGAGTACATTCACTTAAGCGTAATCACTTGAAGGTTGTCTAATATAATTAAATAAGCCAGCTCTAATAAATGATACGGCAATAAATGTTGACCATTTCTTCTGATGGCGAATATTGTTCTTTAGAGGCCTTGGCAAAATTGATTTCTTAGGTGATTGAAAAGGCAGAGCCCAATGCCCGCACCATTTAATTTATGTATATAATAAGTCCAGAACTAAGTGGCAGAAATAAATGTTATACTTAAATACACAACTTCCTATAAGAGTTAAGTCAATTAATGATAACTGTTTGATTTACCTCAACTCCTGATTCACCATTGGAGATTGCACATTTAGGTGAACTGCTTCTCCTCTTTTTAGCATCTTTCCCACAACACTTAGAGAGAATATGGGATTTTGATCTCCTTTCTCCACTTATCCAAGCATCATCATATCCTTCGTCTAGTTTATTCAAAAAACTAGGTTTCCAACCTCTTTTCTTTGAAGTTTGAGTAGCTTCTGGATATAGAGCCTTTTCGACTGTATTTGTGAAACCCAAGTTTTCAGGTCGCGACGTGGTCCTTGAATTGGTACTTTTCTGCTGTTTCATTGCATTTTCACGTTCTGATTCCTTTAAAGTTGTATCCGTCTCTAGAATGACATCACCGTCCTTATGCTTGTGATCATCTTTCCCTAGCAAGTTAGGTGATTGATCTAAGAACGGAACAACTCTCTCCGGTGCAGCATGCGCTGCAAGCTCTTCAGGAGCATTTTCCACCTGTGATGTATTCGATCATAACCAAGAAAAGAGGATAAGTTGACAGAATACAGAACTTGAAAGTCATAGCAAAGATGGTCTATCACAAAATGAACATTGCATGTTTATCAGCTTCCATTTCATTGTAAATTAGACAGGAAAAGCAGACGCAGAGAATTATACAACTAAACAATCATGTATTTTACAAATAAATGCAGCATTAATTTGAATTATCAGATAGACCCACCGTAGCTTTACATTTCATTGCCTCTCTCCATGTCAATTCAACAACTTCGGAATAGTTTTTAAAGGAAATGTTGAGGGCCGTCACTACTTTTGGAAGATATGGATGAAGTTTGACAGCACTTTCTTGAAGAACTTTCTCTCCCAGAACATAGGAACGAGGCGAAACATTCTAAACCAAAATAAGACGTAATTAAAAACAATGAGAAAGATAGATGAATAAAGTTGTAGAGGAAAAGCAATACCTGATTTTCCTTCTTAACACTATTTATGAGGATGTTCACAAGGATGCTCAGAAACTGCATTGGAATGTTTTCACTCTCTTTTATTATCACAGTCATTATTTCCTTGATGTCCGTGAATACTTTATCAGGGTGGTCCGGCCTTAAAATAGGGGGAAGAGACAAAACAATTGTCAGCCATTCTCCAGAAGAAAAAATTGGCATACTGAGAAACTGGTAGTCTTTGAACTTTATGAAGGAAAAAAGAATCCGGTAGATTTTGGCATGCTATGTACCTTACCATATAAGTTCATTTATGCTGCATTCAACATATGAAGGTACAACGGTGAATATACTGCTAAAACTGTCATATACTCCCTCCATCCCATTTGCTATAGGAGTGTTTGATTAGGACAAGTTAAGGATGTATAATTGATTTGTGATTAATTAGTGATAGTCGAATAATATCTAATTAAGAGTCAAAGAGTGATAGTTTGATAAATAAAATATCATACTCGTCAAATTTCAAATCTGAATAGTCATAAATATAGAATATTTAAGAGTTGTAAAGTTGCATAGAAGAATATCTTATTTAGCAGCCGGTTGTTGAGAAATTTCAGAAAAAATAGTGGACAAGAAGACTATATACCAAGGGAGGGAAGATAACAGCATTTATATAAACTCTCTTTAATATACCCAAATGTTTTAAATCTATGGTCTTTGCATGCTTGGAAGTGTTACAACAATTTGGAGAGTTTTTATTGTAAGTGAAAACAAGGGAAATACGAACGTCACCTAGTAGAGACTAGAGAAGGGAAGAAGATTATGGTTCCCAAATGGAGTGAGCAGGAATTAGGACACTATCCACCAACAGTGGCGGAGCCAGGATTTTTAATAAGGGGGTTCAATAATTGAAAACTAAACATACAAACTAATCGAAGGGGGTTCGACATCTATTATATATACATAAAAAATAATTTTAACTATGTATAAATAGTAAAATTTTCCGCCGAGGGGGGTCGGATGACCCCCCTCACAGAAGGCTGGCTCCGCCCCTGTCCACCAATATACAATGCTTTCAGAGTAAGTTGTGGAGATATTCTACGGACAAAAATGTGCAGGCTTCATGGTTAATATGGATTAGTATGGTGATTAGTTTTCTGGTGAGCAGGGTAAATTCATTCGGAAGTGACTTCTCTTCATCATGAGGCTGAAGCTGCTGAAACTGTACCTACTGATTAGTTGGTGCCAGCAATGAGACAGTTTCTATCACTCCTTCTGGTCTTTCAGCCTTTGCTTCCTTTCTTTTTAACTTTTCAAGTATACCAATGATCGAGATATTCATTTGGAACCAACCCTTGGGCTAACAGCAACCTTCGGAACTCGGGGATGATGGGCCCTCTCCTCTACCCTTCTCTACTTAAATACTAGATTTAGTTTGCTTGGGGCAGGACTCAATCATGTGACCTAAGACACAAACCCCTCAATCGGTTTGAGCTAATCCCTGGAGGCTTAAGTCAACCAATCATTGTATCTACAAATACCAACATTTAGCCTTCAGAACTTAGGAATGATGGGCCCTCTCCTCTACCCTTCTCTACTTAAATACTAGATTTAGTTTGCTTGGGGCAGGACTCAAACGTGTGACCTAAGACACAAATCCCTCAACCGGTTCCTATTGTTCTAATCCCTGGAGGCTTTAGTCAACCAATCATTGTATCCACAAATACCAACATCCCAACTTACTTCATGTTGCCAAACCAGAAAAGAAGAAAAGCAACACTGTAAATCACCGTTGTTCTTTTCCACGTTTCCACTCCCATTTAACTAACTCTACATGTTCTGAATTGGGCATAATCAATTGATCACCTTCAAACCGCAAGCCAATTAAAACTAGAACAATTTATATTCAAAAAAGAACTCACTGAATTTCTTGCTCTCAGCTGGAGCAATTGTTCAAGGACATGAAACTGCTGAGGCACCCATATAAAAGTACTTCTAAAACAGAAATTGGCTGAGACAAAACTCTAACCACTAGTCACAAGCAATTACTCATCTCATTCATGCCCATTCTGCTCTTTAAGGTTGACAGTTTGTAGTATAGTTCTTTACATGTGTCCCAATGCACAAATAAGTAAATGAAACTGAGAAAAAGGGAAATGTAATACTTTAACTTGTGGCAAGGGCAGAGCATACATTATATTACTAGAAACAAATGAACAATAAAAGATAAAATACCAACAAAGTTACACCCATGTGGTCGGGTTCAATTCCTCTTTCCTTTAGGAAAATTATGAACATGTATAGCATAATTGGAAATATACCTTATACCATTCAGAAAATGTTGAAACATCTGAACAATCAATGCATCTAACATGAGATCCAACACGAGCACGCATGTTCGGTACTTTGCCAGAACTTCAATAATTGAGACAGCCTTTGAATAACAGTGACCATCCAAGCAAGACAATTTCCCAAACGCCAACACTGCAAGCTCAAAAAAGTCCTGTCCACCAATTGAGCAAGAAACCAAACTATGAGTATGTATAAATGCTATTCATGTATCCAAGAAAATCATAGATGCATAAATACTACAGAATCTGAACTATCAATTACATAGCAAAACAGCTTCGTTAGAAGAAAGACTCGCAACCAGTCTGACTTCCAGTTTGGGCAAAGAAAACTGTATGAGTTGTACTTGCCTTAAGTATGCTATCATTATATGGTTGATCTGGAGCTGTAATTCTCATGATCTCACTGATGCAAGATGCAACTGACACCTTCACATCCATGTCAGAATGTCGTAGAAGTCCATCTGCAACTAGTGCTTCCATTGCAGGCCGAAAAGCATCTCGCGTCGATATGGAGGGGATTTGCTTCACCAGTGACAAAAGATGCCCTAACTTCTGAAAATTGCATATACCAAAAAGAAGTGATTGAACCATGTCAAATACATCAGAAACACTTCTCTAGATAACACATGAAGTCTAGATCAGGATATCTTGTAGAAAATAAAGAATAAAGTTCAAAACTGCATCACAAGGTCAAACATCTCTCTCTTTCTCTCCACAATTTTATTTCCTTTCATCCATCACGAAGCCTGATTATGTCCTTTACACAGCAAAAAGTAAACGGAGACATAGATAATTGACTTCCAGGACCAGTAAATAAGCAATGGCACAAGGAAATCCTAATGTATGTAAACTTAAGTTGAAGCACAAGAAGGAAAGCTAGTCCAAGTTCCTTCAGAATAAACATGATAGGGATTGATCGTGTTGATTGATCCTTCTTCCCTAGTTATGTGCAGGGAACATGTTGATGATAGTAGATATCACAAGTGATGCAATCATAGACAGATCCTTTAATTACTAGAATGTCCTTAAAAAGAAATAGACCTCTTATAAGAGATGATCTTTCACTAGAACTGCTTATAGGAATTTCACCAGATGCAAACCAAGATAATTCTACATTATATACAAAAAAAGGATCATTTTTTACAAGATGGGAATCAAAACCTCACTTCTAAGGTGAAAAATTAGGCAGTAAACCAACTAAACTACTAAAATTTTCCAAATAAGGTGATCAATTTATCCTAGGATTAACTAACAATTGTTGACCAGAACCAGAAATAAATTTCAACCATTTTAGGAAGTCAATTATAACTTTTCAGAATCTCATAGATAAAATTGAGCCCCCTTGGTTGCTATGTACTTTTCACTTCATAGGTTTAAGCAGATGGAAAGAGAAAAGAAAAGGCCCTCACATCAAGTTTCTTGAGAAGCTCCTCTTTAGAAGATGGGGGCTGCTGAAGCAGCTCATTCCCAACTTCAAGAAGGCTTTTGTTGTGTTCCTCCTCAGAAACAGAAGCACGAGACAGGGAAACCATTTCCTTTTATCACAGCACACAAAGAAGAGCACTGCAACTTTGAAACCAGGCTTTAAATTTCAAAATCCCAAAAGTACTTGTACAAAAGGACAAGAGAGAAAAGAGGGATTATATGAAAATTTGAGGCATAACTCTTTGGGCAGTTACGAAATTTTTTTCAAAGTGTGAGTATAATTGAGGTCATCTTAACTGCATAATTTTCAGGTTTGCCCTCTTAAAATTGGGTTTCAATAAAAGGAATTCGCTTCCAAGGTTTTACTTATAAATGTTCTGTTTAGATTACAGTAATCTTTTTGATAATTTTTTTTTTTGATAAAATATTACAGTAATCTGAACAGATTAACTTCTTCTTTGACCTTTTTGTTGTTTCATTTAATCTTTCCTCCCTATATTTCTTGGACACTTCTGCTATGAATGAATACAGCTACACCCAAAGGTCAAAAGAAATATAAAGACGATGATAACAATAGGAAGCTATCAGTCTTAGACCATTCAATTTTATTTTGAAACTGGGAAGAGTAATGTTTATGGTAGTAACTATATCAACCTTTTTTTATAGAAAAAATGAGATCTCTTGGCTACAAATTGAATAGAAGAAAATGACTTTTCATATCTCTTATGTGTAAAAATGAAGATTTCTATAGAAAGACAATAAAACTAAAATAATTTATAAGTGACTTACGAAACTAATTCTCCCTAAACTTCAAGACTTCTAATAGGAAATGTTATCAAAGAAGAAAACTAGACTTTGTACTGTAATCTATCTCTGAGTATCAGAATACCCAAATATATTTGCATCGGGTCTTTTGAAATAGAGTAGTGGAATGTCATCAGAACTGTTACAAGCCCATTGAATTGAAATCTGCGTATGTGAATAAAAGATTTTATTCTAAAAAGTGAATATGAAAGGAGGAACTGAGAAAAACAATTCTGTCGCTACCTAGAACTGAGAGGGTCCCCCGTATTAAAAGGTATAAAAAGGTCAAGGAACAGAGCCTCGGCTCCTGTTCATAGACAAATTTATTTAGGCGGGTTTAGCCAAAACCATCACTTTGAATTTGAAGCATGTATAAATCTACAAAAATATTTTTTACATGGACATGCATATATAATAAACTTACTGATAAAGATAGCAAATATATTACTCACGTGCATGTACACATAAGTTGCCTTTCTTGTAAACAGTTTTCACGAACAGGTGGAAAGACCACATCACGGCTTGTGTTGCCTGTGTTCCATCTCCTTAGTGGTTGCCCACATAATGATCATGTTGTATCATCCCATGCTTATCTCAAGATTGACAGACTCTGCATCTGAGATCGTGTTATACATTGGCTTTAAGGTCATACTATTGTAGCAACTCAACAGTATTGCATATGACCTTGAGCAAGGAATTAAGCTCTTGTGGATTTGCACTTGAATAGACGTACAGTTGGCTGTAAAATCACTGTAGTTTGTAGAGATGGCATCAGACACAGATGCAGTGCTGGCTTTAATCTTGTAGCTACTGAGTATAGTCATAGCATTCCGTATCTGGTTCAGAGAGTCCCTATGCCATATCACCATCCCGGAAGATCAGCAAATTATTAGAAATGATCAGTCCAAACGTATATGATCCTATACAGAAATATGAAAAGGCAGCGAGCTAAACAAATAGTTTAGACCTAAAGGTGGCAAATGAGTGTTTATATCAAATTTAGAATATACTGAACTAAGAAGGGTAAGAGAGAAGAAAGCTAGTTAACTTTTAATTTTATATCTCCTGGCTATACAAGGTCGATAAGCATAATCGTCTCCACAGATTTGGTCCGGCGTTGCATCCCTAGCGCAATTCCGTTCTAAATAGATAGACATCATTTCTTTATAGCTTCTTCCATTTAACACAATAGTAAGACTTTTTTCTCGTCATTGTTATAACTAAATCAACTCTTCTGTTATTAATCACAATTCCTACAGTTTTCAGCATATTAAATCCTTAACATACAAAGACAATCAAGGAAACCATAAGCTGAGGAAAGCTTTAATATTCTGTACAAAAGACAAACTTGTATGGATAAGATCAATCAAAATGCTTGGAGAAGGCCAATTTATCCATCTTCCTCAGCATGTCTAAGGTTAAATATCTAAGACGTAGCCATTCACTGGCAAATCCTGCAATGGTAATTTCAGCAGTAAAGTTCTTACTGAACATTGTGATAACAAGTAACAGGGCAGATACTCAAAGCACTCAGACACTGCACCTTTACTCAAAAGGTTTGAACTTCACTAGGTGCAGAAACCTCAAATGTTTTAACGTTCAGACTAACAAATATAATCTTAAGAATATATATATATATATATATATATGCTGGAGGGAGCTCTAGGCATTACTATCAAACAAGAACCAGACAAAAAATGTTTCCCAGCAACACGTTCATTATTAGAGGGGCCGGGAAGAGTTTTTGAGATGTCTAATGATCAAATCCAAGACAACAGGTTTGGTTATTGAAGGATAGTAGTTTAAGGCCACTAAAGCACATATACAAACCTAAGAGGAAGCATGAACTTTGATGTGATAATACGAGAGAACCAGTCACATAATAGCACCATATCCCCGAAGTACTGGATGAGAGTTGTCCAATTTAAGTTGTTCCCCTAAAAAATTTCAGTTATTTTTTGTAATGTAGGAAATGTGCATAGCATAGTTTACCCAAATTAATGATTCCTCACAAATCAGAGACCTAACAGTTTTCTTGATTTTCTTGATCATACAAAGAACAGTTTCAGGCAGAGGCAGAGAGTATTTGTGACGCATTACAAGTTTTCAAAGTCAAAGACCGTGATCTTTATTCAGAAACAGACTAATAGAAATAAAAAATCACAGACCAAATACCGCCCACTGGAAGCTGTATGTATCAATTGGAAATCCTCAGTTACCTTTAAATTTCATGATGCTAACATGCAATTATTCAACTCTTTAGACCCCCACCCATACTGATACTGATACGGAACCCTAAGAATGAATTGACGCAGTTGCGAACAAACATATTCATGTTCTTTAAATTTCAAGAAATATTCATAAGGAGACGTGAATATGTTTATTCGCAACTGCTGCCATATTGAATCACTTGTTGGTATCTTCAACCCTAGCAATGCATTGATGCACTAGATATTCATAAGGAGAGAGAGAGAACTGATAGGAAGATGAATTGATGAGGACGACTCTCGGAAGCGGTGTTTTATATGGGAATAACTACCACGCGTTAAAAAAAAAAAAACTTGGAAATAAATACACGTCATGTTTGTTTAGTAAAGGTTAGTAGAGATTTCTCATCTTATTAGTAAGTTAATTTAAGATTTTAGTAGTGTATTGACAAGGTCTTTTCATTCTGGGTGCAATTTATGAATTTGTTTGCCAAAATCAATTTTGGTGCGAATTATTGAACTGAATCGAAATTATCATATCAAAGTTGGATTTAATCCACAAATTCACCACTAAACTTTCTTTTTTCACGCATATATTGGTGGTATGGACCCACCCCTTGGCTAATTACGAGGGGAGTGATCCAGATGGTGGAGAATCTACGGAAGAGAAAGATTACTAGAGTTAATTTGTGTTACATGCGAAAAGATTCAGTAGAAGATGTGAACTTATTCTGCCTCTCTCTCGTCATTACATTTATAAACTTTTCTGCTTTTTTTCATAAAATTTGCCATAAGAACAATCAACATATTCAGTAGCAATGTGAACTCTCTTGCTGGTTTATTTAGCATCGGCTCTCTTGAACTCAAAGAATAAAGATAAACCACTTTACTAATGCTGCAGCATAAAGAAAACTACAAAATGGGGGCCTGTTAACAACCCCAGCCAAACCCTGAAAAACAAACTACAAAAGGAGCGATAATAATTTTAATCTCAATTTATGAACAAGAGTCTAATCAGATAGGAAAATACTAGTGCATTTGACAGCCACAGCTCACAGTTCACCTACAAATGGAGCAACCATGGTGTGAGGACAGAGCAAGTGTGAAAATTTGGACATTCTTTTACATCTCTTTGCTGCCATACAAAGGTAGCACTTGTCACAACCCGTTCTCTAAACAAAGCCGTGACCGGCACCAGTGCAATACTTGACCCAGCGAACCGGCTTGACTATTCTAACTTGTACGTTCATATCACATGCCCCACATGCATATAAAAATAAATACCTAATCTCTTTGTTAGAACCTTCAATTCAACAGTTCTTAAAATAATTCAAATAAAAATTGAAATCTATAAATACTAAAATGTGCTTAAAATAATCCAAAGTAAAGTGATCAACCATAGCCCAACTAAAAATATGTCTAGACTGGAGTGCTAAGAGGAAAGCACAAGACAGAGATTTCCTGGCTAATCTCCAAAACAAATACCGGATAAATGAATAAAATTGTCTAACTGAAAGAGAAGAAGCTCCACGGTCAATGACAGAGCTCACCAAATAAACTTCTAGAATAAAGCAACCTATCTCGTAATCTGCTCGTCTATGACACCTGCGTCTACATTGACATAGGTCAATGCAGGTTTCACAAAGAGAATGTCAGTACACCACTAATGGTACTCAGTGAGTCTCAACATTCTCCTCACTAAAGTCGCTAGGAGACCTCGAATAAAAAAATGAGGGGAATGAAGGGATAAGAGAGGAAACACGCCACAATTCATTCTAAAGTATTATACAACCATGAGGCAGGAAACAATCACCTAAAACTTGTAGCTTAGTTCATTCTTTTCATTTTCTCTAAGTTGTTTCAGTCAATTGAACGTTTATTAATTACGCCCAGCTCTGGCAATTAGTAACTCTTTGTACAGTTACCATTTATGACATGCCTCGTTAAAACAAGATTAGTAACCCTATATATGGTTACCATTTATCAGAGTTCGCATTAAGGTTTCAACATTTTAACTTTATCATAATCATAGCAGCTACACATTTTGTACAGTTATATTAAAACACTTTAAAATCACTGAAGCACTATTTAACATTAGCTAGATGACAACACTGGAAAAAGGCCATTTATTCTTGCAAGCCTAACTTTTCTCGACACTGGCAACTACACGTCACACTGGACTGGAGACAATGGTGCTACCTGGAACGATTTGGCATATCCCATTCCTTCTATCTTAAACTTTGGATTGTTTAGAACTCCAATGGTTGGAGGTGATATATGTGGTTTTCAAGGAACACTACTGAAGAGCTTTGCCGTATCCAAAATCAAGAATCACATTAGTCTAGAGAAGTGGGACATTATGGCTTGGTCACGTGGACAGACTCAAGATAAGTAAATGGGAGCTTACTCGTTCCAATTAAACTCACATTAACCTTAAGAAACATTTAATCAAACACTTCATAGACATGACTTCGTAAGGAAAACTTTAATAAGAACAAGTACTCTCACCTTCTTCTTTTTCCTTATATGACGAGATGAATCAATAATGCAACCAAGGTTCCTGCACATTCACAATTTATGTAAAATACTTATCAATCACTAATATTGTTTCACATCAATAATTGAGAAAGAAATAGCTTGGAAGTATAACATAAACTTTATGAAATTTAAAATGTGACATAGTATCTTATCCCAAAGCTCATAAGAAAACATAGTACTTTTAATGACTTTGTTTTTGCATTACGTGAAGTGTCCCAGTAGTCTGCTGATGCATTAGAAAAATTTACTGAAATCTGAACCATTGTACAATTAACATGGAATACAATCAGCAAGCATATCAAACGCCCACCAAAATTGCATGGACATTCTTCTTTTACTGGGTTTTATTTCAGAAGTTCATTAATACTTCAAAACGGAAAAAAAAAATAAAAATAAAGAACTTCAGTACAAAATAAAACTATTTTGTTGATTTATTGTTCACATACATCGGTGCTTGACTTTTAGTTGTTTTCAAATTTACCATATAAAGAAATCCCCTATCAACAAAAATGCTAGAAAGGAACTGTAAATAACTTGAAAATGAAGTATTAACTATTCATGCCTATTGCTTTTTTCAATAAAAAGCAAAAGAAAAGAGCAATTCCCAACCACATTCTGAAAAGGGAGGCTTGTTTGTCAAAAAATAAGGCACGCGACGAAAAGGGAAAGATCTCTAAAAGCAATCAGCTTGACGAACCTTGTATTGCACACATCCAATTATGTTAATTCTCTGAAATCTGTATATCGGCATTGCAAGGTTTCTTGATAACGGGAGTGACGATGTTGCAACCAAAGATCCTCAACTAGCTCCTGATAATAACAAATTCAAATCTCCCCAAATCAGGCTGCTAAGAGGCTGAGAGATGACATCTTCCAGCAGTAGCGATAAATATAGACGTGTAGCAAAGAGAAACATCATTCTTAAATATAAAAGTAACCATTTGCAGAACTATAGAAAGTACTAGATATTACAATAAGGTTGTTCCAATTTTACAACTATATTTAAGAGAACATCATTTCTTAGATTTTTTTCTGCAGAATTTACTTTCCTATTCTAAATTATAAACTCATCATAAAGTTTAAAATTTAGTATAATGCACAAAATATCAAGTATTCAATAGCTTAAATTGTCTCTCTCCACCCTCTCCTTTATTTCTATTAAACTGTTCTAAGGTTTGCTTCCATGTGTTTGTCAACTAGTTGAGAGTTGAAATAACAAAGATTTATAAAACAAAGGTACTTCATTAGCTTCTTCGTTCGTTTCTCCTCCTACCTTGCTACATGTCTAGGTTCATCGCTACTGCTAGAAAATGTCGTCGCTCTACAAGAATGATGAACCTTCATCCGTACGCTCAACCTTCCACCTCTAAGCAGCATGGTCTGAGGATGGTTCACTGGGAGTTTTGAATTTGTTATTATCAGGAGATGGTTAAGTTTCTTTGGCTGCATCATCACTCTCTTTAACAAAAAACCCTGCCAAGGAATGCCGATATATAGATTTCAGAGATAACATAATTGGATCCGTACTATACAAGTTTTAACTCCCAGCCCTGCTTGACGAACCATGCATTGCACACATCCAATTATGTTATTTCTATGAAATTTATACATCAGCATTGCTTGGCAAGGTTTCATTTTAAAAGGAGTGACGATGCTGCAGCCAAAGAAATTCAACTAGCTCCTGATAATAACAAATCCAAATCTCCCATAAGTCATTCCCAGATCAGGCTGCTAAGAGGCTGAAGGTTGAGCGTACGGATGAAGGTCCATCACATTCTTGTAGAGCGACAACATCTTCTAGTAGCACCAACGATGAACCTGGACGTGTAGCAAGAAGGGAGGAGAGATGAACGAAGAAGCTTATGAAGTATCTCTATTTTATACCTTTCTAGATCCTTGCTATTTCAACTCTCAACAAGTATAGTTGACAAACACACGCAAGCAGCCTAAAACAGTTAAACAAAAACAAAGGGAAAGGTGGGGGGAGATAGTTTAAATTATTGAATATTTGATATTTTATGCATTTGACTAAATTTTAAACTTTATGATAGAGTTTAAGATTTAGAATAGGAAAGTAAAATTGCAGAAAAGAATCTAAGAAATGATGTTCTTGTTAATACAGTTTTAAAATTGGACCAACCTCATTGTATTATTAAGAGAAAAACATTTTGTACTTTAAAACAGTCCTTCAAATGATTACTTTTATATCTAAAAAATGAAATGCTTCTACGGATGAAGGTCCATCACATTCTTGTAGAGCGACGACATCTTCCAACAACAAATGAACCTGGACATATAGCGAGAGACTTTAAGATTACAGTTGGCCATCCTATTCCCTCTTCTCTGCCCCGTCCAGTTAATTGGGGGTCCAATGTATGCCAGTATGTCTTCATGATTCAAACAGAGCAAATCTTTAAAGGAGTTATCTAGTTCCTACAATTGACAAAATGTTTACCTACTTCTATAATTGACATCATAACTGAGGCTGATGCATTATTCATATTCAGAAATTTATGACAAAGCAATTCATTCAGAGTATAAGGAAAATCAGGCATCAAATTTATCTAACAAACAACCCTTCCCCTAAAAAGTTCTTATTGTATCAAGATAAAATCAATCTAATATAATAGCGCACAAAAAGAGGCAAAACACACACATTTACTAGATTAAGAACAAAAAGTTTCTATTTGGAGGCAAAAAGCATCCTGATATATAAGGAAAACCAAGCATCAAATTTATCTAACAAACAACCCTTCCCCTAAAAAGTTCTTACTGTTATCAAGATAAAATCAATCTGATATATTAGGGCACAAAAAGAGGCAAAAACACACATTTACTAGATTAAGAACAAAAAGCTTCAATTTAGAGACAAAAATGCATCTTGATACATAAGGAAAACCAGGCATCAAATTTATCTAACAAACAACCCTTCCCCTAAAAAGTTCTCAAGATAAAATCAATCTAAAATAATAGGGCACAAAAACACACAGATAAAACTAGTATTTTATATTTAAAGAACGTGAGAAAGATAAAAAAGGAATCTTTACATCAAGAAGACTGATGAGCTCTTCAGTAGAATGAGGAAAGTTGATGAGGCTATTCCCACAATCTTTTAGCCCATCTTCAATTTCTTTCTGGGAAGGAGCATTCGCTCTCGGTCTCAAAACCTCAAGAAACTTGTATAAAAATTTGCCCTTTCAAGAACCCCAAAAATAAATAACATCCTAGGAAGAAAATGCAACCTCAGACACAACAAATGCTGATTATATACAAATGGGGTTTGTGTTTGGGAGCAAATTTAGGGACAAAATTGGCATACATAAACCACTCACGTTAATTGCATTTTTTTCTCAAATTTTGAGTTTGAAAGTCACAACTTTCTTCAGGGTGTTTGTGCTTTTCTCGTGTACTGTTTGCTTAATTTGTCATTTCCACTCTACGTGGCTCTGTAAAAGTGCAAAATGACACCAAAATCTTTGTTCTTAATCTAGACACAGAAAAAGAGAGACACTCTATTTATTGGACTGTTCTGTCCTTCGAACAGTGAACTTAAATTACTTGAATGGTGGTCTTTTTCTATTTTAAAAATGTCTAAAATTGAAAAAAAAGTTACTTTTATTGCATAGACACTTTTAGCGGCAAAACAAACTTTGATTTCTTTGTATTTTGTTTTCTCTTTTTTTTTATTGGAAAAAAATGTTTTGACTATTAAATTGGAAAGGAAAAATCCTTTTTGTCCAAAAAATTTGGTCAGAATGGTAAAATAACATATTTCACACTATGTTATTTTACCTTTTTGAACATTTTTACCATTTTAACTTTAATACCTTTTAATTAGAAAAAAAATCAATTTATTTTAAAATAAAAAAAATATTATAAACTTTTTAAATTTCTGGTCATTTAGCATTACACAATTGGAAAAACTTTTACTTTCATTGCATACACATTTGACTAGGTGTTGTCATTAATAATGAAAGGTAAAAAAATCAACACATTTTAATGGCATATTAAGTGTGCTAATTTATTATTATACAAATTTATTATTTTCTAAATAAAATAATTTCAATGGAAGTTATTATTATAGAAAAATTATTCTTCTAAATAAAACAATTTCAATGGAATTTAAAATAAATTGTAAATTGTATTAACTGTGTTTTTCACTCAATGTCTGATATTTTATATTAAATTCTCGATTCGCTTGGATTTGCAGAATGAAGCATTTCCTATTAAGAGTTTTTTCAAATTCAAGAATCAAATTCAAGACATCTGATTAACGATTGATGAATCATATACATCGCATTGTTTATACTAATATTGACTAAATTTATTGAGAAAATCCTATTATTTAATTTTTCTATAGATGGTGTGAGTAGGGGTGTCTTTTTTTTTTTAAGTTAATTTTTGTCTTTTATAGATACCATAAGAAGTACAAAAAGGGGAGAAAAACTCCTAATACCTATAGAGTGGGACAACCCCCAATCTATATACCAATGTAGGATTTCTATGTAAGCTCTCAAAAAAAAATAACTAAATGAGGTATAAACCTCAGCACAACAGTTCTTTAAGGAACATCAAAAGTGAAAATTCTATACAAGTCTCTATCTAGGGAGAAAGAGTTCTTTTAGGTAATCGTTCTGAGGGAAGGAACACTCATTCTAGTCAAAATCAGTTGCCTGACTTAGCAATTGATGATGATGAGTGATCCATGTTATGTTAGCGCACTGGAGACCCCAATTGGCGAGGCAATCAGCCACCTTGTTTTCTTCCCTATCGCAATGTTGAAGGCTCCAATTGTCCAGTCATTGAAGGAGATTCCTGATGGTGATAATTTTATCCCATAGAATCCATGGAGTATCTTGAAGGTTGAGATAGAGTCCACTAGAAGTTTAGAATCAACCTCCACCTCCAAGTTCCTAATTCCATTTGACACACTAGTGAATACCTGTTTCTAGAGCCAGTGTCTGCCATGTTGTTGTTGGTGCTTCCATAAGCCTCTACGAAAGCAATTTTCATCCTACCTTGATTGTCTCTAATTATACCGCCTCCTGCACTTAGTCTTGGATTTCCTTTGGAGCAACCATCTGTGTTGAGCTTGTAGAGGTCTAGTTTTGGTCTTAACCATAGAACAAGAACATGACTGATCTTGTCCCTAGCCATTTCGACGATGTTGTAAAACTTCTCCCAATCCATGAATGGATTAATGCTTTGGAACTGTATGTGGGCTATAGTAATTATTTGACTATTAATATTGTATGTGATGCTCTTAAAGTTCATTTTTATGCCTTCATATCTATGCTTGCATCTTGCTTTCCACACTTGCCAAATTATAATACTAGGAAGGATTTGAAGGATGAAATTTTGGACCGGATTCTTCTCCATTGTAATCCATCAGTTTATCAATAGTTTTTTCAAACAATTACGATTATGGGTGATCTCAAATAGTTTGTTATAATGTCTCCAAACCTGTTGTGCAATCTGACCTTGGTAGAATAAGTGTTCAACTGTTTCTTCTTCATAAATCTTGTAACAACAAGAACATCTAGAAGGTAGGTGGACCTTAAATCTAGTGAGATTTAGATCCACAGTCACCTTGTTACGCAGCACTTTCCATGAAAAGAAACAACTTTTAAAAGGGTTCTTATTATGCCAAATCATTTTATTAGTAAGATTGACATTGCCTTTTTTCCTAATATGATCCCAAGCAGATTTACTACTAAATTTTCCATTTGAGTTAGCCTTCAAGAAAGGAGTATCATCTAGATTAGAAGATTTAATAATAATTCCTTGGATCAAATTAACTAAGTGAACAGAAAGATGTTGATTGAGCTTATAAGTATTCCGCATACCATGATGAATAAAATCAGAGACGGGAATTTTAATAGAGGTAAATGCTTTAATAAATTGAGAAAGTCTACCAATACATGTCCAGTTGTCCCACCAGAAGCTTGAATTTCCTTTATTCAATCTCCATTGGATTAGGTGATCTACTTCTTCCTTGATCTTCATCATTCTTCTCCAACATTTTGAGTATTTGTAACTCACTTTCCTAGCCATTGGATGGATTCTCTTTGAATATTTAGCTTTCATAAATCTGGTCCAAATGGTGTCCTTGTTTCTGAATTGCCACCATATCTTGGCTCCCAGGCTTTCAGAGATGTCCATAGTAGATCTAATGCCAATGTCTCCTTTCTCTTTTGGATAGTATAACTTGTCCCAGGCTGCCCAATGGTATTTTTGCTTTCCTTCTTTGCTTCCCCGTAAGAAGTTGGCAAAAATCTTTTTTATTTGATACATGATTGTTTTTGTGGGCTGACACATTGAGAGAAGATAAATAGGCATAGTATTCAAAGCATGTTTAATAAGAATAATCTTACCCCCTGTTGAGAGTCTATTGCATTGCCAAGAACCAATCTTTTTAATGATCTTTGTGGCCATGTCTGCAAAATATTTCATTTTTATTTTTCCCAATGAATAGTGGACATCCTAGGTAGGTGATTGGGAATTCTTCCGTTTTTACTTGAAGAATTCTGGAAACAATGTTGATCCTTTTAGTAGACATGTCTTTATCCATTATGAAGCAACTCTTCCCTTTATTCATCTGTTGTCCAGAGCATTCTTCATAGTTCCTCAGGCAATCTACAACGAGCTTCAATGTTTTGTTTTACCTGAACAAAAAATAATTAAATCATCAGCATAAGCTAAGTGGTTGATCCTTGGTCCGATGGTATCCATGCTAATTCCATTGAAGGAAGGATTTTCATATAAGTTATTCAACATTAGAGAAAGAGATTCGGCAGCAATAATGAAAAGAGAAGGTGAATTTGGATCGCCCTGTTTAACTCCTCTTTTGGATTGGAAAAAAAACCATGTCTCTTGCCATTAACTGTGACTGTATACCAATTATTGGAAAGGAGATTCCACACATTATGAATCCATCTATCATCAAAACCCATTCTTTTCGTAACAATGCAAATAAACTGCTAGGCCATCTTGTCGTAAGCTTTGTTCATGTCAATCTTGAATATAACATTTCCCCTTTTATTCTTGGTCTTGATCTCATGAATAATTTCTTGAGCCAAAAGAACATTCTCTCTTATAGCTCTACCCTTAATGAAACCACTTTAATTGAGGGAGATGATCTTCGGAAGAATATGGGTGAGCCTGTGATTCATTATTTTAGAGACAATTTTCTGAGTAACATTGCTAAGACTGATGGGTCTGAATTCAGAGAAGCATTGAGGAAACTCCACTTTCGGAATGAGAATCAAACAAGTGCTTGTGAAGTACTTGGGCATTTGTTGTCCATTCAACACTGTTTTGACAAGCTAAGTAATATCTTCACCAATTATGCACCAAGCTTTCTGGAAGAAAAGCCCACTAAAACCATCAGGTCCACGAGAGCTATTGGGGTTAATACTAATAACAGCTTGTTTTATTTCCTCTGTGGTAGGATCTCTTATCAGTATCTAATTGTCTTGCTCGCTAATGCAATTAGGGATGAGGTCAAGCAAGCTATTATCCACCATATTTTTTCCTTCAGAAAACAAGTCATGGTAAAACTCTGCAGCAGCAATGCCAATGTTATCATCCCCCTCAATCCAATTTTCATCAACTTTAACTCTATGGATCTGATAGCGATGGAGTGAAAGTATCTAGTGTTCTCATCACCCTCTAGGTTCCATTTGAGATTTGCTTTTTGTCTCCAAAAGGTATCTACATGCTTGTGATGAGTGATCAATTCTGCTTTTATTCTATTCATGTTTATTCTGTCAATAGGATCCATAGATTTCATGTACTTTTCTTCACTTTGTTCAGCCTCTTTCTCCAGTTGCTGAGACTTCTCAAAGATATTTCCAATTTTCATTTTAGACCAATGACTCAAAGCTCTACTAGTCATCTTCATTTTCTGATGAACCTGCCAAAAAATATTGCCATCTGATTGAGAAATCAAGTTTTCCTGACTACATCAAGAAAGTCATCAAAGTTAGTCCAAAAATTTAAGAATTTAAAATATTTGTTGTGATGGTCAGCAATATTGCCAAAGTTGATAAGCAAAGGACAATGATCAGATCCTACTCTAGGCAAATGGTGCACACTACTATGAGAGAAACCATCACTCCACGTAGTGTTGCAAACCATTCTGTCTAATCTTTTCCAAATGATGTCCTTACCACTTCTTTCATTACACCAAGTAAAGTCACTACCTGTGTTTCCAATGTCAGAAAGTGCACAGTCATTTAGACATTCCATGAAGGCCATACTTTTACCTAGCGTGTGTGGCATGCCCCCTAGCTTTTCTTCCCTGCTTAAAATACTGTTGAAATCACTTGTGACAGCCCAAGGATGGTTGATGCCGGAGGCAAGAGCTCTCATGTACATCCAGAGATCTTCCCTACCAGAGGACTTTGATTTAGCATAAAGAATGGAGAGAAAAAGAGAACGTTCCTCACTTTGAATCTTACANCAGCCCAAGGATGGTTGATGACGGAGGCAAGAGCTCTCATGTACATCCAGAGATCTTCCCTACCAGAGGACTTCGATTTAGCATAAACAATGGAGAGAAAGAGAGCACGTTCCTCACTTTTAATCTTACAAGTTGTGATTTGGTTCTCACTAGCATAGATTGTATAGTTGAGTTCTTGTTTCCAAAAGATTCAGATCTTGTTACTACAGTTTGCAAAACAGTTTTGCATGCCAAGACATTTCGCATACATTTCAATTTTTGTCTCTTTTATGAAAGGTTCTTGAATAGATACTAAAGAGACTTTATGATTATCAATCAAAAACTTGAGCCTCGCAGTAGAGGCATGAGACTTCATGCCTCTAATATTCCAATTGAGAATACTAATCATGAAAACTGAATTTAGGAGGTTTTTGTGATTTTCCTTTTTGGTTTTTCACGTCAGGATTAGTATTTTCCTTTCGACCCATCCTGCTCGTTTGATTTCGTTGGAGTAAGCTTTAGCTTGATTTCCAGTACTTTGATTAGCCCCATCGATGTCTTTTTGTTTGATGTTGCTGCCATTTCTCCCTTTTCTTGCTTGTTTCCTTCCTCATAAGAAGATTCCTCCGAAGTGTCGTCTTCTTCTTCTCCCTCTGAAGATGTTATATCTGCCCATTCATCTTGGGAATCTGGTTCTTCACCATTGTAATCATTGTCAATCTTCTTGTTGTTTCTTAGTCTAGTTTTGCAAGTACTTGCCAATTGTTCCTCATCTCCCACCATCAACTCATCAAAGCTATTTTGATTGATATCGGCAGCCTGCTCTTCATTCATAATTTCAACTTGTTGTCTCCTAATTTGAGTGTTAGCTTTCTTGCGAGTTCCCACTTTGGTTTTCCTGCCAACAACTTCTTCCCATTCCCCATCAAAATTATTAACAGTGAGTTCGTTGATACTCTTAATGGGTATGGTTTTATTGAAAACTGATGTTGTGAGGCTTTCCGGATTACCATCATTCATATTATTCTCAACGATAATCTCTTTTGCTTGATCACCTGTTTCATTGACATGTTCAGTATTAGCAACCTCATGTTCCAACTCTTTATCTTTTGATGCAGGGGAAATGTCACTATTAGCCATATCAAATTTGTTTTTCGAGAACACAAGTTGATTGTTGGCCTGATCATGTGCCTTGTTTTCACTATTAATCTTTGTGATCTCTGTATTGGTTTCACAATCTATCGTAGATGTAGGATGAGGTTTATCAACTCCAAAGATGTTTCCAGTTGGTTTATAAGCTTTCCTTGGGGGTTCACTTCTTCCTCTAGTTTTTCCTTTGTTGATCTCCCTTTTATTTTGCATTTCCCTTCCTCTGTTGGGAATGACTTCATCTTCTTCAGGCAGCTTTGTTTCACTGTTGTCTTGTTCCGAATTTATTTATTGTTGTTTATTTCTCCCTTGTTGATCCTTTTGTAGGGCCTCTTTCTTTTCAGTCTCTTTTATCCTTTCTAGAACTCTACAATTGATCATACTATGTCCAAGCTTTCTGCAGTGTTTACAGAATTTGGGGATATTTTCATACTCGATTTTTTGAGAAAACCCTCTTAAAGGAGTGTTGTCATCTTCAGTTCCCACCCAAACGTTATGGACAAGAGGCCTCAATAGATCGATTTCCACCCTTGCTTTAGCCATACTAGGTCTAGTCATCGTCTTGGTGGCTATATCAAGTTCGATCGGTTTTCCCACTTCCCTAATAATATGTTTGACATAGTTCCAGTTATGCATATGAAAAGGCAGACCAGGGAGAAGAACCCAGACAGGAACTATGGGGATATCTTCCTCCGATTTAAAATCCGGAGTCCATTTTTGTAGCCAAATTTGAAACCCTTCCAGCTCAATAGCCCTCTTATATAACACTAAATTGAAGTCTTCATCATTAGGTGAAGGTAAGAAAAATATTGAAATTGTCATACACACCAATTTTGACAGACCCCTTCAAAGGAAATTTTTCTGAGAACCTCGATCTGATATTATCAATTTAAGGTCAGAACTTCAAGAATCTTCCCACAATAGTTCTTCTACACGAAGTTGCCATCACTCCGTAGTAATCCGAGGCTTTGAATATAACAGTTGGCATCCCATTGTGAGTATAGTTCTTTGAGAGATTGCAATCCCTTGTTCCATATGATTTGTGGTCATATTAGAATAGGGATATGTCACTGAAGAAGCATAGGTAGGAGATATATCTTTGGATATTTTGGGGTTGAAGGGATCCCCTTTCGGGGGATTGTTTATTTCTACTATAGCCGGTAGAGGACCACCGGCCGGCGTTCCCATCGAAACCAAAGAGGAGGAGTAGCAACTAGTTTAGATTCTAACGGTGTAGAGAGAATTTTTTGAGAGATTTATGTGTGGACGTATGAGTAGGGGTGTCAATGAGACGGTTCGGTCGTTTATTTTTAAAAAATTATGTCATCCCATTTTTCGGGTATTATATAATGTATAACCAAAATTAGATTTTTTGTAAAATCATATCACATCGGTTTCTCTTCGATATCAATACAATTCATTTAATTTTCCTTTTTTTATTTTTTAAAATAACACCTCAAAATACGTTATTATCAATATATTTCTTTCGCAAGTATGTTTTTGAAGAAGCACTTCAATTCCTCACCAAGAAGTCAAGAATGTAAAACCTTGTTGCCGTATTGTTTGATCAAACATTTAATAGGAGTGCTTGTATAGATTTTGTCGAATTGTTTGATGAAGTATTTATTATAGTCTCTTTTAAATTTAAACATAATTAATTAAATGTTAATTAAAGAGCAAAGATCTAAAGTCGTCCAGTCACCATAGGCCTAGGACTTAAGTTATATTATTTATATTTGAAAAATATTATAAAATATATTTATATATTAAATTTAATATATTGTTAATATATAAAATATATTCACATATACGTAAGATTATTCGTTCCGGTTCGAAAATTTTTCGGATTTTTTTATAAATTAAAAAGATCATTCCTATTGTTTGGGACTGTTATACACTTAAATAAAAGTTCACGATTTTATTTAAAAAATGATATAAATCGATTCGATTAGGTTCGATGATTTTTCATATTTTTTTGACACCCCTAGGTAAATTTACAAGAGTAACATCAAACAAAGCTACCATGTTGGAGATTGAAACGGAACAGAATACATGCAAAACTCAAATTATGTAAATAATAAGTCCAAAACTAAGGGGTAGAACAAACACTTCACTTCAATCGACAAAAAATTTCAAAACAAGTACGTTCACTCTAGTAAGCACGTTCTGAAGGTTGTCTAATATTATTAACTATAAGCCAGATGAAATTAGTGATAACAGATGTTTACCTCTTCTTGTTATGGCCAGTTGTTCCTTTTATGTTGTTTAAGTTGTTTTTTACAGGCTTTGGGGAAATCGATTTCTTTAATGTTTGAGACAGAACCCAATACCTGCAGAGACCAATTTATGTACATAATAAGCCCAAATAAAGGGTAAATTAAATACTTTACATAACTTCCGAAATGAGAACATTCACTTTAGTGTATAGATCAATTCTAAAATTGGGATAAAAAAAGGAAAAACTAAGTAAATCAATTTAGTTGGCAACTAGAACCTCAGGGGTCCTGCGTATTAAAAGGTCTAAAGAGGTTAAGGAACAAAGCCTCGGCTCCTGTTCAGAGATAAATTTGGTTAGGCGGGATTAACCAAAACCATTGCTTTGAGTTTGAAGTATGTATAGATCTACATAATTATTTCTAAAGTAGACATGCAAATATAATAAACTTACTGATAAAGATAGCAAATATATTACTCATGTGCATGTACGCATAAGTTGTCTTACTTGTAAACAGTTCTCACGAACAGGTTGAAAGACCACATAGTGGTTTGTGTTGCCTGTGTTCCACCTCCTTAGCAGTTGCCCACTTAATGATCATATTGATATCGTCCCATGCATCCTTGATATCGCAAGAATGGAAGACTCTGCATCCGAGATCACGTTATACATTGGCTTTAAGGTCATATTGTGGTAGAAACTCAACAGTATTGCATATGCCCATGAGCAAGGAATTAAGCTCTTGTGGATTTGCACTTAAATAGACGCATATTTGGCTGTAAAATCACTGTACTTTGTATAGATGACATCAGACATAAGTGCAGTACCGGCTTCAATCTTGTAGCTACTGAGTATAGACATAGTATCTCCATATCTGGTTCAGAGAGTCCCTAGGCCATATCATCGACCCTGAAGATCAGTGAGTTATTAGAAATGATTAGTCCAAACTTATAAGATCCTAACTGAAATAGGAAATAGGTTAGACCTAATAGGCAGCAAATGAGTGTTTATATCAAATCTAGAATATACTGAACCAAGAAAGGTAAGAGAGAAAGAAAGCTAATTAACTTTTAATTTAGCATCCCTCAGCTATACAAGGTCGATAAGCATTATCTCCACAGATTTGTTCCGGCATTGCCCCCTTGGTGTAATTCCGTTTTAAATAGACAGATATCATTTCTTTATAGCTTCTTCCATTTAATACAATAGTAAGATTTTTTCTCGTCATTGGTGTAACTGAACCAACCTTTCTGCTATATTAACCACAATTCCTACAGTTCTTAGCATAATAAATCCTTACCCTACAGTGTTATTTCTTCGGTCCATTGATTCTCTTGATCATATCTGAAGCCATTACAAGTTTCCAAAGTCAACCGAACAATCAATTTAAAAAGATAAAAAAAACCTAAAAGTTTTTTAGAGTACACATCCTCAATTGAGAGTATTTCTACCCCTTTCTCATAACTCCAGCTTTATTTCAACAGTCTACTAACTCTCTACATCATAAAAGAACGATTCCAAACTTCATAACCAGTATTAACTACCATATGACCTATTAATGTACAAAGGTCACATAACAAAACCTACTCTGTCCTTGCAGAATAATAATTACACCAAAAGTAACAGATCATAGAATTAACAGAAACAATGCCTCCAACTAGAGTTACCTTCGGGTTCTTTAAATTTCAAGAAAAACAATGAATATTCGTGACCATGATCTTCAACTGAGATTATTACAAGTTTACAAAGGCCATAATGAAAAATTTCATAAATTAGGAGAACTGCATTATAGTGATAACTTTAAATTAAAAGAAATTTCGCGACCTTTAGGCACCGCCATAGATGTTGAAGCGAGTCTGGGTAGCCCTAGCAGTGAATTGCAAATATACATATTCTTGATGTAGAGGCAAAGTGATTTCAAGAAGATGAAAAGGAGAACTTTCCAGTCTCTGAAGGTTTATTTCTGATAATATAATTTTTCCTTTCAAATCAATTCATTGAAATAATGGAAAATTTTCAGTTTTCATTTATATAAAAATACTATTAGTTCTTTTTCTCTTATAGATTAAATCAAAATATTTGTGATAATAGACGCCGAATATTTTCAGTGATAAAAAATTGTGATTTTTTTTTATAATGTTACACCTAAGTTAACAGATAAATTTTACTTGATATAAGTTTATATTAAATTAAAAATACACCCTTTTGAAAAAAAACAAGACAAATTTTTTTTATGAGTCAATTTAGATTGCATTCAGCTAAAATATGAAGTTTCTGTACAAATTATCCTGTTCTCAAATGACTATTATTTTAGTTTTCCTTCGTATTTCTGAAATGTTTAATTTTTATCCCTGCAGTTCATTAAATAAAAGATTGTGAATTAAAGATTTGAAGTATCCTTATTTATTCATACCTTAAAAGTTTAGAGCTATCTGAACTTAAAACTTTTATTTTTCTCGCATATATTATATAGAAATTAAGTTACGCAACATAAGATATATAGTATTTTCACAAAGTTGTTGTATAGTACTTAGAAACTAGAGTTATACTTTTTTGGGTCTGTTTTTTCTTTCTCTTGGATATATATTTTGGCCTTGTGAGTCACTATAATGCCTTACTGCATAACTTGGTTATGCAAAATATTATGATAACGAAAATATTCAAAAGAAAGGCTAGAGTTCATTGTGCATAATCAGGTGACAAGGAAAGATTCAGCACATTAAACTCACATTAAATGTAGGAAAATTTTCAAGTGATGAATGAGCACAAACGATTTTAAGTGCGTCGCAATGCAATTTACATGTATGCTAATTCACACCGACACAAAACATATCAATCAGATTGTTTGAGGAATCCTAATTAGTATTGTTGGAGCAAAGGATCGTCAACAAAAACATTATGTGTTGATAAAAAGAATGTTAATAAACTGAGAAATTGATGTCTTGCTCCACAATTCAATGAAGAAGGATATCGATATCCATATGTAACCTTTTCTCCATATCCTCCTCTTTTGAAATCTCATCCAGATACTGCTGCAGCCAAGCTACATCAAGCTCGACTTCCACGGCAGTAGAGACAAAAGATTTCATCTGTTTCATTGATGAAGAAACAACATCACCAGCTTTCAGACTCTTTACAACATCACAAACTAGATCAAGAAGGGAAGCTCTGGAAGCCAATGATTTGTAGTGACAATTGATTGCAATGTCACCATACTTGGCAAAAATGGCAGTCAATATGGGAGCACTGCTAACTTTTACTTTATAGCCATGCACATCCACCTTGACTTCATTATTTTGGCGCACTCGTTTTGGAGTTAAATTATGCTGCTTGGTCCTACAGCAACATAAAAAGAATACGTTGTTCAGCTCGAATTACATTCATTATTATGCAAAGGGGGTCTAAATGCAATATTAATAACTTACGTTGTTGGAGGAGCCAGATCATCAGCTGCTTTCCCCTGCCAAATTTTAGAGCATAGAAAGGTGTTATGAAATAAATACTAAGATTAAGTTTTTAGATATCTATCGATTCACCATGCATGCTTTCTAGGTTCTCTCTCTCATCTAAACTTCTGCAGCAATTTGCCATTCACAATGATACACTTGAATACTTTTAGAGACCAAAATGGTTGTCGTGCAAGGTGAAAATGACTAATTGAAGAGGATAAAACAAGAACCAAGAACCAAGAACTCACTATTTAGAACCAGTTTGAGCTTTAAACAGGGTTGAGGAAAAATAAGGGGTAGAACAAACACTTTACTTGAATTGACATAATATTCCAAAACAACTACATTCATTCACTTTAGTAAGCACTTACTGAAAGTAGGCTAATATTAATAACTGAAAGTCAGATCAAATTAATGATAACAGATGTTTACCTCTTCTTGTGATGGAAAGTACTTCCTCCTCCTTTTCCGTTGTTTACGTTGTTTTTTACAGGCTTTGGGGAAATTGATTTCTTTGGTGTTTGAGACAGAACCCAGTACCTGCAGAGATCAATTTATGTACATAATAAGTCCAAATTAAGGGGTAACTTAAATACTTTACTTGAGTGGACATAACTTTCGAAATGAGGACATTCACGTCAGTGTAATCACTTATTGAAGGTTTTCTAATATAATTAAATAAGCCAGCTCTAATTAATGATACTGAAATAAATGTTGGCCATCTCTTCTGATAGCGAATTCTTACTTTTACATTGTTCTTTAGAGGTTTTGGAAAAATTGATTTCTTTGGTGATTGAAAAGGCAGAGCCCAATGCCCGTACTATTTAATTTATGTATATAATAAGTCCAGAACTAAGGGGCAGAAATAAATGATATACTTAAATACACAACTTCCTAAACGAGTTCAGTCAATTAATGCTAACTGTTTGATTTACCTCAGCTCTTGATTCACCAACTGATGACCGCCGTCTTATAGTTGATCTCCTTTCTCCACTTATCCAAGCATCATCATATCCTTCCTCTGCTTTATTCAAAAAAGTAGGTTTCCAACCTCTTTTCTTTGAAGTTTGAGTAGCTTCTGGATCTACTGCTTCGTTGGTTGCTTCTGATTCCTTTAACGATGAAACTGTCTCTACAACAACATCATCGTTCTTATGCGCAGCATGTGGTGCAAGCTCTTCCGGAGCACTTTCCACCTGACAAGTGTGTAGCACAGGAAGAATTCACATCATTACTATAAATCCAGATCACTTATTATCTGTGAAGTTACCTTTACTTATCACACCTTTATATCAACAATTAATCAGCAAAACAAGAGCTTCTGACTATCTCGTAAAGGACCTTAAAGTTTTATCTTTCTCAAGCTAGTCTAAGAATGAGGACAGGTTGGTGGAAAACTACATGTGTACACATTTCTGAGTTTGGAAAAGTAAAAAGAACTTAAGAGAAAAATCACCTGACAAGTTAGGATCACAATGCTTTAAATTTAACAAAGAACATGGGATCAAAGTTATAAAAGCACTGTAGCACATTGTGTAATGATCTATGATAAATACTCGCAGCTGATGCTACAGATTGCCTTCAACGTATTAACAAGGAGGGTCCAAGTCATCTTATTTGAACGGTCAAACATGTCATTATTTCCTTTATCGGAACTGTCACTGTTGACATCAAGGATTACATTTTTCTTTCCTCTTCTATTTTTTGATAGTTAGTATCAAATTTCTTTCTTTTCCCACCTCATTTTCCTAAGATTCTTAGATCTTCAGTTTTTCATGATCGGCTGATTGCATGTTTATCTGCTTCCATTTCTTTGTAAATTAGACAGGAAAAGGAGAAGCATAGAATTATACAACTAAACAATCATAGATTTTTTAAATAAATGCAGCAATTACTTTGAATATCAGATAGACCCACCATAGCTTTAGTTTTAATCGCCTCCCTCCACATTAATTCAACAACTTCTGAATAGTTGTTAAAGGAAATGCCAAGGTCAGTCACTGCTTTTTGAAGATATGGATAAAGTTTGACAGCACTTTCTTGAAGAACTTTCTCTCCCAGCACATAGGAACGAGGTGAAACATTCTAAACCAAAATAAGACGTCATTAAAAACAATGAGAAAGATAAAAGAATAAACTTATAGAGGAAAAGCAATACCTGATTTTCCTTCTTTACACTACTTATGAGGATGCTCACAAGGATGTTCAGAAGCTGCATTGGAATATCATCACTCTCTTTTATTATCATGGTCATTATTTCTTTGATGTTCATGAATACTTCATCAGGGTGATCCGGCCTTAAAATAGGGAAAGAGACAAAACAGTTGTCAGCCATTCCCCAGAAGAAAAAAATGGCAAATTGAGAAACTGGTAGTCTTTGAATGTTATGAAGGAAAAAAGAATCTGGTAGACTTTGACATGCTATGCACCTTAGCATATAATTTCATTTATGCTGCATTCAATATAAGAATAACCACGGTGAATATACTGCTAAAACTGTCATATACTCCCTCCATACCATTTGCTATAACAGTGTTTGATTGGTCCAAGTTAAGGGTGTATAATTGACTTGTGATAAATTAGTGATAGCTGAAAACTATCTAATTAATAGTCAAAGAGATAGCTTGATAAAGAAAACATCAACTTATCAGAATCCAAATTTGAACAGTCACAAACATTGAATTTTTAAAAGTTGACAGCCGGTTGTTTAGAAATTTCAGAAAAAAATAGTGGATGAGAAGACTAGATACCAAAGGAGGGAAGATAACAGTATTTACATCAACGCTCTTTAATATGCCCACATGCTTTAAATATATTGTCTTTGCATGCTTGTAAGGGTTTCAACAATTTGGTGATTTTTATTGGAAGGGAAAGAAGGGTCATACGAGCTTCACCTAGTAGAGACTAGAGAGGGGAAGAAGATTATGGTTCCCAAATGGAGTGAGCAGGACTTAGACCACTATCCACCTATAATACAATTCTCTTAGAGTAAGTTGTGGAGATTTTATACAGACAAAAATGTGCATGCTTCATGGATAAGGTTATATTGACTAATTATGGACTAGAATGGTGATTAATTAACTGGTGAGCGGGTAAATTCATTTGGAAGTGACGTCTCTTCAACATGATTGAAGCTGCTGAAACTGTACTTAGTAGTTGATTAGTGCCAGCAATGAGACAAAGTTTCTACCACTCCCCCTGGTCTTTCAGCCATTACTTCCTTCCTTTTTTACTTTTCAAGTCTACCAATCTTATTTAAGATTGAAAAATCCGTCTGGAGCCAACCCTTTGGGCCAACTACAACCTTCGGAACTTGGGGATGATGGGCCGTCTCCTCTATCCTTCTCCACTTAAATATTGGATTTAGTTCACTTGGGGAAGGACTCAAACTTGTAAACTAAGACACAAGTCCCTCAACCGGTGCCTGTTGAGCTCATCCCTGGGGGCTTAACTCAATCCATCATTTGATCCAAAAATACCAACATACCAACTTACTTCATGTCGCCAAAACATAAAAGAGGAAAACAACACTGTAAATCACTACTGTTCTTTTCCACATTTCCACTCCCATTTAACTAGCTCTACATGTTCTGAATTGGGCATAATTGATTGACCACCTTCAAAGCCCAAGTCAAATCAAATAGAACAATTTATATTCAAAAAATGGCTCACGGAATTTGGTTGTTCTCAGCTGGAGCGATCATTCAAGGGCATGCAACTGCTGAGGCACCTATATAAAAGTTCTTCTAAGACAGAAATTGACCAAGACAAACTCTAAGCCAAGTAGCTAACTAAAATATACTAAACCACAAGATAGCACTAGTCACAAGCAATTACTCTTCTCATCCATGAGCGTTCTGCTCTTTAAAGTTGACAGTTTGCAGTTATTTTCTTGTCTTAGTGCACAAATAACCAAACTTGTGGCAAGGACAGAGCATATATCATATTACCAGAAATAAATGAACAATAATAGATAAAATACCAGCAAAGTAACAACCATGTGGTCGGTTTCAATTCCTCTTACCTATAGGAAAATTATGAATGTATATCATAATTGGAGGGATACCTTATACTATTTAAAAAATGTTGAAACATCTGAACAATCAATGCATCTAACTGGAGATCCAACATCAGCACGCACGTTTGGTACTTCGCAAGAACTTTAATAATTGAGACAGCCTTTGAATAACAGCGACCCTCCAAGCAAGACAATTTCCCAAATGCCAAAACTGCAAGCTCAAAAAAGTCCTGTCCGCCAATTGAGCAAGAAACCAAACCAAGAGTACATATAAATACTATTCATGCATCCAAGAAAATCATATATGCATAACTACCTACAGAATCAGAACCATCAATTTAAAAGCAAAACAGCATAGATAGAAGAGAGATTGGCAACCAGTCTGACTTCCAATTTCAATAAAGAAGGCTGTATGAGTTGTACTTGCCTCAAGTCTGGTATCATTATATGGTTGATCTGGAGCTGTAATTCTAATGATCTCACTCATGGAAGATGCAACTGACACCTTCACATCTATGTCAGGATGCCGTAGAACTCCATCTGTAACCAGTGCTTCCATTGCAGGCTTAATAGCATCTCGCACCGATGCAGGGGGAACTTGCTTCACCATTGACAAAAGATGCTCCAAGTTCTGAAAATTGCATACCAAAAAAAATGATTGAACTATGTCAAATACATTGGAAACGCTTCTCTGGATAACAAATGAAATCTAGATCATAATTCATGAGATCTGGTAGAAAATAAAGAATGATAAAGTTCTAAACAAAATCACAAGGTCAAACATATATCTCTCTCTCCACAGTTTTATGTTCTTTCATCCATCAGGAGGCCTGATTATTGCCTTTAAACAACAAGAAGTAAACAAACACAGCGAGATAATTGACTGCCAGATCAAGCAAATAAGCAATGTCACACTGGAAATCCCAATTTATGATAAAACCTATGTTGAAGCACAAGAAGGAAAGTTAGGCCAAGTTCTTTCAGAATAAACATGATTGAAGATGGATGGTGTTGACTGATCTTTCTTCCCTAGTTGTGCAAGGAACACGTTAATAATTGCAGTTATCAAAACCCAATGAAAATCAACAAGGTTATGTACTTTTTGCTTATGACATTGAGGAAAGAAAAAGAAAAGGTTCTCACATCAAGTTTCTCCAGAAGCTCCTCTTTAGAAGATGGGGGTTGCTGAAGTAGCTCATTCCCAACTTCAAGAAGTCCTTTGATGCATTCCTCCTTAGAAACAGAAGCACGAGCCATGGAAACCGTTTCCTTTGTTCAAAGCACACAAAGAACAAGAAGTGAACTGCAATTTGGAAACTAGGTTTTAAGATGCAAAAACCCTAAAGAAATTACAAGAGAGAAAATGGGAAAACGGCGGTGCAGAAAGGCCTCAAAAGTAACGCCAGTACTAGTATACAAAAGAAAAGTAAGAGAGAGGCAGAGAGGAAAAGAGGGGTACGAAAAATGGGCGCCTACAGCACAGGCAGCGCACATCTGTCAACGAGTTATTCAAAAACCCAACCTTTTGTGCTGTTAAGGAAAAAATTTCAATGTGTGTGAGTAGGACTGAGGTTGTCTAAACTGCGTGAATTTTCAGGTTTTCCCTCTTAAAATTGAGTTTCAATTAAAAGAATTTGCCAAAAAGGGAATACTAATAAATGCCCTGCTTAGATTACAGTAATCTGTATAGATTCACTTCTTCTCTGCCCTTTCTGTGTGCTTCTGCTATGAACGTATTCCGCCAACATCTAAAGATCAAAAGAAATGTAAAGGTGTAATAACAATAAGAAGCTCTCAATCTCGGACTTTATTCGTTTTTATGTTGAAACTCAGATGAGTAATGTTTATTATGCTAGCAACTATATCAACTTAGGATATAATAGGAAAGTAATCCAAGAAGAAAATTATACTCGGTATTGTAAATCTATCTCGGGTATCAGAAATATAAATACATTTGCAGCGGGTCTTGCAATAGATTATGTAGTTGAATGCAATGTTAGACATTAGAACTGTTATAACCTATTGAAATAATATCCGAGTATGTGAAATAAAGATTTGTTTTCTAAAAACGTAACAGGAAAGGAAAAACTGATTAAATCAAATTTGTTGCCACCAAGAACCTAGGGAGACCCACATATTGAAAGGTCTAAAAAGGTAAGGGAACAAAGTCTTGGGTCCTGTTCAGAGACAAATCTAGTTGGACTGGTTTATTCAAAATCACTGCTTTGAGTCTGGATCATGTATAAATTATAGAATTAAGACATGCAGATATAATAAACTTACTGATAAGGATTGCAAATATATTACTCACGTGCAGTACACACAAGTTGGCTTTCTTGTAAACAATGTTTTCATCACCTTAGTGGCTGCCCACTCAATGACCGTGTTGTTATCATCCCATGCTTCCTTGATATCTCAAGAACATCAGACTCTGCATCCTAGATCGTGTTATACATTACTTTAAGGGCATACTATTGTAGAAACTCAACAGTATTGCATATTACCTGAGGAAGGAGTTCAGCTCCGTGGATTTGCACTTGAATAGACATACTGTTGACTGTAAAATCACTATACTTTGTAAAGATGTTATCAGACAGGTGCAATGCCGGCTCTAATCTTGTAGCTACTGAGTATAGCATAGACATAGCATCTCCGTATCTGGTTCAGAGAGCCCCAAGGACTAATCATCGGTCCTGAAGATCAGCAAATTATTAGAAACGATTATTCCAAACATAAAAGATCTTAACTGATATGTGAAGGCAGCGAGCTCAGCAAATAGGTTAGACCTAATAGGCGGCAAATGAGTGTTTATATCAAATACAGATATACTAAACTCAGTACGGTAAGAGAGAGAAAGTTAACTTTTAATTTACATCACTTAGCTACACGTTAATAGGCATTATCTCCACAGATTTGGTACGTGTTGCCTCCTTGGCGCAATTCCGTTATAAATGGATAGATAACATTTCTTTATAGCTTCTTCCATTTAACACAATAGTAAGATTTCCTCGTCATTGGCGAAACTAAATCAATTCTTCTGCTATATCTATCACAATTCCTACAGTTCTCAGCATAATAAATCCTTATCCTACAAAGACAATCAAGGAAACCTTAATCTAAGTAAAGATTTAACCTTCTGCATAAAAGACAAACTTGTAAGGATAAGATTAATCAAAATGCTTGGAGAAGCCCTATGCAGAAAATCACATAGAATACCACACTCTAGATAACTTCTTCTTTAAATGCAGAGCAGAAAAGAAGGGATTCCTTTCCTGAAGTTGGACATAGAAAATCAATGCAAAGCATGAGAAAGTCACCTTTACATAAATGAAATTAGCTTAACGTGTATGGTCATGGTATCATTCAATACTTTTACAGAAGTTATAGATTGGTTAATTTATCATTTCAATTAACATTTAAATCAAGGCTGATTCATCTATCTACATGAGCATCCCCGTAAGGTTAAATGTCTAAGGGAGAGACATTCACTGGCATGCATATGCTATTTCAGTTGTAGAAACTCAACAGTATTGCATATGACCCTGAGCAATACTGTTGTGGATTTGCACTTGAATAGACATACAGTTGGTTGAAACATCTCTGTACTTTGTAAAGAGAGCATCAGACACAGGTGCTGTGTCCGCTTAAATCTTGAAGCTACCGAGTATAGACATAACATTCCATATCTGGTTCAGAGAGTCCCAAGGCCATATCTTCGGCCCTGAAGATCAGTAAATTATTAGAAATGATTACTCCAAACATATTAGATCCTATACTGATATATGAAGGCAGCAAGCTAAGCAAATAGGTTAGACCTAATAGGCTCCAAATGAGCGTTTATATCAAATCTAGAGTATACTGAATTCAGTAAAGTAAAAGAGAAGAAATCTAGTTAACTTTCGGTTTTACATCCCTCGGCTATACAAGGTTGATAAGTATAATTTTCTCCACCGATTTGGTCCTGCGTTGACACTTGGCACAATTCCATTCTAAATAGGTAGATTTCATTTCTTTATAACTTCTTCCACTTAACACAGTAGTAGGATGTTTTCTCGTCATTGGTGTAACAGAATCAACCCTTCAGCTATATTATCGAAATTCCTACGGTTCTCAGAATAATAAATCCTTACCCTATAAAGACAATCAAGGAAACCTTAAACTGAGAAAAGCTTTAACCTTCAGTAGAAAAGACAAACTTGTATGGATAAGATCAATCAAAATGCTTGGAGAAGGCCACTGCAGAAAATCGCATAAAATACCACACTCTAGATCACTTCTTTAAATGCATAGCAGAAAAGTAGGGATTCCTTTCTTGAAGTTAGAGATAGAAAATCAATGGAAAGCACGAGTAAGTCTCCTTTACATAATTGATATTAGCTCAACATATGTATATGGACATGGTATCATGCAATTTTTGTACAAAAGCCATAGATTGGTTAATTTATCATTTCAATTTATATTTACACCACGGCCAATTTATCCATCTTCCTTAGCATGTCTAAGGTTAAATATCTAAGACGGAGCCATTCACTAGCAAAACCTGTAATGGTAATTTCAGTGGTAAAGCTCTTGCTGAATATTGTGATAACAAGTAACAGGGCAGATACTCAAAGCATTAAGACACTGCAACTTTACTCAAAAGCTTCAAACTTCACTACGAGTGTGTTTTGTATTGAGGAAAACATTTTCTGGAAAATGTTGTCTAATATTCTCATGTGTAGTTGGTCAAAATATTTTGGAAAACATTTAGTCTAGACTTCTCTAATGAAAGTAGAGAAAACAAGTTTTATAAGTGACATTTCAAGTTCATTGTGTCCTCCCCACCCACCAAACATCCCCAATCCCCACCCCATTAATCATTCAACCCCTGAACCCCCAAATCCCTACCTCATCCCGCCACAGAGTGTTTTGCTAGATCATATATAAATGCTCTTGGAATAATATTATTTTTCTTACTAGAAACCCACTTATTTTCCAATAAAATATTGTCTAGGAAAACATTTTCCCATGTACCAAACACACCCTAAGTGCAGAAACGTCAAATGATTTAACATTCAGACTGAAGAACATAATCTTAAGAAAATATATGCCTGAGGGAGCACTGGGCATTATCATCAAACAAGAACTAGACAGAGAAATGTTTCCCAACAACATCTTCAATATTAGAAGGCCCAGATAGCAGCTTTTGAGATATCTAGTGATCAAATCCAAGACAACGGGTTCGGCTACAGAAGGAGAACAGTTAAAGACCACTAAAGCACATATGCAAACCTAAGAGGAAGCTTGATCTTTGACAAATGTGAGAATACGGGAGAACCAGTCGCATAACAGAAATAGTTGTCCTTGCACAACTGACAGTATTTGTAACCATGATCTTTGTCCCTGCACAATTTAGAAACAGTTAATGCAGCTACTAATAGAAATAATCCCATCAAAGTAACTAAATAATCATATGATCTACATAAGTAACATAACAAATACAGTTATATGTATCAACGGGAAATCCTCATGAGTTACCTTCTCATTCTTTAAATTTCAAGAAAAATAATGGCAACATGGAATTATTTAACTCTGTCAGGCGCCGCCATATTGAAGCGAGTCTTGGTTTCTTGAACCGTAGAAATGCATTGGCATAGTACATATTCATAACGGAGAACAATTTGGAGTGTAAATGATAGAAAGATGAATAGATAACGAGAACTGCTTGAGATATCTAATGATCAAATCCAAGACAATGGGTTCAGTTATTGAAGAATACTAAAGCACATATACAAGCCTAAGAGGAAGTTGCACATAAAATAGTCTTTTGCCTCATTGGGGACTGGGCTAACATTCTAAATATTTTTGTATAACCTTTTTGTAGCATAGACAATTGTAATGAATTTGACAGCATCTCTTTTGTACACTTAGTATCTTCATGCCAACAATACATCTACTTCATAAAATTAAAAAAACTAAGAGGATGCTTGACCTTTGACAAACTAAGAGAACCAGTGACCACATACATAGTAGCACCCATGTACAATATGCCCAAAGCCCTATGCAAGAGTCCAATTTAAGCTGTCCCCTGAAACGTTTCAGGAGATATCAATAATTTTCCTAATGAAGGAAAAATGCATAACATACTTTACCCAAAATAATTCTTCTCCAACTGAGAGTACTAGCCTAATCTACCTCACAAATCACAAATGACAGTGTTATTTCAACGTCCGCTGATTCTCTTGATCATATCTGAAGCCATTACAAGTTTCCAAAGTCAACTGAAAGATCAATTTAGAAAGATAAAAACGTACTAATACTTATTTTTTAGAATACAGATCCTCAACTGAGAGTATTTCTACCCCTACCTCATAAATCACATGGACATCTTTATTTCAACAGTCGACTGATTCTCTTCTTCATAAAAGAACTACTCCAGGCTTCATAACTACCATATGCAGATAAGACCATAGCCTATTGATGTACAAAGGTCGCATAACAGACTTACTTTGTGCTAGCAAAATAATAATTTAGAAATAGTTAATGCAGCTACTAATAGAAATAATTCCATCAAAAGTTCTCAACTGGAACTCCGTTAGTCACTGCCATTATGGTACTTAAAAGATCTTGAAGCTACTCTTGAGATAATGGCGTGGAACCCTAACAATGAATTGACACAGTACATATTTATGGGATGAGGAAGAAGTGAGAATAATTTAGAGCTCAAGTGATATGGAAATGAATATTACAAGTTTCCATCTTTGTCCCTGCACAATATAGAAATTAAGTATCAGAAGTAACTGGAAATCCTCCTGAGTTACCTTCTCCTTCTTTAAATTTCAAGAATTGAAGCGAGTGTTGGTATCTTGAATCCTAGCAATGAACTGATGAAGTACATATTTAGAGCGAAAGTGATATGGAGATGAATATTACAAGTTTCCATAGTCAAGAACATGATCTTTGTCCACCACAATATAGAAACAGTTACTACTAAAGTACTAATAGAAATAAGTAACCGAAGTAACTTCAAAGAAATTTCAAGAAAATGCAATATGAAGATAAATAGACGATAGGCCTTTCCGAAGTACTTCTTTATATAGAAGAAAGCGTTCGTCTCCGGTTTGGAAAAGATTGAATGGCGGGAGGTCAAGCTTTACATACCTTTTGGCTTCATAATTTCCATACGTTGTTCCGTAGGACTAGTCGTACCAGGATCGTTTGGTTGGAACCAAATTACGGAATTAATTATTACAATATAAGTTGTCATATAAAAAGTTATTCTACCTGTATAGCATTTTATTTTTATTGTATTTCGTTTATCACCTTATTTTATTGTTGTTATAATTTTCTTATTGGGTTTTGCAATCCCGATAGCTAGTCTCATGTGATGCTCCATGATGTTATTGTGGGATTTGGGCGGTAGAATTAGTATTCGAGTGATGAATTAATAGATTGATTGTGGATTATTGTTCTCTATGTCATGGATTATAAAAAAAATCGAGTGATGAATGTGCACAATTTTATGTGTAACGCTATGCAATATACATGAATGTGTTCAAGGAATCCTAAATACTGTTGGAGAAGAGGATATTCAACAAAACTTTATGTGTTGGTAAAAAGAATGTTAATAAACTCATTTTACTGAGAAATTGTCTTGCTCCACAATTCAACAAATAAGAATATCCATATCCACACGGATAGACTTACTTGTATATACACCATTCCAGAAATCAAATTTAAAAAGTTGATCTAATACATGTTTTAGATTTACTTGGCAATAGTGTTCAGGAAAAGTAGCAAGGATAAAACAGCTCTACAAAAGCTCATTTAACCTACTTAGTCGATACTGTGCTTGATCCTCAACCTCCTTGATGTCCTGTTGAACTTTTTCACCCACTGTTTCAAGCACTTTGACAAACCTTTCCACCTCTCCTGCTCGGCTTCGGGCCTCTTGCAAGCGCTTTTCAGCCTTTTTGAGCCGTTCCTCTGCAGTGAAGACCTTCCTATTCCTTTCTACCATGTCCTTTTTAGCTGCTATAGATACAAGCATGGTAGTCTTGCTCAACTCCATCAAATCTGATAACTTCTTCTCCATATCTCCCTCTTCTGAAATCTCATCCAGATACTGCTGCAGCCAAGTTACATCAAGCTTGACCTTCACTGCAGCAGAAACCAAAGCTCTCATATCTTTGATGGAAGTAGAGCCAACATCACCGGTTTTCAGCCTCCTTACAACATCACAAACTATATCAAGAAGGGAAGCTCTGAAAGCCAGTGATTCATAGTGACAATTGACTGCAATGTCACCATACTTGGCAAAAATGGCAGTGAGTATGGGACCACTGCTCACTTTTACTTTATAGCCATGCACATCAACCCTGACCCCCTTATTTCCGTGTACTCCTTTTGGAGTTAAATTATGTTGCATGGTCCTACCAAAAAAAACTTTGTTCAGCTCGAATTACAGTCATTATTATGCAAAGAGGGTCTAAATGCGATATAAATAACTTACATTGTTGGAGGAGTCGGATCATCAGTTGCTTCCCCCTGCCAAATTTTTGAGCGTAGACAAGTGTTATGAAATAAATACTAAGATTATGTTTTTAGATTTCTATCACTTCGCCATGCATGCTTTCTAGGTTTACTTTCTCATCTAAACTTCTGCTGCAGTTTGCCACTCACAATGACACATTGAACACGTTTAAGAGACCAAAATGGTTGTCGTGCAGGGTGAAAAAGACTAATTTAAGAGGATATAACAAGAACCAATTATCATAAATTAATGCCTAGGAGAACTCACATTTAGAATCATTTGAGCATCCAACAAGGTTGAGGAAAAATAAGGGGTAGAACAAATACTTGACTAGAATTGACATAATATTCCAAAACAAATACATTCATTCACTTTACTAAGCACTTACAGAAAGTAGGCTAATATTAATAGCTGAAAGCCAGATCAAATTAATGATAACAGATGTTTACCTCTTCTTGTGATAGAAAGTACTTCCTTTTACGTTGTTTACGTTGTTTTTTACAGGCTTTGGGGAAATTGATTTCTTTGGTGTTTGAGACAGAACCCAGTGCCTGCAAAGAAAGTCCAAATTAAGGGGTAAATTAAATACTTTAATTGAGTCGACATAACTTCCGAAATGAGAACATTCACTTTAGTGTAAATAAGAAATGTCACATGGAAATCTTAATCTATGATAAAACCTAAGTTGAAGCACAAGAAAAAAAGCTATGCCAAGTTCCTTTAGAATAAACATAATACAAGATGGATCGTGTTGACTGATCCTTAATCCCTAGTTATGTGCAAGGAACATATTGATAATAGTAGATATCACAATCGAGGCCCAGCTTTTAGGTTAGGTAAATTTGTTTACACTTGATCAGAAAGTAAACCCAACCCAACAATCAGCAAAGTTCAAAAACTTAAGAACCATCCAATGTGGTATAATATTCATTGAAGGATAAGGTATTACATTATCTGGCTGTACAAGCCCTGCAATTCAATCCCAAACTAGAGGGGGTCAGCTGTATGAAACCTATGTATCCCTTCCGCAATTTCAGCCCTATTAAGAGAATCAGTGAATCAACCTACTGCATCCCTTATCTGGACTTTGCCCCTCTTTGCTAAGTTAATTAAACATAGACAAGTTTTTAATTCCTAGAATGTCCTGATAAAGAAATAAACCTCTTATGGGAGATGATCTTTCACTAGGGGGGTGCTTATAAGAATTTCACCTGATGCAAACCATGACCAATCTACATTACATACATAAAAAAGGGATCATTGGTTGTTATGTACTTTTCACTTATGACATTGACGAAAGAAAAAGAAAAGGGAAAACGCTCTCACATCAAGTTTCTCCAGAAGCTCCTCTTTAGAAGATGGGGGTTGCTGAAGCAGCTCATTCCCAACTTCAAGAAGTTTTTTGTTGCATTCCTCCTCAGACACAGAAGCACGAGCTAGGGAAATCATTTCCTTTTTCCAGAGCACCGCAATTTAGAAACCAGGTTATAAGTCTCAAAAACCCAAAACACCAGGGAGCAAAGGAAAAGACGCAAGTGTAGAAAAACCTAAAAGGTAACGCCAGTACTAGTTTACAAAGGACAAGCAAGAGAGAGACGGAGAGAAAAAGAGGGGTTATGTGAAAACTGGAGCGCATACAGCACAGGCAGCGCACATCTGTCAATGAGTGAGTAGGACTTTTAGTGTTGTTAAGGAACAATTTTAGTGTGTGAGTAGGACTGAAGTTGTCTTAATTGCGTGAATTTTCAGGCTTGCCATCTTAAAATTGAGTTTTAATTAAAGGAATTTGCCAAAAAGGGTATACAAATAAATGCCCCCTGCTAAGATTACAGTAATCTGTACAGTGTGTAGATTCACTTCTTCTCTGCCCTTTTTGTGTGCTTCGGCTATGAACGAATACTGCCAAAATCTAAAGATCAAAAGAAATATAAAGTTGATAATAGCAGTAAGAAGCTCTCAGTCTCGGACCTTATTCGTTTTTATGTTAAAACTCGGATTAGTAATGTTTATGCTAGCAACTATATCAACTTTAGGATATAATAGGAAAGTAATAAAAGAAGAAAATTACACTCGGTATTGTAATCTATCTCGGGTATCAGAAATAGAAATACATTTGCAGCAGGTCTTGCAATAGATAATAGATAATGTAGTGGAATGCAATGTTAGTCCATGACACTACAACTATTATAGCCTATTGAAGTAATATCCGAGTATACAAATCTTTATTATTATTTTTTTCCTTCTCAAAAAAGAAATAAAGATTTGTTTTTCTAAAAACATAACAGGAAAGGGAAAACTGAATAAATCAAATATGTTGCCACCAAGAACGTAGGGGGTCTCACGTATTAAAAGGTCTAAAAAGGTTAAGGAACTAAGTCTCGGGTCCTGTTCAGAGACAAATCTAGTTAGGCTGGTTTAACCAAAATCACTGCTTTGAATTTGGAGCATGCATAAATATACAAAATTAAGACATGCATGTAATAAACTTAGGGGTTGTTTGGTAGAGTAATAATACTAAATAGAGTGTATTAGTGATGATTGCATTAATAATGCTTGTACTAGTAATGCTTGCATTAATTATACATAGATTATTTCTTATGCATTGTTTGGTTTGGTGTATTAAAAATAGCATGCATTGCATAAAAATATTTATTTACAAAGATGTCCTTATGATGGAAAAGATATAAAAAAAAAAATTGAGGGGTAACTGAGCCTTTAACCATGCTAATGCATGTATTAAATTTCTTGTATTACTAATACCTAGAAATCCATGGTATTAGTAATACACACTTCAATACACAATAGAGTGTATCGGTATAACTAATGCAAGTATTAGTTATGTACAATGACAAACTTGTATGGATAAGATTAATCAAAATGCTTGGAGAATCCCACTGCAGAAAATCACATAGAATACCACACTCTAGATCACTTCTTCTTTAAATGCAGAGCAGAAAAATAGAGATTACTTTCCTGAAGTTGGGCATAGAAAATTAATGGAAAGCACGAGCAAGTCACCTTTACATAAACGATATTAGCTCAACTTGTATGGACTATGGTCATGGTATCATTCAATATCTTTACAAAAGTTATAGATTGGTTAATTTACCATTTCAATTTACATTTAAATCAAGGCTGATGCATCTATCGGCATGAGCATCCATATAAGGTTAAATGTCTAAGGGGGAGATATTCTCTGGCATGCATATGCTATTGCATCAGTACAAAGCTTCCAATTTCAGTGGTAAAGTTCTTAATGCGTACTGTGATAACAAGTAACAGGGCATATATTCAAAGCACTCAACCATTGCACCTATACACAAAAGCTTCAAACTTCACGAAAGTCTCAAATGTAAGAGTGCAGAAGCCTCTAATGATTTAACATTCACACTAGCAAACATAATGTTAAGAATATATCAATCAAGAACCAGACAGAGCAAATGTTTACCAACAACATCTTCAATATTAGAGGGCCCAGGCAAAAGTTTTTGAGATATCTACTTATCAAATCAAGACAATGGGTTCAGTTAGTAAGCATATGTACAAACCTATGAGGGAGTTGCCCATAGACTAGTTTTTCGCCTCTTTGGGCTAACATTCTAAATAGTTATAGTATAACCTTTTTGTAGCTTATCAGCTTCCTGCTATAGCATAGACAATTGTAATGAAGCTGACAGCATCTCTTTTGTATACTTAGCATCTTCTTGACCTTTGACAAACTAAGAGAACAATTCACCACATACATAGTAGCACCCCTGTACCATATGCGCAAAAAGCTGTGTGAGAATTGTCTAAAAAAAATCAGGAAAACAGCATGACATACTTTACCCAGAAATCAGAATGCTTTATTGACGTTGGAACTCTGTTAGTCGCCGCCATAATGATGCTTAAAAGAGAGTCTGGGTATGATGTCGTGGAACCCTAGCAATGAATTGACACCGTACATATTTGAAGGATTTAAAGCGAAAGTGATATGGAGACTATTTGTGACACCTTCAACTATGAGTATTAGTACAAGTAAGTCAACTGAACCTTTAGAAAGAAATGGAAAATATGATGGCAACATGGAATCATTCATGAGTAAGTGATAGGAAGACTTTGGAGTCTCTCTCACAGTTTGGGTAAAGATGATTGGGGAACAGAACCAATACAGCCGACAAGAATTACCTTCCCCTTCTTTAAATTTCAAGAAATATGATGAATATTTACAAGTTTCCATAGTCAAGACCATGATCTTTGTCCCTGCACAATGTAGAAACAGTTGCTGATAGAAATAAATAATGACACGAGTAACAAAATACTAGAAATTTCAAGAATTGAAGTGCGTGTTGATATATCTTGAACCCTAACAATGAATTGATGCAGTACATATTTAGAGCAAAAGTGACGAAGAGTTGCGACTTTTATAAAAAGTTGTGAGCTTTTTGAAGGGTTACAATTTTTTCAAATAGTTATAATATTTTTTATAAGATATAATAAATATTTGTTCACATTATCTTTTGTTCTCTATAAATAGAGAAATTTCCTCTCATTTTAAAACAACAAATTTTGAATCTCTTATTCTTCTTCACAATTAAATATTTGTGCACTTTGCTCCTGATGAGTGGCTCACTAACACCATTGCTTATGTTACAGATCCTGATATGTATTTTTATAATCATTAATTTTTGTTTATGTTATTAAGGATAAGGATAAATGATAAGATGTAATAATTTTCATTTTTCTTTACATCATTAATTTTGCTACTACGTAATCTTGTATGTAAGATAATATAGTGTTTTACTTTTAATGATTGATGGATTTTAAGTATTATTTTATAAATTTTATGATATTAAATTTTTGCGCGAAGCGCAAGTAATTTTACTAGTTTCAAATATAATGATACTCCTCCTTTCTTTTGTCACTAAAAATATTTGTTCCAAAATATAGTTGTCAGTATATCCATTTTTCTTCAACTTTGCCTTTAGCAATAATTATTCTAGAATTAAGAGATATATATATAGAGAGAGTATACAAATAAAGATTAAAGAATTAATAAGGAAATATATTAGTTAAACAATAATATTACTCTTTTCGTTCATATTTATATGTCATTTTTATTAAAAATAGATAATTCTTAATATTTGGGATTTCATAAAATTAATGTATAAATGACACTATTTTTTTTATTTTACCCTTGAGAGTCATTAGCATTGAAAGTATGAATTTGACCAACATAGGGAAACTAAATGGTTAATTCATGTTCATTGGCCAATTAATTAATCAAAATAAAATAATTTATATTTATTTATTAAAAATTTGAGTTCAAGAGAATACTAGCAGGGATTTTATCATGTGCGCACTCAAAGGATAACGGCTGTGGATTTCCCTTGTCATCAAAAAAAGAAAGAAAAATAAGAGTACAAAGATAAACTTGGTGACATATAAATAAAAACAAAGAGAGTAATTTTTTTTAATAATTGTGTGAAATCTTATTATGACAACTAAGAAGAAAGGAAGTATTTTTAATTTTTTATGTGTTCTTCCAGGATTTACATGTCCAAATGCTAATCTCAATCAACTTTGTTAGACGTTCCATGAAGTTTATTGTGGGATTTGAACTTGAGAATTACTTTTTTCGTCTCATTTTATATGTTATATTTTTACTTTGCACTTGTATTAATAAATTATGTAATTTTATCCTTCTATCCTTATTTAATGTTTTCTTAAGTCAATTTTATAATAAATGTTAAATATATTTTCAAAATTAATTAACTACTCTATCAAGGATATAATAGGTAAAATATGATAATTTATGCATAAATTTTATAAAATTATAAGTATTGTGGTTCAGCTATTTATAGAAAGGGATAACATATAAAATGAGACAGAGGGAGCAATATTTAAGTGTGTTAAATTAAAATGGAAAAAAACATAAATATAGAACGGAAAATAGGACAGGTCAGTTTTTCAATTTGCTCTAGCAGCTCCACTTGGCAGTCATCGAGCAAACCACAAAAATGAAGCTACAATTAAAAGTGACGTTGGAGTGAAATTAGTGGCCAACTAAATATAGATTACCCGTTTGGATTGACTTAAAAAAAGTAATTTTTTAAAGTGCTGGAATTTATTTTTAAAATAAGTAGTTATGTGTTTGGATAAAAGTGTTGCAGTTGAAAAAAAAGTTGTTAATGTGTTTGGCAAATAAGTGCTGGTAAACACTTTTTTTATCAAAATGTCTGAAATACCCTTTAAGTTGTTAACGTGATGAAAAATTGATTAATTTAAGATTTTTATACTTTAAAAAAAATTAATTTATATTTTACATCCATAAGTAATAATATTTTCCTATCATTCACATATTTCTTTACCACCACAAATTATTTATAAGAGGAATAATAATAATAATAATAATAATAATAATAATAATAATGATAATAATAAAATAATAATAATAATATAATAATAATAAAATGATAATAATAAAAAAATAATAATGATAATAATAAAATAATAATAATAATAATAAAAATAATAATAATAATGATAATAATAATAATAATAATAATAATAAAATAATAATGATAATAATAAAATAATAATGATAATAATAAAATAATAATAATAATAATATATAATAATAATAAAATAATAATAATAATAATAATGATAATAATAAAATAATAATAATAATAATGATAATAATAAAATAATAATAATAATAATAATAAAATAAAAAAATATATAATAATAAAATAAAATAATAATAATAATTAAAAAAAATAAAATAATAATAGTAAAATAATAATAATAATAATAATTCAATATGGGTAATTTGGAAATTGTATAAAAGAATTAAGGGCAAAAAGGTAATATACTTGGTCAACATAAAAGGGCTTTTAAGTTAAAAAAAAAAAAAAGCTCCTCTCCCCTAGCTTTTAGCTTTTGGCTTAAAATAAGTCATTTTTAACTTAAAATAAGTTACTTTGATAATTGTCAAACACTTTAATAAGTCAAAAAGACCAGCTTAAAAGTCCATCCAAACAGGCTCTAAATTACGAAATTGTCATCTTGACCCTAAGTTGCTCTCTATTCACGTTTATAATTATTAATTTAAAAAATATAGAGTAAGTAATATCAGCCAACTTATTTAAATAAATTTATTAGTATAAATATAAAACATAAAATTAAAAAAATAAATAACATGATTTGAGAGATATTTTTATTTTTATATAGATCAATCTCATAGTATTAAATCTACTTATTACTACCATGAAAGGGCACTGGAAGGTAACTAAGGATTTCCGGTTGATATTTCCATAGCCTTGCAACTGTTGGAGAATAGCTATAAGAAATTTCTAAGACTTGTAACTGTAAAATGCACAAAGAAAAATCTGTGCTACTCCAAAATCAATTAGAACCATGTGTTATAACTATGAACAATTACAAGTGCCTCTGAATGTGGTGATTGCTAAAACAAGAAGGGCCCAAATTAGTTATGACCAGCTTTGTAACTTCTCTGCGTTTCATTCTATTTTGGTTCTTTAGCACAGTATTCATCAATCTCCCATATGAATCCAAATCTTCACGTATAGTTGAGCATTCAGGAGTAGCAATTCTTTGCGAAACATTGGCTGAATCATATTCAAAAGCACATGAAAAACATAAAAGACAAACGAATAAATATAGGTAAAATGGATCGAAATTCCGAATTAATATTCCTTTTCTGAACAAAAACTATGCATTACTGATTAGAACAAACAAAAAGCACATGTAAACGTTCAAAAATCCCTTAATTGGAAGCTTCTTTTATCATCTTCCTAATATACTGAGTCAAATTCAGCCATCTAAAACTATAACGGAAACAGAACCAGCAAACGATCGTGAAACGAAAACTGAAATTAAAAACAACAAACAAACTAATTTTTTCCTGTATGACGTGGGTTTCAAAATCACCATGATCCGAAATCAAAGATCCGAACCCGAATAATCAGGCTCCGGAGCCAGAGCCAGATCGGTAGCGGTAGAATTTGCCGAGGACATGGAGAGTAGTAACGAATCCGATGAAGCATAGGCTCATCACAAGGACGACAGTCGGGCTGATCTTCAGACCTGGAGAATCATCGGTATAGAAACGGAGCATGTTGCTAGCGTTGCCGGAGCCTACTACAGCGTTACCACCACCACCGCCCGCAGAGGAAGAAGCACCGAGCCTGCGTCGGCGCATACCAGCTGTAGCGGCGGCAGAACCACGGGGTGCGGCGGTCCCCGGGCGAGTGGTGGAGGAGGAGGTGGATTGGGAAGAAGAGCCTCGCGCCATTATTTGGGGTGGTTGGTTATGGGAGAGAAAGTGTCGAAGAGTGATTATTATGATGAAATTTGAGGAAATGATGAGAGAGGGGGTCAAAGTGTAATTAAATGGGAAATTAGGGGTGGTTAAAATGACGTATGAGTTTGATTTTTTTTGTTTTCATCCGGTGTCCGAAGCTCACATTTGGAGCTTCGACTAAATCTGAATAGCACATTGCAGGACTCATTCGAAAGTGACGCTTCCAACAGAATTTTCGTCATATCCAAAACTCGATCTCAAAATATCTGATTAAGGATGAAGCATTCCCAATGCACCACAACACACATTGGTGATGTATGAGTTTGATTAGTTAGGTTGGTGGTTTTATTTTCTTTACATGAAATAAAGCATAGTGCACAACAAAACAAGATACTTCAAATGGTTTGTAGAGTCCGTAAAGGCACCCCAATTTATGAATCTTTCGATTTGAAAAATTAAAATAAGAATCTCGAATTAGTTCTTCCGACTTACAGATATTTGAGAAATATTAGTAAGGATATATTAGAATTATATGTATATTATATTAAATAGTGAAGCTTTCGATTATTACAATGGTATGTGAGCTATGATTCACTTGAACAAATTACAATATTTATTTAAAGGCAAACACTTCTCTTTTATCCAAATTATGATGTATCCAACGCATGCAAACTTTTAGAAAATATTGAATTAATATATCAATTTTTTATTTTTTTTAGTTTTAGTTTTGGTATAGCGATATTTTGATATGATATTTCATAAGTTACAAGTAAGAATATCTTTTGAAAGACGAATAGCCATGATTAAATATTTTTGCTAATTTTAAGGAGATTTATAATGCTAAATAAATATTTTACTAGTTTTAAGGAGAAATATGTAGAGCCTAAATAAAAGGAAATTGAATTTAATTTTTATACTTTAGACGAGTATAACTCTTGAAGGGTCATGTGATGCACTATATACTTAAGGGAAAAAGGCCTAAATTTCCCCTTGAACTTGTTCCGAAAAGTCAGTTACATGCTTAAACTATCATAGTGACCTATTACACACCTATACTATTCAAAAATGAATTTTCTTACCCCCTAAAACTGACGTGGCAAAAAAATAAAAAATAGGCGCGTCAATTTGAAATTAAAGTTAAAAAAAGTTAGGATCCTCTTTTCCACCCCGATCCTCTTCTTCATTTTTTATCACAATCTTAAAGAACAATTTTTTTAATATTCACAATTAGGTTAATTCCATAGATTTGTTAGTGAATAATTGTATTTTATCTAGAAAATTTTTGACCGATTGTTTCTATCTTTTTCATTTTTGGACTTTGTTAAAGAATTTTTGATTGTTAATCAATTTTTTATTTTGGTGGTAATAACAGCTTTATGGGTTTGGTGGTGATGGGTGGCGGGTGACGAACATTAAAAGAGGTAATTGAAGGTGGTGAAGAAGAAAAAATAGATATTGATAATGGTGGTGGTGATATTTGGTGTTGGGTGACAAAGAAGAAGAAGAATTAAAGGTGATATAGTGGTGGTGAAGAACAAAATCAATAGTGAATGTGGGGCTGAATATGATTTTCCAACGAAATGAGAATTGAAAATTAGTGGAATTAGTGATGAAGAAGATATAATTATTAGAGAATTAAAACAATTAATTAGGAATTAGTTAGAGTAAAATATAGTTAACAAAAGAAAAGTTAATTAATAAAGAAAACAAAACAAAAAATTATAATTTATGACATGACGCTGTCGCACGTTGATGTGGCAGCAAGTGTAATACACCACATAACGTAAGAGTGGTGTTACCTTACTTGTCACTTTTGACATATCAAAAAAACATATTTTTTTCCCTCATGTTTTACCCTCAACATTAAATACTTATTCTTCAAATTATTAGTGAAATACAATATCAAATGTATAACTAATATACATTGTATTGTGTATTAAGGTGTGATTGCTAATACCATGGATTTTTAGGTATTAGCAATGCAATAGTATTAATGCATGCATTAACTCAATTAAAAACCCAATTGCTCTTCAATACCTTTTTATATCTTTTCCATCATAATGGTGAAGGGTATCTAGGTAAATAATTTTTTTAATGCAATGCATTCTATTTTGAATGCATCAAATAAAACAATGCATACAAATAATCTATGTATAATTAAGGCAAATAAAACTAATATATACATTGCTAATATAAATATTACTAATAAATTTTATTTAATATTATTTTTATATATTCTACTAAACGAGCTCTAATTATTTTCTAAATTGTATGCCAAGTCAAACAACGAGAAGTTAAAAGTGAACTGAATGAGTATTTTAGGTGAAGTAAATAACTAAAGGGAGAGAAAATGAAGGAAATATGCCCATAAGTACTCTTCTGCCCCCACTTCTTCAGTGGATTCAACGTGAAGAGAACTCAAAAGTTGATCAATAATTCTCAAAGAATATGGGGGCATACATTGGCCATACCTCATAGACACCTATCCATCAATATTCAAGAATTGTGGAAATTTTTCAAGATTTCAACTTGAAATTTGTTTTCAGTTAGGTAATTTCTCTACCACTTACTCGAATTCAATTATAGATTACATATTTGGGAGGTACTATAAAGTGGTAGTCACCATTTGATTTGAATTTCATACTAGCTCTTGAAATGGGTCTGGTTAATTAGGGTTCTTGAAAAGGGGAAACGATGAAATTATGATAAAGGTGGAGGTTTTGGGTGTTCCTATTGATGGGACAGATTTAAAATCGAACTTTGTAAGTTAAAAATAAAGAATTTGCTCCAAATGATTGTTAAGGAATTTGATTGGGTTTGAACATAAGTGATGACTTTTGGGGTAAATTATTAGATGAACCTACGAGTTATGGATGAAAGTATACATTATTTTTGTAGTAAAATTGTTGCCTATTGTATGATTAAAGGCAATAGTGGGCTATGTAAAGGCTACACCCTGCGGGTTGAGTTGTTGGAGACTTGTAGTACTTCGATTAGCTAGGAAGGTACCAAAGATATGGAAAGCTAAAATCTTATCCACCGTTAAGGCACAACCTTAATTAGTCACTTGTTTCTCCTAAAAGAGTCAGTAAGTTTACTTGATATACGTGAATATGTCCTTCATTTTCTACATGCCAAACACATGACGATATGTCGAATATGGTAAAATATCTATATTCTCGTCCCACTTAAACTTTCTTGTCTTCACGTCTTACGTCTATTTATTGAGGTCACAATATTCATATTACTCCTTTGAGTTGAGTACTTATAATGTTTTGCATGACCGTAAATGTCTTTACTCGAAATCCTTACAAGTCATATGGTATATCTGTCTCGTGTTATGAGTGAGAATAAATGGCCATATCACAGATCCCGTGTATATTTGATTTCATTGACAACATAGGCATAAAATAAAACCAAGAACTAACGCTATCATAATTAGATAGCATGATTAAAGAAGCCAACTGTTATACAAATATCATACTTGAGAGTAAAAATGATTTTATCGTAATCTACTTGTCATAGGCCTTGAAGGCATCACTTGATAAAATCTACCCTTATCGAGGGGAGGGTTTCATAGGTTTTACTTGACACACATGTGCGACGTGATTCTATGCACATGATTGAGACTAGACCATTATAGTGAGCCTAAAGATTGTGGTGTACCCACCCTTGTGGCATCATTTGATTTGGAGTCAACAGGAATGTCATGCACTGGTTCCCCTGACTCGAGCCAATATATGACATATATGTCCTGCGGGCAAGACCCTCATTTGCGAGCCCACAACGGATTAAAATTATGAGTATGAAATCATAATCATAAGTATTTTTGCAACACATGCCATACATTAACATAGATCACCTTTGTTAGGCCATCATATGATCATTTGTATTAAAATTTCCACAGGACACCACCTAGGCAAACTATTAGGTGATCTAAAATAACGAACAAGGTATAACACATTATATGTTAAGCAAATGGATGTCAAGTACTCTTTATTCATACTTCTAGTTATAATTTGAGTATGTCGATGCCCTGCTCGATCATACGTCATTGTATAGCTACGAATTCTATTAGAGGGTTCATGGAGAGTGTTAAATTATCATGTGTAGTAATAGTCTTAGTTGTTTATTGTAGTTGTTCGGCTAGATGTACAATATTGTTTATGTACAGTCCTTTAATATCGTCTTATGAATAGTAATTTCTCTCCACTTAGTACAGGTCAATTGTATAACGTGTTCATAGGGTTCTTGGCCACCCCCTCTTGGCTCGGGGCGTAACAAAATGGGTGGAAGTTAAAAGAGAGAGATGGTAGCAAATATTTTTTATATTTTAAATAAAAATAATTTGAAGAGAGAGGTGGGCATGAATAGGAATTTTTTCCTATTTTTGTGCAAAATAGATGTATGGCTATTATATGCCAATTCTTTTTAGGCTTTTATTTGTTAAATATTTATTTGGCACCAATTTAATCTAAGAGTTGTATATATGTGTCAATTCATCTAAAAAATAGACAAGTTTGGGGAGGACCAAAAGTGCACCAATATTGCAAACATGAGGACTATTAGTGCTCCATGTGAAATTTTAAGAGATTATTTTGAGTCTTAACCCAAGAATAAAGAACTAATTTGGACTTTTTCTCAAGGATTTATCATTGTGCTCTGATTAATTGCAATAACTTGTTGAGTTTTCTGGTAGGGTGTAAGGTATTGATGATCCGCTGAGTAATAAACCCAACTCTCAGCGAAATGTGGAGGCTAAGCGAATCCATTTTGGGGGAAAATGAAGAGCAGCAAGATAATCTGTTTGGTGACCAAGAAGCCCTCTGCTCTGTTTCCCCTTTACAGGTACTGTTTTTATGGACAGGATCCAAATTTTTTTCTCCTAAAACCTAAGTTGATGATTTATGGTGACTTTCTGGATTTTGATTGTGCAGAGAGTTTATGGTTTCGCGGCTTGTCTTCTCGCTGGCTTTATTTGTATGTTCCTGGTATGACCACTTATTCAGTTGTTGTAATCATTCTACTGCCGTTTTCAGTGACAAATTCTTCAGCTGATTGTTGTTTTTCTCTTTATTTTACTTTTTGCATGCAGTCAATGATTGTGTTCATCAAGCCCATTAAATTTGCCTTGTTATTTACTTTTGGCAACATGTTGGCCATTGGAAGGTATGCCACAATCTGCTTGGTTATAGAAATATGAATTGTTGGAACTAATTAACCATGCAGTTGGTTGTTGCCATTTTAAAATTGTTAAAGATTTGGTTTTACTTCTACTTTGCATTGTGAAAAATGAATTCTGCGGGATATATTGTTTTGAAGGAATCAAAATGAAGTGAAGGTAAGATTTAAGAAGAAGTGCATTTTAAAGTCAAAATATGACCATTTTCTCCATTTTCTTTCATTTCCCTTTATTTCCTCTCATTTCTAATTCTTGCCAATTTATCCCTATGTCTGGTTGCTAGAAGGTCGGGCTTAGAAATAGAAATGTGTCTCTCTAACCAATAGCAGCAAATTGCTTTTGCATGGAGTTGCTCAAAATTTTCCAATTCTTCAAGTATAACTAGTTTTTTAGTATCTGGGTAGATTTATGTTGTTGTATGTAAGCCATGCGTTTGAATTTCATTCATCTTACAGTTTATTGTGTTTTGAACTTGGATATTCTCATTGCAGCACAACTTTTCTCATTGGACCTATGCAGCAACTTTCAATGATGATGGATCCAGTTCGTGCCTATGCCACATCCATGTATGTGGGATGTGTTGTTTTAGCTCTCATTTGTGCACTCTGGGTAAGTGTCTTTTCTATACAATGGATTATCTATTAGAGTGATCCTCTTCCTAAATAGTAGTGCTAAATTAGTAACATAAGATGGATTATATATTAGAGTTCACTTCCTCTGATATACAAGGTAATCCAGTACTCTTTTCTTTGATTTGCACTCATCTTTTTTTGGGCATGTCACAATCAGTTGCTCTCCTCCTTTTTGAAGGAAGACAATGCGATAATTCATACACTGCAGTAGAGATATCTTCTTCCTTGCCTAGTCTCCTTTCCAAGGTGAAGGTTATCGTGTAGGAGTTCCTTCTTTCTACGAGGAAGTTGTAGTTATAGGTAAATAAATGTAGTGTTGTTAAAAATCCAATACAAGGAAAAAATTATTCTGCGTCCCAATATTCTTTTTTCTTAGATAGATAAGAGATCAACTAAACTAATGGTCATCCCTCCTCTCATTTCTGCTTGAGAGAAGATATCTAGAAAGTAGAAAGATATTATTATTATTATTATTGTTATTATTATTTATGGCCAGTTTGACAAGAAACCCTCTATTGATATGAGAGGAAGATGACTTACATAGCGAGATAAATTTTGTTTAATAGTAGTTTTAAGGTGTTGATGTTGAAAATCTTATCCTAAAAGTGTATTATTTTCTTGCTATGTGATGCAAAACATTGATGTCCCTTTTACTGCCCTTGTTGCTGCTTCACATGGTCCAAGTATCAAAGATATATGTCACTATTCACTCTACCTTGTTGTGTTACATGCATTGATCATAGTTGTCTGAAGTACAATCTTTCTTCGGTTTATTGTTTACGTATTCCTGCAGATCCACAGTAAGATTCTGACACTACTTGCAATCATATGCGAAATATGTGCCCTTGTCTGGTCAGTTGCTTAACTCCTTATCTATCTAGCATAGTTTTTCTTGCATGTACTGTTTTTATACAATCTACATCCTTTTTTAACCTTATAAGTTACATTTTATCCCAAAAGTAGGAAAGGAGATGACAGGGTTCTAGTGTTAGGATAAAGCTATGTGTTTCCATCTTAAATGTGAAGTTGAAATTCAAATTTAATTGCACAAATTACAATAAGGAATTAAGGGGAAAATGTTCTAACAAATGTCTTATTTGTGGTTAATAGACCATTCTTGGTTGCTTGCTGACCAAAGCTGGGTCAAAAGTATCATTAAAAACTTGATTTTCCTTTAAGGATATCTCAGCATGGTCATAGTAGTACATGAGGTACGAAGGCATTTATCAATTAATGCAAAGATAGCACTCAGATCCGCTCAACCTCTCCGTTGAAGTTACATCACCACTTTAACTTATTAGTAGACTTGATTTTATTGTTTTAATCATTTTATACAGGTTCTTTCAGCAAAACTTTTTGGTGCCTAAACCTGCCATACATATGTCATGTCGACCCGAAATTAGTTATTATTAGAAAGTGCTAAAAAGGGTCTCCATCTGTGATTTCTTAGCACCCATAGGTCAGATGGTTTTATGCTGAAATAGGTAAAAGAATAGAGATAAGGGGGGGTTGGTATATTTGGAGCACTTATATGTCAAAGGGAGGATGTGGGTGGGTTTCTTTCGCTGTTTTGATAGGTTGAGGCAGTCCAGGCCACCGGATTGAGGATGAATGGGAAACTGGAGATATGGATGGTTAAAATGCTGCTTAACAATGTTGAAATTCCATGATCAGGTTTTCTTAGTACATGCCAGTAAATCTTGAGTAAGATTGCTGAGTTAATTTTCACCTTCAGCTTTCAACTCGTTGAAGCTTGAGATAGTCTCAGTAATTTTGTAAGGAATGTTCAGACTCTGACTTATCCAAAAAAAAAAAAAGCATCTCTAAAATCTGGTTAGTTCATTATGTTCATGCCACTATATTTGGATAACAAAGTCAAAAACTACTCTCATCATTTTCTCACTTTTCCTCACCTAACAACCGAACTTAGCTTCAAAGCTTGAACTGAAGGCTTTAGAAGCTAATTAATGCGTAGACAACACTGCATCGTCTGTTGTACCATTTTAGAGGAGAATTTGAGTTAAGAGACTAGTCCAAAATAAGGGAGTGACCAATCTTTCTGTGTGGAAGGCAGCGAAGAGATGGTAAGGCTTTGAAGCTAGTACATTAGAAAGGGTGAGAAAGGAATTGACATAGGGTGGTAGATGGGCAAAAGAGCAACGCCCACCTGCACTCTGTGCAAAACTGAAAGCTTAACGCAACTGACATAGGTTATCAAGCAGCAATGAGAGTTGATGTTCTGTTTCCACCTTATGGCGAATTAGACCAACAAAGAAAGCAACCCTAGTTTTTAAAGACTACCTACTCCCCCTTTTATTAGATTTCAGTGTGCTACTAGTCATCGTTATTCTCCGCTAACCAGTTTATCTGCCGTTCGCGATCATGCTTTATTTTCTTTTACAACAACAACAAATCAGTGTAATCCCACAAGTGGGGTTTGTGGAGGGTAGTGTTTACACAAACCTTACCCCTACCTTGCAAAAATAGAGAGGTTGTTTCCGATGGACCCCCGTCTCAAGTAAAGCATATCAAAGCAGGTTTGAAAAGGAAATACAATAGTAAAAGAATACAAAAATGAATGTCACTATGCCTAAAATAATGGGGAAGAGAATGGTATCAACAACAAGTAATACAATAACTTAAATAAAGGAGACAATAAGTAAAAATAAAATCAAAGAATAAGATATTAAGAGAGTAATAATACCAACATTGATAAGGAAACTAAACAACACTTGACTACCTACTAACCCTTTTTCCTAATTCTCAACCTACATATCCTCCTATCTAGGGCCATGTCCTTGGTAAGTTGCAGGTGTGTTATGTCTTGTCTAATCACTTCTCCCCTATACTTCTTCAACTAACTCTACCTCTCTTCAGACCTGCTATAGCCAACATCTCACAACTCCTCATTGGGGCATCTCATCTTCACATGTCCAAATCATTTTTGCCTTGCTTCCTTTATCTTGTCCACCACAAAGGTCACTCCCACCTTGTCTAGAGTATTCTAGTTCCTAATCCTATCCTTTCTTGTATGCTACACATCCATCTCATCATCCTTATTTCCACTACTTTCATCTTCTAGAAGTGCGAGGTTTTGAACGGCATCTTTTTAAGTCTTGGTGGGACATCTTTATCACAAACAACATTGGATGTGAGCCTCCATGTCATCCACTCGCTCTAATACGATGTGTAACATCATCTTCAATCTCTCCATTTCCTTGGATTATTGACCCAAGGTACTTGAAATTTCCTCTCTTGGAAATGACTTGCGTATTAATCCTCACTTCTACATCTGTCTCGTGAGTTACGTCACTAAACTTTTACTCCAACGACTGTGTCTTAGTCTTGCTCAACCTGAACCCTTTTCAACTTGGAAAAAAAGAAGACATGTGAAGCTTTAGTTTGTTACCAGCTAGAGCTCCTGCCTTTTGATTTTGTTTTATTTCAGTTAAACTCCGGATCGGTTTCTCCTACTTGCTATTTCATCTTTATCCAAAATCACCATTAGCAGGCATAATTAAAACAGTCCCAGCATGGAATTGATAAGTATAAGGGTTGAATCAGTTAATTTTGGTAGTTGAAACTAACTTACCCACTGTATTCTACCACTGGTAGCCAAACCCAACTTGTAGTGAAGCTGCTTCAACCAGAGAATGAACAAATTCATTTTTCCACCCCATCTCATATGCGTCCAGTACACTGGCACCCATTTCTCATACCGGCCCATCACTTCTCTTCCTCTGCACACACGTCAGTACACAGTATACTCCACTTGATTTTGTAGGTCCTACTTAAGACAAAAGTGGTGTTAGCTTGCTAGGTGATTCCTATAAACTTGATAGAAAGTGATCTTGAAGAGGAAATGTTTTCTTGTTAACAGATATATGCACTTTATACATTATCTGAAAATTAAAGAAACTGAGAATTGAGAAAAGAATTGTTTTGAAAATGATTTTCTTGGAACTTCCCAACAACCGACCAGAGTTATCTTTACTATTTTGCTATATTGCTTGGTTTTCAGGTACAGTTTAAGTTATATTCCTTTTGCCCGTAGAATGGTTTCAAATGTCGCAATCCGCCTTTTTGACACTGAAGTCTAGTGGATTCTATGCTGAAGCAACATCACTCCAGTATATTTTTGAGAGTCGTCTACTCAACTTGGAAGAGGTGCTTCCCTGCCGATTATTTTGAAGAGATAGATAATTCTTTTTGGTTTTCATCTGATGACAGACGGAACTCCACTTTCAAACAGGTGTGAATGAATTCGTTTGGACAGTTAACTTTTATGCTGACATAGGTTGTACCCTCTGGTTTCTTTTCATTTCAGAAAGTTATGGTTGCTTTCTTCTTTTGCTGCCCTGCTCACCTCATAGTTTCCCCATGCCATGATTGACAAATGATTTCATCCCTCGCCCTCACACAGCAAATCTAATCATTGCTGAATCAAATCACACTCTTGATGTATATTTGTTCTACTTTGTTCTGTTGTCTTTCAACTGTTATGTTATGTTTTGCATTTTGAACAAATATATCTATTCTTTCTGATATGTAGTTGCTTATTACATTGGGAATGACTGGATAATAAAAAAGACCATGTTATTGTTTCTTAGTTGTTCGCTTATACTAATATTTAGGAGGATGCTGAAATGATTATTCACCTTTACTTATACCCACCTGTACAATAGTTCATGTTTTTATGTGAATCCTTACAGTCGATATCACAATGCACCTATACACGAAGATGAAAAATGCCTTTCTTTTCTAACTATGCTTTAGAGTTTAGTGCTTTGGGTTCTTCCATAATGGTGTGTGTCAATCTAACCACCAGAGAATTAGTAAGCTTCATGCCAATGTGATAATCTCATTGACCTTTTGCATTGTGGAATTGAAGTCTTGAATAGTATATTAAGAAGAGTAAATGTGGATGAGGATTTCTGTAGTTTTTGAAGTGTATTAGAACTTTTTATCTGAAGATCGTGGATAATTTTTAGGTAATACAAAAGGAAAAAGTGAACAAGCATTTTCAGATAGTATTTGTTACCCGAATATTGACTTACGTAGTTGGTGGAGTGTCAATTTCACATATAATATCCACTATATACGAAGTCACAAAATTAGTGAGTAAAGTTTAAGTTACTTTAATGGGGTGAAAAATAGTTTTGGATTAGTTATACTTTCTGAAAAAATATAGGTACCAACTGATAGTAGTAGTAGTAGTAGTCCTTCAATGGCTGATCCATAGCGATATGTGTTATGTTATTAATTATATACATATGCCAGCTATTGTTTTGGTGGACGGCTATACAATAGTGTAAACATCCCAATTAAATTATGCCGCAATATCGACAGTCTTTCCTTGAGATTCAGGTGATAAGTTTCTAGGTGTTTTAGTGAGGAGAATAAGATCTACAAAATTTAACTATTGGAGTCATCTCAAATCCTTTAGTACGAAATATGTATGTACATATACGACGGAGGTGTATATAACCTTTTCTTTACAAATTTGTTTTTGGTTTTGTACTTTTTTTGTGACTTCTAATTTTACATGCAAGACATGAAAATGTGTGTCGCCTAGTGGTCAATAACATGTTCAAAACTCAGTGGAGACAAAAAACACTAGATGATTCTTCTCATCTGTCCTAGGTTTGGCAGACAGAGTTTTACCTGGTTGTGTTTGCATGATCATCATCTTTCTTTTCAAATTTGAAGGGTCATAATCAAGATGAGTGCTACACAATTATGTTTGCTACATCTCAGGATCCATATAACCTGCAAAAACACCAATTCCATACTGCTTCCTCCCCAAATATATCACTCACATTTTATACTTTTGAGTTTTGGGTAATATATATATGAAAAATTTGTTGGTATTATATATGTCAAGGACAAGGTCTCTTATTAAACAAATTAATGTGCTAGGTCTTGAACCTTTAAGTTTCAAATTAGCCAGATATTTTAGTGGAGAAGGATAAACGAACGGGTCCATTATCCCTGAATTTTGAATGCTGCAATTCATAATTCTAAAGGTACAGTCAGAAACTTTGTTCATATACTTCCAAAGCTACAAGAGCTTTTTCAGTTCTAACCCATGATTCATCCCTTTATAAGTTTATATTGTTCAATTTATTATTGTATTGTTCTTTCAGGGAAGTGACAAAATAATTTGCCAGTTAAGGACAGTGATCATTTAACTGATATGTACTACTATTCATAATTTTTAATTATTGCTAGTGTCACTTTTATTTTATTTGAACTGATTTGTTTAATTTATTGGATATTCTATGGCTTTGCCAATGTAAGTCAACAATACTACAGTAAATGATTAGTTGTATAAATTGCCATATTTTATTTCTCTTTAAATAATAGTTTAATCAAAGTCTTCTTGTTAATAATAAAGTACTCACGTAAATTTAAAGATCTTTTTGAGCATTGTAATTAAATGATAGTTTTTTTAATGGATTCGTTCTCTACGACTGTATTCTTTTTCATTGATTTTTTTTTTTGACGGATTATTCATTTTGGATCTTGACTGTGACGCCGTTAAGATGCTTCCACTTTTTTTTAAATTCCTAATTGTTTGTTGTTAGTAAAAAGATACGTTAAGAATTCACGTCAGAGATATGCTAGAAAATATCCTTCAAATAAAAATTGGAAGATAAAAATAAGATCAATGAAGAATTGTCTTGTTTGTTGATAGTAAAAAATAAAAATTTATTGTTAAGTTATAGTTAATTAATACACATTCTGAACCACGCGATTGTGAGGGGAAAAAGACTTGGACAATCGTTGTAAGTTATAGTTAATACACTTGCAACGAATGCTTCTGATCGTAACAAAAAAATGCACAAGCTTTTGAACTAAAGTTGAAAAATACACGGTATTAATAATTAATTAGTAAATGTAAGCAATTAAGAATAATATTTAAACAAACTGAAACCATTCTGACGATGAATTTTGAAGAAAGGACATATTTTCTTTTACTTATATGACTAATATTCTACGAACACATAAAAATGTAAATTTAATTATCTGAAGCATCGCCGAAGGGGATGGGGGGGGAGGTGGGCAAAGGCAAATCAAAACTTTATAAGCTCTATGGGTTCAACCATCGAGGTTCTTAGCATTAAACCCGTTATATTACTAAAGTTATGACTTCATGGATGCTATTTGTTGCAATTTTAGTAAATTTTTACACATAAAAATATTAGATTCAGATGAATTCACAATGCAATAGATTAGTTCAAAATTACCTTAAGCAGAATATACTAGACAGTAGACACTGCAACTGTTCAAGGAGTTGTAGCATTACTACAAACATTCCAGCTTAGTTTTTGCTATATGACAAACTCGATGCTACACAAAATGCGAATGTTTACAAAAATAGTTAAATTTACCATCATGTACAAAATAAAATTCAACCATGAGCAATTTTGCCAGCTTCATGATGATCATTCACAAAAATAAGCCATGTCAAGATAACCGTCTTAGTGTTCAGAAAAATTAGTAGAGGGATAAAACAGTTGTGGGCTATAAAAGCTCACTCAACCTACTCAGCCAATATTGTTCTTGATCCTTCGCCTCCTTGATGTCCTGCTGAACTTTTTCACCCAGTATTTCAAATGCTTTGACAGACCTTTGCACCTCTCCTGCTCGGCTTTGGGCCTCTCGCAAGCGCCTTTCAGCCTTTTTGAGTCGTTTCTCTGCTGCTAAGACCTCCTTGTTGCTTTCTACCAAATCCTTTTTAGCTGCTTTGGAGACGAGCATGGTAGTCTCTCTTAACGCCATTAGTAAGGAAGCCTTTTTCTCCATATCCTCCTCTTTAGAGATCTCATCCAGATACTGTTGCAGCCAAGCTACATCAAGCTTGGCATCCACAGCATCAGAGACTACAGATCTCATAGCTTTAATGGAAGAAATACTAACATCACCGGTTTTCAGCCGCCTGACAACATCACTAACAACATCAAGCAGGGAAGCTCTGGCAGCCAGTGATTTACATTGACAGTTGACTGTAATGTCACCATACTTGGCAAAAATGGCAGCAAGTATAGGAGCACTGCTCACTTTTACTTTATAGCCACACACATCCACCAGCTCACTGGACACATCACCATCTTCGGGCGACACCTTTATAGTTGTTGTCAAACTCCTTGGATTTTCGTCTACTCCAGATTCTGAACCTTCAACCTTGATCCCTTTATTTTGGTGCACTCCTTTTGGAGTTGAATTATGCTGCATGGTCCTTCATAAAAAAAATACTTTGTTTAGCTCGAATTCCATTTATTATCATGCAAAGGGGGTCTAAATGTGATAAAAATAACTTACATTGTTGGAGTCATCGGATCGTCAGTTGCTTTCCCCTGCCAAAATTTTGAGCATAGACAGGTGTTATGAAGTAATTACTAAGATTAAGTATTTCAAATTTTTATCACTTTGCCATGCATGCTTCCTAGGTTCACTTTGTACTAAACTTCTGCTGCAGTTTGCCATTCACAATGACACTCTGTGAACACTTTTAGAGACCAAAATGGTTGTCATGCAGGGTGAAAAGGACTAATTTAGCAAGGCAAAATAAATTCACGTGAACGTGAATCTTCGCTTATAACTTCTCTTTTGAAAGTTTTAATTACAAGGAAGGGCTATTTCGTTCTTTCAGAAGTCATTATTTTCTTTCAGATAATGTGATTGGATCTTAGTGCTTAGAGATGGCAAAGTGTAATGTTTAGTTAGAAGGAGACGACAACGTACAACGTAGCAGAACTTAGATGACAATGTGAAAAACCCTCTGAAATAAGATGACTACAGAAGAGAAGAGAAAGAGTCAATGATTAGTGTACCCGACTACAATTGAAGTACACCAACTTACACTATATAACTTTGTTTTGCTGCATGCCTTCTTCTTGCTTTCAGTACCAGGAGTTAGCAACGGCACATCATTATCAACATTCAAAGCCTGCTCAAAAAACTGACACTAAGAATGCAGAGAATATAGGTTTCATAAAGTGAAACACATTTCAGTCCATGGAGAATGGTTTTAACTCATGCACGTTCTACCCAAAACAATATCAACTCCGTAAAATAGGTGAAATAGGATAATACCAGCAGTTCGTTATTAAATAATAAACCAGGATAACATAAAATAGGTGAGATATACTTTCATTAAATGAAGATGCTCAGCAGAAGCAAGGAGAAAGATACTATCCATTAAAAGTATATAACAAAAACAAGAACCACAGAAAAGCGCCAAACTCTATTGGGGCTTAAAGCACAAAGTACAATTAAAGTGCAAGGGGCAAGCCAAAGATGTGTCGCTCATAGGCAGAAAGCTTCCACACAAGTATTCTCACCTTCTTTTTTTTCCTTGTATGGCGATATGAATCAATAATGCAACCAAGGCGCCTGCACATTAACAACTTATGTAATACTTATCAACCACTAAAATTGTTTCACATAGATATTTGAGAAAGCAATAGCTTCGAAGTACAACATAAAAAAATATTAACTTTCAAATGTGCCATAGTATTTTATCCTAAAGGTCACAAGAGAACATAGTACTTCTAGTGACTTTATTTTTGCATTAGTGTAAGTGACCCAGTAGTCTTGCTGATGCCTTAAAAAGATTTACAGAAACCATCTGCGCCACTGTACAATTAACATCAAATGCAATCAGTAAACATATTGTATACCCACCCAAATTTCATTGACACTCTTATTTTACTAGGTTTTATGTCAGAAGTTCATCAATATTTCAAAAAGGGAAAAAAATTCAGTACAAACATAACACCATTTTGTTGCTTCATTGTTCACATACATCAGTGCTCGACTTTTAGTTGTTTTTTTCCCTTTTAGCATTTACATTTAGAACAAACTCTACCAAAGTGTCTTATATTTTGTTTACATCCCAAATATACTAAAAGGAATCACCTATCAACATAAATGCTAGAAAAAAACTGTAAATATCTGGAAAATGAAGTATAACGTCATGCTTGTTTTCTTCAAAAAAATGAGGGAGGCTTGCTTATATGTAATTATGTAAACAGATTAAATAAGGCAGGAGACGAAAAGGGAGGTTTTAATCCCCACCTTTGCAAGAAGATTTTGCATAATATCTGATTGGATACAAAGTATCACTTTTCTGATGCATACATAGGTGAAGACAGATGTGTAAGGGTAGCTTATCTGAAGATACGGACACCAAATAACACAGCAACAGAAGCAAACTAGTAAAATAGGGAATGCAAAAGAGTTGAAGTTTGGACACCTAATCTATCGAGAAGTTTTACTGAAGGCAAAAAAGGGTGACATTTTCAGCGAGAGACTTGCAGGTAATATGCATGTCTATGTGAGAGAACAAGATTAAAATTGTATAGTTGAGTTAGATTCGATGCACCAAAAGAAAAATTAAAGAACACAAAATAAGCACCACACAGGAAAAGCTAAATGAAGGTGGTTGACAAGAGGGGTTGCTCGGATGGTAAGCACTCTCCACCTCCAACCCGGAGGTTGTGGGTTCAAGTCATCAAGGGAGCAAAAATGGTGGGAACTCCTAGGGATGCTAAAAAAAAAGAAGGTGCTTCATCTATAGCATCTAAAGCTATCCATCATGTCACAATGATCTAAGTTCTATTCTGACGCTAATATTTAGCTCTCAAGCAGCATTTCAAATCATCAAATTACTTGCCATGAATGAGAAATCAGGTGAATGAAGCTTACATGTCAGACAAATCACTTGGACCAGGAGCAATCTCGTGTATCTGAAATACATCCATCCAATAAGTCATGCAAATAAAGACAAGCACAGAACAGACGGGTAGAGAAGAGAAGGGAAAAGAAAAGCCTGGCAGGAACCCACAGGATCTGATGCATTGTCATTGTCAACTAGTTCCCAGCGTTCCTTTGTAAGATTAAGCATTTCTTGATCGCCATCTCCATAGATCACCTTAGAATATCATGAAAAACATGAATGATGAAACATTTCCAAGGCTTAGAAAATTGCTTGCCAAATTAACTTCAATTTAGATTCTGACAACCTGTGAAACTGTAGACTGATACCAGCCTATTAGCATATGAGGAGCATCAACCAGCATTTAAGGGAGTACGAATGTATGATTACATAAAGCAGTTGAACTCAATTAATATACAAGAAAAATAATGTTTATATAGCCATTCTAAATCTTTACCGTGTGCTTCTTCTCTGAATGGTCAAAATCAGTGACAAGTCCTTCATAGAACCTACAGAATGTGAATACTACATGATATGACATTTGAACTAAAAAATGAACCTCATTAGAACGAAAAAAGTAATGTGTCAAAATTCTAAAACAAAAAGGGATAATAAGAAGCTCAATGCTCAAAAGTCTGCCTGTATGGATCTAAGAATATTTTTGAAAAAAAGAAGAAGAAGAAAGTAACCACCAAATCTTTTTGGGCAGATACTACCAAATATCTAATATGATGCAATGACAAAACCAAGCACCAACAAGATGCATCTGCTTAACGATGTCCTTTAACTTATTTTACCTTAAGAAAGGTCCCTCTATTGGTTGAACATCAGATTTTAAACATATATTCCCATATTTTTTTCTTTGATCAAGATATATCCCCATATTAAAAACCTTTTCTTTTCAGGGGAAAAAAAGAAAAGAACCCCCATTTTCTATTTAAGGCATAGAGAATCAGCTGAACCACTATCTTTCTCAAATATAACCTATAATGTTAGGCCATCATAAATCTCTGTTTTTGAGAATGTGAGCATTCAATGAGTGGAATTAAGCTTGAAAATGGAACCCAGATATCACTACTTGTATATTTCGACTCGTCAGATCTACCTTTTTCAGCTTTTAGTCAAACATTGTTAACAACTTAACATGCAAGTGTACCAGTTCCCCCTTCTCAACGACAAGCCATCAACCCAGAGTTTCATGCCAAGAGTTTAGATGCCCTTGAGTCATTATTACGGCTGGACTACAACAAGTACTTGTATTTAATTTTTATAGCAACAAACTTTAAGATTGTAGTTGACCATACTATAGCCTCTTCTTTGCTCCTTCCAGTTGATTGGGGGTCCAATATAAGCCAGTATTGTCTTCATGATTTAAACAGAGCTCAGTAATTCTTTATACAATATTCTAGTTGCTACTACCTACCATTGACAAATTGCTTGCCTACTTCTGTAATTGACATCACAACTGAGGCTGATGCATATGCATTATTCATATTCAGAAATTTATGACAAAGCAATTCATTCAGAGTTATTCAGATGAAAAAAATGTGACTCACTCAGTGAAAGAGCAAGTCAACATTTAAACTTTTAACAGGAATATCTGAAGCTTGGCTACATAATATACCCCCATCCACATCGGGTCCCCAACTCATTCTCAAAAAAAAATATATACATATTCAGTGAAATCACATACACTTGATCAAGTGGCCACCAAACCCTTACTCTGCAGCCAACGAGCTCCTTGCCATGCTCTCTGACAACCTTATCCGCAGAATCCTAAGGAAAAGATTATAGAGATGCTCATCAGTCTAGAGAGCAAACACTGATACATCTAGAGACAAGGTGGAAGCGTTGAAAAGTATCCACATCAGATTCATTATTAGTCAAAAGTCTTTTCTCTTCAGTTACAACTGGTAACTTCTTTATAAAATTTCATGACATCAGGACTGTATCACAGGTAGAGGACAGTCACGTTGAAGATAGAAAAAAAGAAAATATCCTCTACTCTTAAGTTAAATAAACAAAAGTAAAACTACTTTCAGCACATAAATAACCTCACTGGCAAATTTTATGGAACATTCACTTTAGTGATCACTTGATAAAGGTTGCCTAATCTCACTAACTGTAAGTTAACTCTAATTAAAGATAATAAATGTTTACCTCTTCTTGTGATGGCGAGTTCTTCCTTTTACGTTGTTCTTTAGAGCTTTTGGGGAAGTTGCTTTGCTTGATGATTGAGACAGAGCCCAATGCCTGAACCACTCAATTTTTGTACATAATAAGCCCAAAACTAAGGGTAGAACAAACACTTTACTTGAATCCATATAATATTCCAAAACAAGTACATTCACTTTAGTAATCACTTACTGAAGGTTGCCTAATATCATTAAATATAAGCCAGCTCTATTAATGATAACAGATGTTTACCTCTTCTTGTGATGGCAAGTTCTTCCTTTTATGTTGTTCTTTAGAGGTTTTGGGGGAGGTTTTTTCTTTGGTGTTTGAGACAGAACCTAATGCCTGCAGAGATCAATTTATGTACATAATAAGTCCAAACTAAGGGGTATATTAAATACTTTACTTGAATCCACATAATATTCCAAAACGAGTACATTCACTTTAATAATCACTTACTGAAGGTTGCCTAATATCATTAACTATAAGCCAGCTCTAATTAATGATAACAGATGTTTACCTCTTGTGATGGCAAGTTCTTCCTTTTACGTTGTTCTTTAGAGGTTTTGGGGGAGGTTCTTCCTTTGGTGTTTGAGACGGAACCTAATGCCTGCAGGGATCGATTTATGTACATAATAAGTCCAAACTAAGGGGTATACTAAATACTTTACTAGAATCCACATAATATTCCAAAACGAGTACATTCACTTTAGTAATCACCTACTGAAAGTTGTCTAATATCATTAACTATAAGCTAGCTCTAATTAATGATTACAGATGTTTACCTTTTCTTGTGATGGTGAATTCTTCCTTCTCCGTTGATCCTTAGAGGTTTTCGCAAAGTTGCTTTCTTTGGTGATTGAGAAGACAAAGCCCAATGCCTGCACAATTCAATTTACGTATACATTAAGCCCAGAACTATCGTGGGTGGTGTAACAAGAGGAAATAGGAGAGTTTTTGAAGGTGTAGAGTCAAGTTTCTCTTAGTTGAGAAGTAGTCTCCGTTCCCTTATTTTCTTTTGGCATAATCAGAAAATTCCTTGCTGTATAGAGGATTGGATGGAGTGTGTAGAGAATCATAGTGTGTAGATTCTTTGCTTTTTGGTATATCTCTTGTATACGGCAAATTTAGCCATATTTATGAATGAAAATACTTTTACTTGATAAAAAAAAATAGTCCAGGAGCAGAATAAATACAACAACATACCCAGTGAAATCCCACAAAGTGAGGTCTGAGGAGGGTAGAGTGTACGCAGACCTTACCACTACCTCGTGGAGGTAGAGAGGTTGTTGCCAAAACGAATACACAACTTCCCAAACGAATTCAGCCAATTGGCGTTAACTGTTTAATACTTTAATTTACCTCAGCTCCTGATTCATCAACAGATAACGTCCGTCTTTTATCACGATATCTGGCTGGTATATTTTTCTTGTCGTCTTTTTCATGTTTCTCTTCTAATGCCTCCACAACAGCAAATTCTTCTGAAGCAACAGATGTAGGTTGTGAGACTTTCTTCTTGGTTATAGCTCCTGGTGCATCTCTTGCTGAAATTGATTTGTCATTTTTCTCCTTTTGGTGTCTCTTTATACAAGTCATTATTGGAGTCTTCTCCTCACCATACAATCCTTTGGAGATTGCACATTTAGGTGAACAACTACTTCTCTTTTTAGTATCTTTCCCACAATCCTTCAAGAGAATACGGGCTTTTGACCTCCTTTCTCCACTTACCCAAGCATGATCGTATCCTTCCTCTGGTTTGTTCAAAAAATTAGGCTTCCAACCTCTTTTCTTTGAAGTCTGTGTAGCTTCTGGATCTACTGCTTTTTTGGCTGCTGCATTTACAAACCCCAAGTTTTCAGATTGCAAGGCGGTCCTTGAATCGGTACTTTTTTGCTGCTTCATTGCATCTCCATGTTCTGATTCCTTTAAAATTGTATCCGTCTCTAGAACGACATCATTGTCTTTATGTTTGGGATCATCTTTCCCTAGCAAAATAGGTGCTTGATCTAAGAACGGAACAACTATGTCAGGTGCAGCATGTGGTGCAAGCTCTTCGGGAGCATTTTCCACCTGACAAGTGTGTAGCAAAGGAAGAATTCACATCATTAAATCCAGAACAAATATCACCTATAATCTGTGAAGTTACCTTTACTTATCACCTTTAGATCAACAATTAATCAGCAAAACAAGAAGAGTTTCTGACTATCTCATAAAGGAGGTTAAGTTTTATCTTTCTCAAGCTAGTCTAAAAATGAGGACAGCTTGGTGGAAAACGTGTACACATTCCTGAGTTTATAATAGTAAAAAGAAATACGGAAAAGGAATGCTGAAATGTAGTAAATATGTTCTAGGATCAGTGCTTAATCAGTTGTTCAGGAAATACGGAAGATCTAATAATCTTAGAAAAAAGAGGTGGAGGTGGGAACTCCATTCTTTGTAACTTAGAAAAGAGAATGAGAAATGGAGAATTACACAACTAAACAATCATGTTTTTTTACAAATAATTGCAGCAATTACTTTGATTATCAGATAGACCCACCGTAGTTTTACTTTCAAGTGCCTCAATCCAAATCAATTCAACAACTTCCGAGTAGTTGTTAATGGAAATGCCGAGGGACCTCACTGCTTTTGGAAGATATGGATGAAGTTTGACAGCACTTTCTTGAAGAACTCTCTCTCCCAACACATAGGAACGAGGTGACACATTCTAAACCAAAAGAAGATGTCATTAAAAATAATGAGAAAGATAAATGAATAAAGTTGTAAAGGAAAAGCTATACCTGGTTTTCCTTCTTAACACTACTTATGAGGATGTTCAGAAGCTGCATTGGAATTTCTTCACTCTCTTTTATTATAATGCTCATTATTTCCTCGATGTCCATGAATACTTGATCAGGGTGGTCCGGCCTTAAAATGGGGCAAGAGACAACATGATCAACCATTTCCCAGAAGAAAAAAATGGCATACTGAGGAACTGGTAGTCTTTGAACTTTATGAAGAAAAAAAGAATGCGGTACACTTTGACATGCTATGTACCTCAGCATATAAGTTCATTTATGCAGCATTCAATATATGAAGGTACAACGGTGAATATTCTGCTAAAACTGTCATATACTCCTTCCATCCCATTGCTATAAGTGTGTATGATTGGTACAAATTTTAACATGTATAATTGAATTATGATTATTAGTGATAGTGGAAAAATATTTAATTTATAGTCGAAGAGTTAGTTTGATAAGAAAATATCATACTTATCAGATTTCGAATTTGGATAGTCAGACATTGAAGTATTAGAAGTTGGATACTTGGCAGCCGGTTGTTGAGATCCCAGAAAAATTTGAGTGGACGAAAAGATTATATACTAAGGGAGGGAAGATAAAGTATATCGACTCTCCTTAATATACACACATATTTTATATCTATTGTCTATATTGTGCATGCTTGTAAGTGTTTCAGCAATTTGGAGAAGATCATTGGGGATTTTTATTGGAAGGGTAAGAAGTGTAATAGGAATTTCACATAGTAGAGTGGAAGAAGATTATGGTTCCCACATGGAGGGGGAAGGAATTAGGAGACTGTCCACCTATAATACAACGCTTTTATAGTAAGTTGTGGAGATTTTCTCCTGGATAGAAATGTGCATGCTTCATGGAGAGTGGTTATATCGACTAAATATGGACTAGCATGGTGATTTAGTCTTCTGGTGAGTGGGGTAAATTCATTTGGAAGTGACTTCTCTTCATCGTGAGACTGATTGGAGCTGCTGAAACTGCACCTAGTAGTTGATTGGTGCCAAAAATGAGACATAGTTTCTCCCAGTCCTCCTGGTCTTTCAGCCTTTACTTCCTTTCCTTTTTACTTTTCAAGTCTACCAATCTCTCTTTTAAGATCAAGAAAACAACTGGAACAACCCTTTGGCCAACTGCAACCTTTGAAACTTGAGGATGATGGGCCCGCTCCTCTACCCTTCTCCACTTAAATACTGGATTTAGTTCGCTTGGGGCAGGGCTCTAACTTGTGACATAACACTGAAGTCCCTCAATCGGTGCCTATTGAGCTAACCCCTGGTGGCTTAAGTCTACCAATCTGATCCACAACTACCAAAATCTCAACTTTCTTCATGTTACCAAAACAGAGAAGAGGAAAAACAACACTATAAATCACTGTTGTTCTTTTCCACGTTTGCACTCCCATTTTACTAGCTCTATGTATTCTGAATTGGGCATAATCAATTGATCACCTTCAAAGCCCAAATCAATTTGAAATAAAACAATTTGTGTTCCAAAAAAAGGGCTCACTGAATTGCTTGTTCTCAGCTGGGACAATCTTTCAAGGACATGCAACTGCTGAGGCACCCATTTAGAATTTCTCCCAAGTCCTAAGATAGATATTGACCAAGACAAAACTCTAAGCCAAGTAGCTAACTAAAATATACTGAACCACAAGATAGCAGTAGTCACAAGCAATTACTCATCTCATTCATGAACGTTCTGCTCTTTTAGGTTGACAGTGCACAAATAAATAAATGAAAAGGAAAAGGGAAAAGTAATACTTCAACTTGTGGCAAGGACAGAGCATACATTTACCAGAAAAACAAATGAACAACAAAAGATAAAATACCAGCAAAGTTACACCCGGTCCAATCCCTCTTTCCTTTAGAAAATTATGAATGAATCACATCATTGGATATATACCTTATACTATTCAGAAAATGTTGAAACATCTGAACAATCAACGCATCTAACTCGAGATCCCACATCAGCACGCACGTTCGGTACTTTGCAAGAACTTCAATAATAGAGACAGCCTTTGAATAACAGCGACCATCCAAGCAAGACAATTTCCCAAATGCCAACACTGCAAGCTCAAAAAAGTCCTGTCCACCAATTGAGTAAGAAACCAACAGTGAGTATGTATAAATACTATTCATGCATCCAAGAAAATCATAGATGCATAACTACTACAGAATATGAACCATCAATTACAAAGCAAAACAGCTTAGTTAGAAGAGAGACTGGAAACCAATCTAACTTCCAACTTGGGCAAAGAAGGTTGTATGAATTGTACTTGCCGTAAGTCTGCTATCATCATATGGTTGATCTGGAGCTGTAATTCTCATGATCTCACTAATGCAAGATGCAACTGACACCTTCACATCTATGTCAGGATGTCGTAGAAGTCCATCTGCAACTAGTGCTTCCATTGCAGGCCGAAAAGCATCTCGTGCTGCTGCAGGGGGAACTTGCTTCACCATTGACAAAAGATGCTCTAAATTCTGAAATTTGCATACCGTTAAAAAAATGTTTGAACCATGTCAAATACATTGGAAGCGCTTCTCTGGATAATAAATGAAATCTAGATCATGAGATCTTGTAGCAAATAGAGAATAAATAAAGTTCTAAACTACGTCACAAGGTCAAACATCTCTCTTTCCACAGTTATATGTCCTTTCATCCATCAGGAACCCTGATTATGTCCTTTACACATCAAGAAGTAAAAGAACATATATATATAATTCCATTACCAGGTAAAGTGAATAAACAATGCCAAATGGAAATCATAATTTGTGATAAAACTTAAGTAAAAGCACAAGAAGGGAAAGCTAGGCCAAGTTCCTTCAGAACAATAATGATTCAAGATTGATCATGTTGACTGATCCTTCTTCCCTAGTTATGTGCAAGGAACATGTTGAGAATAGTCGATATCACAATCTAGGTCTATGTTAGATAATAACTTTTTTTCCTTACTAGATCAGAAAGTAATATCCAATGAACAAACAACAAAGCTCAAGACTAAAGAATCAGTCAATGTAGTATAATATTCATTGATGGATAAGGTCGCCTCCTGCGCAAGCCTAAAAACTTCCTAAGCGTGAACATCTAACCCCCACAATCCCAAATCTACAGACAAACAACAACCACATACCCAGTGACCAATGTAATGCCACAAGTGGGGTCTTGGGAGGGAGGCGTGCATGCATCCTTACCCCAAATCTACATAAACGTGGGATCAAAATTACAAGTGCAAGAATGTTCTTGAGAAGCCAAGGTGACAACTTTTTTGGCTATCTTGGTTTGCCAAACAATTCAAGCATATAGTATTAGGTGGTGGATATCTCAGCCTTCGTAATATTACTGATTTCATAAAGAGTTTAGGGAAACCATAAGATAATTCAAAGATTGTGTTATCTTATGGATTCCCTAAAGTCCTTATGAAATCAGTAATATTACGAAGGCTGAGATATCCACCACCTAAAAAGGTTGTCACCTTGGCTTCTCAAAATAATACAAGAACATTCTTTCACTTTCACTTGTATTTTGATCCCACATTTATGTAGATTTGGGGTAAGGATGCGTGCACGCCTCTCTCCCAAGATCCCACTCGTGGCATTACACCGGTCACTAGGTATGTTATTGTTGTTGTGGTTTGTCTGTAGATTTGGGATTGTGGGGGGTAGATGTTCACACTTACGAACATTTAGGCTTGCACAGGAGGCGAATGTGAACCTTATCCATCAATGAATATTATACCACATTGAAATGATTCTTTAGTCTTATGCTTTGTTGTTTGTTCATTGGGTATTACTTTCTGATCTTGTAAGGGAAAAAAGTTATTATCTAACCTAGCACCTAGACCTAGATTTTGATATCTACTATTCTCAACATGTTCCTTGCACATCAAAGAAGGTTGGTAACCAATTAGGGTCCTTTCATCCTATGATTAATTAAAAAATTGGTGACCTAAAACAAATTTCAGAACAGTTTAAGAATTCTGTTATAAAGAAATTAAACAAATTACAAACAACAGCATTGCAGCAACGAACAGGAGAAGTACAAAAAATTGAGACCCCTTGGTCCTTATGTACTTTTGGGTCTAAGCAGATAAACAAATGGCAAGAGAAAAGAAAAGGGTCTCACATCAAGTTTCTCCAGAAGCTCCTCTTTAGAAGAAGAAGTAGGCTGCTGAAGCAGCTCATTCCCAGCTTCAAGAAGTTTTTTGTTCCGTTCTTCCTCTTCATCTGAAACGGAAACACGAACCAGGGCACCCATTTCTTTTTCCCAGAGCAAACGAGAGCACTGCAAAACCAAAAGAATCAAAAAGACCCAAAAGGTGACACCAGTACTAGTGAACAAAGGACAAGTAAGTAAGAGAGAGAATATGGAACGCATGCAGCAGAGGTAGAGCACATCTGTCAAAAAAATTATTTTATTTTTCAAAAAACCGAACAAGAAAAACTGAATTATTTTTTAAAAATTTATTTTCTTAGAAAAACTGAATTAAAGTTAGTATTTCTCGACTTTTGGCTTTATTAATTTAAATTAAAAAAAAATTAAAATATATTTTTTAATCTTTTTCAAAAAAAATAATATTTAAATTTGGAAATACCAAGCCTTGTTCCTTGGTCAGAGACAAAATTAGATTTTTTTTCGTCCGGTGTTTGGCATCCACATTAAAATTCGAGTAAATACGAATCACGCTAGAAAGTCACACATTAGGGTTAAAATGTTTCCTAACAAAGGGAACTAACTCCCTACCCAAGGGGATTCGAGATCTCTTACCACTTCGCTATTGTCCTTGTTGGTAGAGACAAAATTAGATAGGTGGGCATAAATCTATAAAATTATTTTTATTTTTAAAGCAACGCGCACATATAATAAACTTTTTCTAATAAAGACTGCAAATTCAATTATTCGTACTCACTTGCATTTACACATAAATTGTTATTCTTGTAAATAAAATGAAAATTAAGGAATTTTAGTAGTTCAGTTAGTTGGTTTACCTGAGCATCTATCCTGTTGATAAGAATTCAATTCTACATATAGTAATCCTCTCGCTATTTCCCCTTCCCCTATAACTTTTTTTTTTCAAAAAAATAAAATAAAATACAGGTGGAAACAAGGGAGAGGCAAATGGATTGATGTCAAAATTGATTTTCTTCATCGTCATCGCCGTCATCTTGAATTTCCTTCATCTCTGCCATAGTGATTTTAGTTGTGTTTGAAATGAGAAGTGTCGATAACATTTTTATATATGAGGCGATATTGATTAGATTTTGAAAGTTATTACATTTTTATTTATTTATTCGGTTCAAATTTTAGTACAAATCTTTATTTCGTCCAAAATTTATTACAAACCTTTACTTCGTCCAAATTTAATTACAAACCTTTATTTCGTCCAAATTTTACTACAAAATTTCATTTCGTCCAAATTTTATTACAAACTTTCTTTAAAATTTGATTTTTGCTTCTAGTTTTATACTAATGTAACTTTTTTTTCTTTTTTTGAGATAAGTCTCTGGATAAAAATAACTTTAAAGAAATATAAGAAATAAGACTTTTTCTTTATTTTGATCCAAGACGACATGAGAGTTGATGTTTCAAGTTTTCTCATTTGTGATCATGTCGTGGGACATGAATTCCATTTAAAAATAAAATACTTTTTCTGAGTAAAAATTATTGTTCCACTAGTAATATTTTTTTAACTTGTTTTTAAAAATTCTCCTTTCAAATGCAAAAATTATTATTTTTCTTCGTGAACTGTATTAAAGGTATATCCTTTCTTCCTCAATTACTATTTAGTTGGATGATTTTTTTTTTAAGAAACTCATTTTTCTTCTTTTATTCAAAAATAAACGAGAGTAAAATTTCCCTTTATTGAAAACTATATTGGATACATTAAGTTTCTCATTTATATAAACTATTCGTAGATTCAATATCGACTCTATTTGAGTCATTGTATTTGCCACAATAGTCTTGCATTGAATTAAAAATCACAATTTATATTTATTAAATTTTAACATCTCTATTTGATAAATTATTTTTTTACTATTTTATTGACTGAGGGGGGGGGGGGGGGGGGG
>NC_064284.1:5596066-5628904 GCF_019186545.1 Solanum stenotomum | reverse complement strand
GAGGTAAGATAGGAGGTAAAATTTGTATACACTCTACTCTATTTTAGATTGCATATGAGAAGTATATATTATTTATTTTTATATTGTCACACATAGCTTAAACAATATCTATTCATTATTTATATTGTACATATATAATTACATATTATATATAAATAGATTGCATGTGAGAAGTATATATTATTTATTTTTATATTGTTACACATAGCTTATACAATATCTATTCATTATTTGTATTGTACATATATAATTACATAAGTATTATATAATTATAGATAAGCTTTAGATTTTTTACTTCCAGTGTATATATATGTATATAATTAATAGATAACAATGTATATAATGTGTTAAACATAGTATAAAATAAAAATGATTTAAAATAAGTAAGAAAAATGGGTGCACAAAAAATGATTTAAAATAAGCTACAAAATAAAATGGGTGTACACAACTTTGAGTAAATTTGTCCATTTCAAATATAAAACTTACCTAATTCGATAAAAGGGAAAATTATACTCAAAAGTTAAACTATTTATAATCAGTTATTTCTTTACTTTTATACTCATATTTTTATTTACGAATGCGCGTTTACTATTTGATACTATCAAAGTATACTCTGATAGTATCAAAGAATCAACACTTCAGTGAAATACTACTCAATTACTTCTCCTTAATAGTATTAGCGTAAATATATATAAACACGGATGGCATCAAAGAGAAACATGATGTGTTTAAGTGAAAAAGACTAATCAATTATTGTTTGATACCATCAAAATATATACTCTAAATACTATGATAAATCAAGTATGAAGAAGCAATGATTTAATGATAGAAAAAGAAAGCAGTCAAGTAAATAGTTCGGATCATGAGTTAAATCAAGGATAAATATATTAAATTAGGTTCAAGTTAAATAAATATTTTTCCTAATTAATCTAATTTGTATAGTTTTCTCAAAAATGTTTGTTTGGCCGGTAAATTTCGGTAAGAAACCATTTGGTCCGTATCGACCGGTTTTAGTCTTCATGGACACGTATAGAACAACTATCGTGGTCCAATCAGAACCAGCCAAGTCACCAAAAGTCCACGTGGAGAAAAATGATTTGCTCAGACTGCTCCTCCAACGTGGAATCAGGAAGGTAAAAGCCTCCTGCATCTATGCCCAAGCCAAAAAAGCCCACAACGACCATCAAATATCATCGGAGATTGGAAAGTAGAAATTGTTTGAAATTTCACCTCCGAATCGGAACATCGTCGGAGCTCCACCGGGCATCCGCAAAGAGCTTCATCGTGGCTCCCTCAGGCTTACAACAACATCAAACTCTCACTAGAAGGAAATCAGCACCGCCGTCGACATTGAATCAAGCCGGTGCACCGGGCTCGAAGCGAATAGTGCTGAAAGAATCCTCATCAGAATCGGACCTTGATCTTCCATTTTGGCAAAGAACCTGGTTCATTGTGCTCTTACTTCTCATGGCGATTTCCTTCTTCGGCCTCGCCCTCTTTCTTTTTCTCACCCTTGACTCTGATTACACATCCACACCTGTCTCCGCTGCTTCCGAAGGCGTCCAGGTAATGAAATATAATTCCCTGTAATTGTTATCTTTCGTTTCAAGCTTAATTGAGAAATTGAATCTGTTCTAACTTTGATTTCAATCTCATATCTTGCTAAAACATTTGCGCTAGGATCTAAAGTGTGATAGAGCCCAATGATAATTAGTAGTAGTTCTGGTTTAACCCTGAGGACACCAATCTGTTTATGTTTTCATAGATTACATATGGATCCGCGATTAAGTTGATGCATGAGAAGACAAAGTTTCGGTTGCATTCCCATGATGTACCATATGGTTCTGGCAGTGGGCAGCAATCAGTCACTGGATTTCCCGGCGTAGATGATGCTAACAGCTACTGGGTATGTTAGATGATTGTCTTGAAGTGTTATCTTCTTCTTTCACTTCAAAATGCATTAAATTCATTAGCTGATAGATCTGTGATTTCTCACCAGGCGGTTAGGAGCACCGACTCGTCCAAGCAAGGTGATCCTATTAAGAGTGGAAGCATCATCAGGCTGCAACATATAAAGACCAGAAGATGGTTGCATAGCCATTTGCATGCATCTCCCATATCAGGAAATATGGAGGTTTGTAGGCTGGTTTATTTCTCTTTCTCAGTTACACGATGCTTCTCATGTATTTTATTTCTTCTTCCATCTGGATAGTGGATGGTATGTTTATACATCTTAGTTCATCCTTGAACCTTCTTAAATTTTGGATTGAAATACTGTATTTCCACTTGAAAATTGTGAGACAGATACTATCCTAAGGCAGATATAGTTTTACCAAGGAGTACGCAAATTGACCTCCAAATGCTACTATCTTTTGCCATACTTTGGTTTAGCTGGGGTAAAACATTTGGAGATCCAAAAGGGAGAATGCCCTGGATTAATTGTTGTGAAACTTATAAAGTAACACAAAGTCATCTAGATGAATTCTCATTTTTGATGGACTATAATTATGATTACGCATTCACGATTATGTGAACATCTAGTTTTTCAAAGAAATATTTCCCTATGACTTGAGTGTTGTATGTTTTCATTTATCAGAGTTGACCTTTTCTTTGGTTTAGGTTGAGATAATGCCTATATATTGTTTTATGCAAACAGTTGTGTGGGTTGTATGTTGTGAATTATGACATTAGGTACATCATTCTCTATTGAACAACAAAATGGGACAATCAGTTTCCCTACGTTCGTCTCTAACAAATATTGTAAAATATGCATTCTGGTTTCATTCTTAGTAAACATCACCTCTATGGGATACAACCTCTATACCTTCTTAAGGTAGGTAAGGTTTGCATACACATTACACACTAACCTCTCCAAACCCCAATTGTGGGATTATAGTGGGTTTGTTGTTGTTGTTGGTGTCTTAGTAACATCACCAAATCGTGTGATACATTTTCTGGTTGATGAATAACCAAGTCAATACATCACATTTAGTTGGTGTTTAACACCGAATATAGGCTTTCTTATGCAAATGTGTTCATAATATATATATGATTATAACTATTAACTTTCTAAAATTACATATGAATTTTGGTAATAACTAGTCGTAGTTTGTTATTGTCGGAAAGCAAATTGGCAGCTTAATTACTTATCAAAAAGAAAAACTATTGGCATCTCAGTTCACGGCAGGGGCAGAGCTACACTACACTATACCAAGGGTGGACAATCGAACACCCTTCGTTGGGTGAAATTTTGTATATTTAGGTTATATATTACACAATGAACACCCTTGGAATAATTGTGTACCATGGTTCAGTGGTCAAGGGTGCGTTGAGTGGGTTAGTTGTTGCGGGTTCGAATCCTCGCAGAAGCAGTTAATTTTATTTTTTTTCCAGTTTAATACAAAGCTTGATTGACAAGCTCTTAATTACTTTATTACTTTTCATTCTTTCCAATATTTATCTTAATATATTATTAAAGAAGCAAATTATTATTTACCTCTCCTATGTGGTTTGCGAGCTATTGCATAGGAGCGGAGGTTTTAAGCAGTGCGCATCCAAAGGGTAGCGGCTGCGGGTTTCCCTTGTAAAAAAAAAAAAGAAGCAAATTATTAAACAAGGCCCTTTATTGCTTTGTATTCTTTCTAAATATTTGTCTTAATATATTATTAAAAAAGTAAATTAGAAAGATTTTACTCATATTTAATATAAAATTTCAAATTATAGAAGTACCATCTAAAACCCTTCGTGGTAGCCCAATGGTTTGGGCTTGAGACTTCCATGTTGGAGGTCTCAAGTTTGGAACCCCTTGCCAGTGAAAGTAGGGAGTTTGCCTTCGGGGTTGAGCTCATCGCACCTCTAGTACAAGTTACTTCTCCGGTGTGGTTTGCGAGCTATTGCACAAGAGCGAGGGTTTTACCTTTGGGGGTTTACCTTGTCATAAAAAAAGAAGAAGTACCATCTAAACATTTAATATTATAAATATCCTTCTTTCCTCGGGGACTTTAAACACATCCCTTCACACCTTAAGATCTCCATTGCGTAGCCTCTCTTTCTCAAAAAAAAATATCCTTCTTTCCTACCTGCATATATCAAACATTCAACGTGAAATTTGAATGAGATGTAAGATACATCTTTCCTTTTAATATTTGAAATTTTAATAATTAAGATTACACAAATCAAAGTCGATAAAGAAAAAGTAAGAAAATTAAATATATAAATTAATTATTTATATAATTGAAGGGGAGCCTTGGAGTAATTGGTAAAGTTGCCTTTAAGGGACCAACTGACCAAGAGGTCACAGTTTCAAGCTCAGCCTTGGAAACAACCTCTGGCAGAAACACAAGGTAAGGCTACGTACAATAGGCCCTTCTAGTTGGTCCCTTGTGCAGTTGTGGTCGGGCCCTTCCTCGGATTCTATGTATAGCGAGAGCTTTAGTGCACTGGGATGGCCTTTCAATTATTTATTTAATTAGAAATATAATTACGCATAAATCTACCAAGAAAGTTTTTTTTAATTATTTTTCTTTTTACAGGAACATTTGATAATGAAAAATGCAGTTCAATATAAATTTTAATTATAATGAAAATGCTTATATTTGTGATTTCAACAATATATTATTAATTTTTATAAGTATATATCTGAAAGTGCTTGACAAAATTTATTAAAATATTATTTTAAAATTTATCCATGTTTTTCACACCACATGAAGTACAAATAATTTTACTAGTTCTATTTAAAAATAAACTACACTTGTCTTTTTGTTGAATTTTTTTTCTTCTCCACCTGTCGAATACCACTAGAGATTATTGTTTTTTTTCTCTTTTGTTACCTTCCAACCTTTTGTTCTACTGATGCGTGGTGATTTTCTTTACTGAACTTTTTAAAGTGATTTTCTTTGCTCAATTAAAATTCAGTAAATAAACACATTTCAAATATAGCATTTGGATACGTAGGACAAACTACGGAAAAAAATGACAACTAAATGTTATGTAGCTCGACTCATTCATTGAGATTTTTTTACTATATAAGTTTGAACACCCATGATCATATTCCCAACTCTGCCAATGGTTCACGGTAGAACAAAACTCTCTCATTGTTGAGTTAAATAAAAATTACAATGTTAGTTTGAAGAATGCTAACAGTTTTAGGTGAATCACCTGATTTCATTGAAGGCCATAATAATAGGATACACCATGTTATAATTTTCCAATGATTGAGCACTTATTTTTGATGACATAAGTGGATCCAATAAAAAGCATAAAAAAGAAACAAAGAGTACATGACGATTGGAATGAGGAATTTCCGTTCACACAAGTGGTGGATGATAGCTATAAGCAAAAGAAAATATGTTTATGTGCTCTTATTCTTTTGGGTGGGAGTGGAGTTGGCATATGATTTTAGATGGCTCTTTCCATTGCTTGCAATGTAGTCAACATTAATAAACTGTAGTTTCTGATGTCAAAATCACATTGTTTTTGGTTGTATGTTATGATATCAACTGCTCGCTAATGTTGGTTTTTCTGATGTTTTCGAGTTGAAATTAATTGGTGGACAATTTTGCAGGTCAGCTGCTTCGGTGACGACAAGGAATCTGATACCGGGGACTATTGGAGGTAAGGCTGGATCAGTCTTTGGACACAATCTGACATGTGCTGCCTTCTTGGTTTTTTAGTAACCACCAGCTCTTTGTTTGATCTGTTTCTTCTTTCTCCCCTTGGTAGACTTGAAATTGAGGGCAGTGGGAAAACTTGGAGGCAAGACCAAAGAATCAGGCTTCAACATATCGACACTGGTGGTTATCTCCACAGTCATGACAAGAAATACACCCGAATTGCTGGAGGTCAGCAAGAGGTGAGCTTAAGATTGTACTGACATCGTGATAGTTCCAAATGTAATAGTTATCGTATCTTCTGCTACCTTGATAGCCTTAAAATCTCCATCTATGCATGTTGCAGGTTTGCGGTGTTAAAGAAAAACGTCCAGATAATGTTTGGTTGGCAGCAGAGGGTGTCTACTTCCCAGTTACTGAAAGCAAGTAAAGATTGTTGATAACAGCATATTAGCTGAATTTTATCTGTAGAGACAGACTAGTTACTAGTGTACCAAACCTTTACTAGTACTTTCAGCTGTTGTTAGCATTTTCACTGTTGCAAATGGTAACAATTGAGTGATAATTCTTCAGTGCTCGGTTTCCTTGTTACTTCCCTCTGTTGAGAATGATTCTGGATCAATTATAAGAAAGAGTTAAATGTTAGCCTAATCTTCTATTTGATAGCACTTCCGAGTCAGTATTAATGTTAGCTTTGGAAGTTATTAACCAAAGTCTGCATTGCTTTGTCATGGAATATAATTTTGATAACTGAGATTTTAAAGTGCAAAAGGAGAAATATTGTTGTATCTCAAACAATGTAGTCTTCCAGATCAGAGAAAAACATGCCCAAAGTTTTGCACTGCTAAAATTTGTGTGATCAGGTCCACTTAGTAAGTGCTAAAGATAATACATTGGCTATATATTTCAAAAAAAAATTCACTTCATTTGAAAACTTTATGAATTTAGAGTTGGAATTAATGAAGATGGAATTCGAAAACAGGTTTGGGGCACTTTTCCGGCATTCAAGCTGGATTTGCAAATTTTATAACCGATCACCGATTCTGAAAGAAAGTGAATAGTTATTCCAAAAAAATTGAATAATTTTTATGACCAAACGACTTTGATGGGGTCTGGGATAGAAAACATACAGGTTAAGCATTTGTCATTTTCAAGATAGGAATCGATAAAGTATGAGTTAACTCTATCTTTCTCAGATTTTATTTTTTAGGACTATATCGAATAAGTTGTTATAATATAATTTATCCTTAATAAAAACATGACATGTTTAAAAAGATTACGAGGGGTTGGGTCTTACTTATTTTATTATCCATGAGTCACAATTGACTAGTTCAATACATCGTTTCTAACCCATGAGGACAAGACTCGTCTTGCCTACTAATTGAATTTTCAAAATTGCTAATTTTGGGAGATATTTATATGCTCTTTTAATAATTTTCATTATTCTTTCTTTTTCCTAAATTATTGATTCTAATCATGTAGACAATTCATATGCAGTTTATATGATGTGTCACAGAGGAACATGCAATGCACCTCTTCTGGGGACACACTAATACCTTCTTTATTAGGTAAAATATCAATTATTTTGAAATAAAATAAAAATAAAAAACACATTTATTTTAAAACAGAAAAAGTACTTTTAAATCTTTTCCTTAAATGATTTTGTCAAAAATTGATTAAATAGCCCTTGATGTATGGTGAAGAATGCGATAAGATTTGAAATTCTTTTTACTATTTTTATCGATTATCAATTTACGCCATTATGTGGTTAATTATTATTATTAGAATGCGAGTTTATTTTTAGTAAAATCCCCACATTTCACCCTTTTCCTCTTCCTCCTCTTAACATAAAACCACATTCCAGACTCTTCGTCCCTCAAAACCCCCAAAAACAATCAAAAGTTGAAAAAAGTCATAAAAAATAAAAAAATAAAAACAAAAAACCCTTCAACCCCAAAAGAAAAAAAAAGGACCATTAAAACAATTACCACTCAACAAATTGTCCTTCAATTTTTTATTCCCACAGAATATTCTAGAATTAGAAAAAAAATAAAGTAGTTCGAAAAACATTTATTATATATTTGTAGTTTTCGAGTTGTGAGGAGGTGGACAAGAAGGGAGGGCCCCATCTCTTTTTCTCCCTCTAGAGTGTAGCATTAAAAAAAAAAAGCAAAAAAAAATAAAAAATCTAAAAACAAAAAAAAGTTTTTTTGATTGTGCCCTAAAAGTTCATATTCTTATCCTTCTTCGCCGCCTCATTTTGTTTCTGTTCAAACCCTAATCTTTCAAATCGCCATCTCTCCACTGATAAATGTTTCGGAGTTGTTGGATTCGTTTCAATCATCGATTCATGGTTGAAAGTTTGAATTTTTATTTATATTGAAAGGTAAATTTCGAAGATCTGTTGGTTATATGGTTGTTTTATGTGAATTTGTTGATTTCGTTGGGATGATTCAGTTCATTTTAACCTTATTTTGCAGATCTGATTTTGATTAGAGGGATTCAAAGAGATCCGTTTGTATTCATTCCGGCGATTCAACATTTGTTTGATCGGAATTAGTGAAGATAAATTTTTCATTTGATTGAACGTGTTTTTTTTTGGCAAAAGCGAAAATGTCGATTTTGCCAAAAACTGATTCAATCCACATTCGAGAGGTTTGGTTTGACAATCTGGAGGAAGAATTCGCGTTAATGCGCGAAATCGTCGATGATTTTCCGTTTGTTGCCATGGATACAGAGTTTCCCGGAGTGGTAATCCGGCCGGTTGGGAATTTTAAGAACAGCAACGATTACCATTACCAAACGCTCAAGGATAACGTGGATATGTTGAAGTTGATTCAGTTAGGGCTGACCTTTTCGGATGAGAATGGCAACTTGCCTAAGTGTGGAACCGACAAGTACTGTATTTGGCAATTCAATTTCCGTGAATTCAACCCTAACGAGGATGTTTTCGCTAATGATTCAATTGAGTTGTTGCGCCAAAGCGGCATTGATTTCAAGATGAACAATGAAAAAGGTGTTGATGCCAAGCACTTTGCAGAGCTTTTGATGTCATCAGGGATTGTGCTGAATGATAGTGTTTCTTGGGTTACTTTTCATAGTGGGTATGATTTTGGATACCTCTTGAAGCTTTTGACTTGCCAGGATTTGCCTGAAACACAAGCAGGTTTCTTTACCTTGATCAATGTGTACTTTCCTGTCATTTTCGACATCAAGCACTTGATGAAGTTCTGCAACAGCCTTCATGGTGGATTGAACAAGCTTGCGGAGCTGTTGGAGGTTGAGAGGGTTGGTATTTGTCATCAGGCGGGTTCAGATAGCTTGCTCACTGCTTGTACATTTAGAAAGTTGAAAGAAAACTTCTTTAGCGGTTCACTGGACAAGTATGCCGGTGTCTTGTATGGTCTAGGTGTTGAAAATGGGCAGAGTACCCATTGAAGAAAAAATTTAAATGAAAAAAAAAACTTAAAAGAGGATAGATGTTTATTACTTGTGTGTGATGTAAGATACCACACTTCCAATGTATACTTTTGGTAAAAGAAATTGTGGTTATTTATAATATCCACCTTATTTTGGTTTGATACAACTCTTTCTTCACTCCTTTCTTCATTGTTATTGTTTCGGTGTTACTGCTCATTGTTTTGCTCCAGGATGAGAAAGGTATCATTGCTGAAGCTTTACATATGTAGGCAGTAGCTGGTAGCTTCCAGGTTTGTTCTGATTCTTTTCCTCCGCTTTTTCATTGAGCTATGGGGGAAGGATATGCTAGGATAGAATTGTTGTACATCAAGAAATAGTTTTGTGCTGTTTTGACATGTTTGATTGGAGTTGAAAACAATGGTGCTGTCTATGATTGTCATCCTCACTTGTGGAATGAAATGATTATCCTCAATCATGGTTTTCCGTCTAACTGAACGTAGGTTACAACATCATTTACAACCCATAAGAGGCTTCTGTTTAGTTACTATGTTTTAGGAATTATCTCTAGCCATGTACTCTTCAAAGGATTTCCCCCAATTTTAGCAAAGAATGAAAAGAGAGATGAGGAGAGTCTCTGGATAACCTCTTCCCCTTACTTAATTGGAGCTAGTTGCAGTTTAGAACTATAAACCTTGTTCTTACTTACATCTTATTGTTTTAGCACATGTACTTAACACTACTGCTATTTACTTGTCCTCTATATGACATATAGAGGATAAGATTGGTTGGCATATTGCATCACTCTGGAAGAATGAGGATCTCTGTTTCTGATTTACTGCCATGCCTTGCATTATTGGTTTTCCTTTTTCCTTGTATTGGTTGTAGTTTTTGTTTGAACTATTATGAGATGACTCTCGGTTTGCCATAGTTGTCCTCTGTAGTGATTTAATAATTGTTGTTAGAATAGGATTGTGTATACTTAACAATTCTAATTCACAGTTACTTCAGATTAAGGAAGTTTGTTGAGTGGCTGATTTATTCTCTTGAAAGATCAGTTGATTCTGATGATATTTCTCTGGACTCTCTGTTATAAAGCTTCAAGTGAATTTGGTTGTTGGAGTTTTGAATTAATAGTGTGAGTTTGTATAAACATTGAATTAGAATAAGATAAAAGAAGAGAAGATGTGGAAAGAAGATCTGTGAACTTGTTATTGAAAAATAGAGGACATGACCTATATGTTGCTGGTTTGAAAAAGCATAATGGTAAAAAATTGGTTTTCTAGTTTTGTATTATAGCATGTCACTGACATGTCTGATCTTGTGAATCAAAAGACGCTAGTACTTGTTGCCATGTGTTTTTGATCTGCTTCTGCGCAAGCATGTTATTCAAGTCTTTGTGAACTGGAAATTTTACAGTTGTAATTTAGTTCTGAATGTTCCAACTTGGGTCGATTAACGAAAGGGCAAATCTTATTACCTTTTTGATATAAGATATTTGCCTCAGATCCAAAAAGTTGGTTTACTTTCTGATATTATGTTTGGAGCTGATCCACTGTTGAAGAACTTCTTTGGGTAAAGCTGAAGTAAATACTTGGAGAAGGATTCGAGATTGGAAGAGCCAATATCTCAAAAAATTTCATGTTGGCTTCCATGCTTTGTTTAGACCGTAAGCATTATATGTTGATTAGTAGAGTGATGATCAGGAGGCTAGAAAACCTTCTTATTACATGTTTGGGATGCATGGTTATTTTAACCTTGTTGTGATCGCGTCTGCTTAATAACAGAATGGTGAAAACGTATGATTGCATTCCGTTTGCTTACCTACAAATTACTGGTCCATTCATCAGATATGTAGTGCTCAAGTTTTGGTTTCATATGCAGACAGAAGTATTGAAAGTGAATACTTAATAGTTCATATGGTGCTGCTTAAGCATAGGAATTTCTTGGAAATAAATCCCTTCTCCCATCCCAGGGACTGGACCTTCTGTTTGCGTTATACATAAACATGAGTGTGTGCTGAACAACAGACTTAATGATTTGAGGGCAAGATCCTGTTGGCTTGTTTGGTTATGGCATATTTTCTGCAAAGTTGATGATGCCTGATCCAAATAGTAATTTTATTGGCTGGAAGTCTGGAACAATCTCTTCGAAGTTGGTAGCGTTTTATTAGGGGAGGAATGACCTGGGAGACCCTTGTACTTGGCTCTGTTTGTCACCTAGGCCCTCTATTCACGACTTTGCCAACTGAACACTTAAAGTTATTAAAACACGTTATTTTAAACCCCTCTGATTGTTGACCAAGCTTATGTGACGTTTATTTGTTGAATAGGATGAAATGTGTGGTTACACGCGTTTAAAAGCAAGTGAAGACAAAAAATTTAATAAAAAAAAATAATTATATAATGAAAAGAAAAAATAAGAAAAATCCCCTTCTTGGCTTCTTTCCCATTCCTTTACTGTTACTCTTCTTCTTCCTCATAAGTTACCATTGCCGCCATCATCGTTGCCCCTCCCCCACTTCATTTATCTTTCTCCAATCTCCATCTTTTTTCTATGATACTTGTTTTTTATTTTCCTCTTCTAACACGAGATTTATAGAGAAAAAAAGGGAGAAGAAACAAATAAGAGAAAACAAGATTGAAATGACAAATAGACGAAAAGGTTTAGAAGAAAGAAAAAATGAAACTCTTGAAAGATTAAAATTTTTTCCACTTTCAGTTTTGATGGATCTTCTAGCCAAACAACTAGTCGGCGTTGATTTCTTGACAATGACTGTCTCAACGGTGGCTATCCGTGAATGAAGTGGCCGGAGAGACATTTTTTCCGGTGAATCAATTTTAAAAGGCTGATGAGAAACATTTTTTCCGGTGAATTAATTTTAAAAGGCTGATTTTGAAGATGAATATGAGATTTTAAAAATAAAATAAAATATTTGTAATGATAAAAATGATATGGCAATTTTTGTCTATGTGACGATATTTATCTGATGTGGATAATGATGTGTCATCCACATCAGCACAATTGAGAGACACTCATGCTCAGAGGGGTTTAAAATAACGTATTTTAATAACTTAAAGTGCTTAGTTGGCAAAGTCGTAAGTAGAAGAGTCTAGGTGACAAACGGAGCCAAGTACAAAAGTCTCCCAGGTCATTCCGCCTTTTATTAGGCGTTGTAACTGTGACAATCCATGACTTCTCTGTGAGTAGCATGTACAGTAAAATACTGTCAGCATAGTCAAAGGTTGACCAGTTCTATCTAAGAATACTCTGATTAAGACTTTCCTCTTATGGATGTGTTGTTGGATTTAATAATGGCCGAATTAGTTAAAGACTTAAAGTTCTAGGCTAAAAGTAGCGATATATATACATATATTCTTGTGCTGCCAAAATAGCCAAGACTAGTGAGGTCTTACAACTTGACAGCACAATCCTGAAGAGAAGAGTTTTTCTTTTTTTACCTGGATCATCATGCAAATGCTCTAATCTCATGTACACAGGGCAAATAATTGAGAGGATTGTCCTTCTGAAGATTTCCTTGAGATTTGGAACTGCAGACTCTTGGTTATAAGACATCTTCTCCCATAACATATCTGGCTTACATCTTTTTCTCCATTGGCAATTATCATTTGGTGTGAACGAGGGAGGCGAGATGACGTGCGGTTTAGTAGATGAGTGATCTTTCACCCTTCGAAGTAGCATGGAGACAACTAAAAGTCCAAGTGAAACCTGCACAGAATTTCATCTAAAACAACTAAACAAGCCATGCTGTAAAATTGATATAGAGCTGTTCTAGTTATAGATGCTTGGTATTGGACTATGTATTCTCTGAAGGAGAAGGGCAGAAAAACTGATTGCATAACACAGTTTAAAATAAAATCGAAACACCATCAAACATAGTACCAATCCCAGTGCCATATCAGAGTCGATAATCATATTTTCGACGGCAAACAGTCACCCCAGAAAAGGCGAAAGGAATAATCTACATAGAGTATAGTAGGACATACATGGTTTTACAGGCATCTTTAAAAACATATAGGGGATACCCGAACTAGTTTAAATAGAAAAACACCCAGCTATCATCACCCCCTCTTGCGTTTTTGTGTCTTCAATTGCTTGAAAATGTAACTGATTACTTCCTTCAGTGTGGCCTTCCTTCCTTCCTTGAAATTCCATAGCTCAGGAATCGCGTACCTACCGCTAGGATTGTATTCCTCTATCTCCTTCAGAGCTACGGTCACGGCATCATAAATTTCATCCCCCAATTCCTGCTTTAGCTTTCCCAGTTCTTCATCATTCTCATCTATCACTCTCTGCATTTGAAGATAAATGGTCACACTTCAAGCTGTCAATATGACATGAATATGCTTCTCTCTTTTTCTTTGTAATTGTTGTAAAGCAGCACGGATAGTTAATTATGGGGACAAAAGAGCAAGGTTTTTTCTTTCTGCTAGTATCAAAAAGCCTCTTCGTAAAAGATACTGAGTAGTAAACTTTAAGTGTATAAGCAATTTAACCCTCTAGTTATTTTGAGCTGTGAAGATGACCCTAAACTATTCAAACTTGTAATTGTAACATTTCTATTATTAGATTACATAAAGGTTACTGTTGTAACAAAATCACATTCATGACTGCAAATGTGAATTTGAAAGGGGGCAATACAGCTATTCTGAGAAGAGAACTTTAAGGAGAATTCTCAACAATATTCTTTCCAAAATTTAAAAGAAGACGTAGATATAAGATTTCATAATACAATTCTACTTTGGGATACCTTGTGTCTTCAATCTTGAACTAGGGGAGAAGAAAAATTGAAATAGAGCTGTCAACTACAAAATGAAGGAAACAATTTTTTCTTTCTCCCAAGGGGTTGACCAAGTGTGACAGAACCTCCATCTCCAACCATAAGGTTAGGGTATCAGGTCACAGCAGGGAAAAATATGGGAGAGATCCACTGTGACCCTTGTGCAGAGGGGTTTGCAGGGTGTGCTTCGCTCGTAAGCAAAAGGGAGTAGTAGTGCACTTTGCCCTTTAATGAAGCTCTTCCACATTGACCAGATGCAAATGAAAAAAAAAAGAAAAAGAAAAAGAAAAAGGATGGACGACCTTGGTAGCTAAGTCCCAACTCCTAAGTCCTTGACCTTAAACTCTTAGGAGTCGTTTGGTGTGAGGTATAATAATCCCAGGGATAAAATGCAGGACTATTTTATCTTGTGGTTGGAGGTATTAGGCAGTCCTACGATAATTTATCCCACCATTTATACCTTAGTGATGGGATAAGTTATCCCATATACATGGTGGAGTAACTTATCCCGGGATAACTTGTTCCCAACCAAACAACCCCTTAAATATACAACTCTTAACAGAAGGAACTAAATTGGCATAAACAGAGAGAAACTGAAATAGCCAAATCAAAGAACAAACCTCCACATTCGACTCATCAATCATGATTGTTTTAAAGGGATGCCAGTCAGGATCTTTTATTTTTTCCTGCCACAGAGAGAGAAGTTCTACAGCCTTGATTTCAGCTTCCTGATTCGGAAATTTCTGCTTTAAAGCATTCTGGAAGGCCTTTGAATCAATCTCCCCCATTCTTTTTATCCCAATATGGGCTCGCGCACTGCTCAATACTTCAAGCAATCCCTAAAGAGAGGATTATTACAAATAACTCAGCATAATGAGAAATACAATGTTACAACAAGAAACTACATCACCATCAAATGCTTGTATGGATTCAACAAGGTTTTGACTACATTAAGTAATTGAAAATCTTACTGATACCAGATATCATACCTCTTTCAATGTGCGCCGTGCATCTTGCAACTCATCATTACTTTGGCGCTCTTTCAACAGGAGAGTCTGGTTTAGGGACTCCATACCATCCATCTCCTCCATTTTATCTTTCAGCTCCTCATTCATCTCTTTAATCTTATTTTGTACAGCTGCATCGTCATTGCCTCCAAGGTGCTTCATAACCTCTAGTTTTCCTTTAAGTTCTGCTATTTCCATTTCCAGTTTTTGCTTCGCATCAATGTCCCTCTCTAGCTCAAGAATCTTTTTCAAGGCCTCCTCCTTCTCCCTCTGGATATTTAACATCAACATGAGTAAAACTCTGTTAACTTTGTGCTAACAACAATGGCAGAAACCCCAACTTGCAGGTTTTGCAAGAACCATATGCAGAAATATCCTTGCTCAAAAAATAAATACACACGCAAAAAGAGAGAGAGGAGCAGGGGGGGAGAAACATGATTATGAATGACACCTTTTGTTCTTCAACCAGTCTCAAGACATTCACATCAGCTTTTCTTTGTTCCACAGAGGCCATTTGAAGTGCTGAATTTCTCACATCATTCTGAATCAACAAAATAAAGTTCAACACATTATAATTCGAAAGAGTTAGCTTTAGGGGACCAGAAGCTTGAAAGATACATTCTACCCACATAATATAGGCACAATGGAGCGCCAAAATAATGTAAGCCACTGCGGCTTTATCATGATAAGAGAGAAATATTTATTTATAATTTTAACTCATGCTGGAATTTGATACCTGTTTCTTCTCCTCATCAAGCTTTTGCTTTTCTCGCTCAGTTAAGGCTTCACGTTTATTCAGTTCTCTTCCCCAAGAATCAAGCTTCTTCTTCTTGCTCTCCAGCTCTAAGCTTAACATTTCCTGCTCCAGCAGGACCTTCTGTACATGCTCACGTGCAAGGCGTTGCATCTTTCGTGATTCTGCACCAAGTACACCTTAGTTATACTTTAGAAACTAGTGGAGCTTTCTATAAATTGATGAATATCCAAAAAAGGAGCTCTTTAGCTTGTGATCTTTGTCAATCAAGGATCTAGTGACACCTTACTAGTTCTCAAAGCAAATGTAAGATGCATAAAGTTAGTTGCATATTAATTAAACTATTTTAAAGAGACACGCTCTAGTGAATCCCTTTCGTCCAAGTAATAAATGAAACAAGCTAATTATAGAGTAGATGAAAAAGAACTGGCACTTTACAATGTCAAGTCTAAACATTCTACCTATCAGACACATGGCAGGGACATCAGATAAGAAACATAAATTTCACAGTATCTGCAGACCAAATAGAACAATAAAAAAATTTTAAAAAAAGTTCGCAACTAAAAACCTTCAAAAAAAGAACGGTGTAGCATGTCTTTCTCCGCGAGCATCTGACGAAGAGACAGTGTATTCAAATTGAATTTTGTCTGCAGCTCATCCAGATTTTCATTTTTCATGTCAATTTCATTGGCTAGATTTGCTACAACTTCCTTTCTACCCTGTGTTTCTTCTTTAATAAGGTCCGAGATAGTCTTCAGCTCCCCCTTCTCTCGCAGATATTCGCCTAAAGCCCCTTCTGCTACATAATCATCTTCTCGAGCAACCCATCCATATAAATTTGGACCAGGGCAATCTCTATGGGATTTCCATTCTTGTTTGCTGCAGTGAGAGGCTTCGAAAGACTTCTCAAATTCCATCGCACCCTTAAAACCAGTCCAATCACTATTAAATCTCACAACAGCTTCGGAGACTGTTGCTTTGTTATCACAGAAAAGCTTAACTTCCAAAGGCATATACAAGGAGAACTTTTTTAACCAATACTCCTTGTCATCTGGAGATCTTCCATTTGCTGTTTCCTTTGATACATTAACGAAAATCCCAGTCCAAGGCCAAAAGAACAGTTCATCTTTTTCAGATTCTGAACGCTCTGGAGTCACAGCACGTTTAGGTATTGGCTCAGCCTCATTCACTAGGTCTGTTTCCAGATACTTTGCAAGTGCTAAATGGTTTGCCTTCTGTTTAGCACTACGGTTAGCTGAACCCTTGCCAACCCCTGTAGCATGTTGAAGAAGATCTTTGTACTTGTAGTCTTGCTTTTTCTTCCCTGCACAGAAGGGACATCTAAGGGATCCATTTGGGCCCTTAACTTTCAGTTTTCCTTTTCTTAATTCTTCATAAGGCTTCTCTTTAAACTCAAAAATCTCAGAGTCACTCAAATCTGATTCTTCGCCTGAACTGCTACTCATCTGGATTTGTTTAAAAAAAACTAGAGTTAATTCTAAGGATTGTACATAATTGATAATACAAACAAATATCAAGGCAAATCAAGCAAAATCTTAAACAAGTAATTTAATGGAATTGAATCATAGCTGAAGATGTTAACAATAGCCTACAGCGCATGTAAAAAGCAGGTAACACGCAGAAACTATGAAGCAAGCAACTAAGAGGACTTGAATCATAGCTGAGTATGGTACAGATAGCATGCTTAAATCCATTAACATAGAAGCTTTAGAACAAGCAGCTTAAAGAACTTGAATCATAGCTGAAGATGTTATAAGTAGCCTACAACACAGGTAGAAATCAGTTATATACAGAAACTGCCCGCAACAAAGTACAAAATTAAAGTGTTACCAGTCAACTGAAAGAGGGAAATCACTAACTTTAAATGAAACAATACCGTTGAAATACACCATTTAGTTTTTTTTTTAGAATGGTAACTTTTTCTTCTATTTATCCACAGGTATACTACATCAAAGTAGCCCCCCTCCAAAAGTATTACAAACTAGACCGACTCCATCTGTGCCTTTTGTCACAAATAGTCTAAAACATATAATGGTGTTTTGGTTGACACAGTATATTTTCACCTCAATTCACCAGACCTACCACTTGTAATAAACGTAGACTGAAGAAAAATATTAGAGGAAGGGAACATGATGCTTCAGCCAAAACCTATCATTTTCCTCAAGTTAATAAATGAATATTCAGAGGAAAGTTAAAACAACAACAACAAATCCAGTGTAATCCCACTAGTGGGGTCTAGAAAGGGTACAGTGTACCCATGGGTGAAAGCTACCCATGGTTGAAAACCACCATACCTTAATCACAATGCCCAAAGAAATTGATTTGTGAAAGCTTGCTTTCACAACCCTAGTTGAATCTCCTTCTTCTTCTTCTTCTTCAAGGTTCTAGATAGAGAATATTTTGAGAGGATGAACTTTGGGGAAATGATTTGGGTTTTGGAATATATGACTTAGTTGGGTGAGTTTTAGAGTTAAAAGGACTTATATAGTGACCCTAGGCTTAGGCAAAACGACCTCACTTAAGTTGGATTAAAACCAGAAAAGACTGCTTAGCCGTCAACTTATAGTGAACTGCCCAGGGACCACGTGACCTTATTTGTACCTTTGAGAAGGTAGAGGAGTTGTTTCCAAAAGACCCTTGGCTAAGAAAAACAGTTAAAAAGAGGCAATAGCTCCAAACAGAAACAAGAGCAAGATAATAAGATACCGAGGCAAAACAACAAGAGGAGGATAGAGTGTACGTAGACCTTAAACCTACCTCGTGGAGTTAGAGAGGCTGTTTCCGAGAGACCCTTGTTTCCTTAGGTGTGCAAAGGCATTAAAAATTGGCTCTAAATTATTTTTATGTGGTGGTTAGTTCTAAAATGTTAGTGCAATAAGTAGATTCTGAGAGTCTATGTCGGTTGGAACCAATTTCCTAAATGAACTATCTCTGAACAATTTAAGTACACTATTTTCGATTACTCTAATTTGAAATTCCTAACAGTAGTCAAAACTATTTTAAAGTATGAATCAACAATTTTAATTAGTGATCAATGTAGCCCAACACAAGAAGCGAAACTCAAAGCTATCTGTGAAAACCATCCAATTTGCACTTGATGAGGTAGAATAGGATTTGAAACAGCTCTTAACTAGAACTAGAAAACAAAAAGGAAGTAACACAAGTAGATTAAAGATCCATTTGGAAAACATATCTTAAAACAAAAACAGTTTTATCAGAATATTAAGGGTGGGGTTTATGGTTACTGATAAACTAACCAATGCATAACCTTAAGTCTTAACTGACAGCATAAACTAAACACAACCATAAACCCCTTGGACAGGAAATAAGTTTTTTGTGCACTTGATTTAGAATACTTAAAACTGCGGTTTAGGAGGAGATTAACAAATACCGACCCAGAGCTCATTGACCCTGTACAACCGTACACTGAAAAATCAGGCTATAAACACAGATTTCAAGTCTCTACCATAAAATTAGATTACTAACATTTGAGTACCATGTATTAACAAATGTTTGAGCTAAGAAGTGGTCACATTCTTAAAGACAACGCAAGGAAATCCAGAGTTCCAAACACACACACACACACCAAAAAAATGGAAGCAAAATAACATTTCAGATGTAACAGCCGAGAATCATCGCAGCTCTGATTAAGCCTAAATTCATAAAACCAATCGCTAATACTGCAAAACCCTAACCCTAAACCCACAGAACTAAGGACAACAAAAGCATAAAAAAGCTTGTAGATAACAAAAATAACAAGTTTCAGCACAAAAAAAGAGATAAAAATCGAAATTATAACAACAAATTGGAGAAAAAATAGATCATTTTCTGCGTTTTGATACCTCTACGAAAAGGAACGATGAACTTGATTGAGAGATTTCTGAGCTCTAACAACAAAATGCAGGCGACGCCGACGGAGTTTGGAATTTCGATTGGGTTCCAATTTTATGAGTAGAAAAAGGAAAAACCTAAGGTAAAAAGAAGAGGGTCTCTGCAGTACCCAGTACACACTCAGATGGAGTAGCGTATGGATGCCACGTGTAGAAAACCAAGATTAAAGGGGTTGGCATTTTTTTCATTTTGACACTTCAACCCTCGAGTTTATTTCGGTTAAATCTTTAACCCATATCAAAGTATTTTATTTGGGCAATTTTTTTACTAAAGAAATGTATAAAATAGATTGCGTAGATTTTAGTGAAAATTGCGCAAAACGACAAACATCTCCAAGTATATTATTATGTAAAATGACTATATTTTAAATTATTTTAAACTTGTGGCTAAAGTTTTGCAAAATTTTGCTATTCAACTTTTAATTGTATAAATTTAAAATTTGTATAATTCACCTTGATTGTATAAATTCAGAATTTGTAAATGACTGTAACTATTTGCATATTATTTATGAAAAATAATAAATTATCATGTTTGTATATTAGCAAGAAAAATATACAAATGAAATGCTAAGAAATTCGTAAATGTATAAATACAAAATTTGTATATGCTTACCATGTTTCGCAAGTGAAATATATCAAGCAAGCGAAATATAAAAAAATGAATATATTCTAAGCTACGTGACTTGGGCTACATGTTATTTCTAAGGGAATTTACACAAATCACATAGTGTTAACTAATTAAATCATATCTCTAACTCTTTTCAAAATTACAAAAAACCATTAAATTTGGTGGAATTCGGATACATCTCAAAATGTTATGATACATCGCATACTGATTTCAGATACATTCCTCAACATTTTGATACATCGCGTCTCAATTTTGGATACATTACTCAATGTTTTGATACATCACGAAAAGTGATGTATCCGATCGATATATCGTGTAAAGTGATGTATCTCAAAATATGAGAGAGTAGGAATTTTTGTAATTTTTTTAAATGATGGAAAATTTTAAAATATATGGTAAAATGAACTGTATATTTAGATAATTTTTCCTATTTCTAATCCATTTCCCATTTTTCCAGGCATTGATTGGAAATTGGAAATGTTCTTTCGGAGTTGAAGAAATATTGGGCCTTTTAATATTGCAGCCAAGAAAAATGATGGGCTTTTAATTGTTGGTTAGTGTGATTGGCATTACTATGTGGACTAGCCCAGTTTGAGTTTTGGTGCCTACCTTTGCAGTTTAGTGTTTGTCCTTTTCATAATGATGATGGAGAATAACTTATAAATCTATTGATCAAAATTGCGGTGGACGGGTAAGTATAATCAGAGTTTTTGAATTCAAATTTTCTTGGCGTAGGTGCCTTTAATAGGAGCATTTTACGTGCACGAATCCAAATTTAGTTGAGCCCTAATATAAAAATCGAACATCAGATGAATTTTTTTTTAAAAAAATATACTCTAAGTAGATGAAGAAATGAATAAAGGTGTAACAAGATAAAGCTTGAGCCTAAAGTTTTGGACCGATATTAGGTACATAGCGTAAAATAGCATACTACTATAGTCCTACAACCTTCTAATTTTAATTAACTTTGTAGCTAGAATTGATGCTCATTTTATTATTCACTCTAAAAAGAAGAATAAAAAAATTATCAACGTTGTTAAAAGTGGAAAATAGTTCAATTGTGAATTCCAAGACGGATTTAGTACAAAACATATAAGTTCATATGAATTTAACAACTTTTGTTTAAATGAACGAATTTAGTATTCAAAAATTTATTTAAATATCTTTAAATGTTTGATTATGAGTTATCTTTTTAGATTAATTTGAGATAGTTATGCAAAACGATAAATTTTCAAATTCGGACTACGTTTCTAACTCCAATCAAAGCTTCAAAACTCGATTGAGTGAAAGAAATATTATTGAAGAGAATTATTGCCACTCTAATCCATTCATGTAAGATAAGTATTCTTGTTGTTTTCCATGTGAAAAAATGCAGGTCTATACTCTATATACCTAAAATTCTAAACCAGACAATAACTATAAATTAGAAGGACCTGTGCATTTGAAATGACATTTCTCTTAATATAGAAATTTGTTTTGTTTCACATTTTATATCTTAATTCTTTACCTTGTTATTCTAAAAAAAAAAATGAAACATAGTCATCAAGCAGGCGAGCATTCTTTACCTTGAGTTTTATTCCTCAATCAGTAATAAATCTTTTCAATTTCATTTCATTTCACCAAACTCCGTCCGTGCGAACTTACTTACATTAAAAAACAAAGGGTTATGATAAGCTGACAATCAATATAAACTTTACTTCCACGATACCTAATGTGATGAAGATATACAATAAACTTAAATAAAAGTAAAAAATTATATAGTTAACCTAACTTATTCAGTTGAGACTGAGACGTAATTTATTTTATATATATATATGTATCTTCTCCTTATCGTAAGTTTCTATTACTAGCCTATACGATTCCGCACATCTTTAGGCATTTGCTATATGATAGTGGTAACAAAGGAATAATTAAAGCTTCTGAATTTGGATATATATTCTTTTTTTTTTAAGTAATGAAACGGAAGAAAAATTAATTAGTATTATTTTTATAAAAAAAAACGACTTACACCTTCTCATTTTTATTTTTATAAAAAAAATAAAATTGATCCACTATTATAATGCTATATTAATATATGACAAGTCAATTTCACATTCTTTTATTTAATGATATGTCTGGAAATTAATTATGCCAATGTTTTTTTTTTCATTGGAGTTGTCACTATTTAAATGGTGGATGCAATGAGAATTGAGAACCACCAAAATTGTAGGAAAAAAAGAGAAGAAATAGTGATAAAATAAAGATAAAGAAGGAGAATAATTAAGAAAGAATAAAGACAAACGTGTCATTGCCAAAGATTCCCTGCATTAATAACGTTTAATTTAATATAATGTTTTCCACTTAAAGTTATACTCAAATAAAAGGGAAAAAAGATAAATATACCCCCGAATTATCGTAAATGATATGTCAATACCCTCCGTTATACTTTATGGTTGTATATACTCTTACCGTCAATATTTTAGGTTGTGTATACCCTTGAGACTAACGGTTGAACACATGGCTACATCTCAATAATTTACCTAATATTTATTTTTTTATCCGAAATTAAAAAAACAAAAACCACCCATGTTCCCTAACCCATCCATCACCCAAATTAAAATCCATTTTCCATAACAATTCCCTTCAAACAGTGCTAATTGTTCATCTTCTTCTCTTCTTTAATTCTCAAAAAAATGTTGCACAAATAAAAAATTTCACTAACATTAGCCTCTTTTTTTGTGTGTGTGTGTTTAGAGTTCATGGATGATTGCGCACAAAATCATCAAGTTAATTTTGTGATTGGCCACCGCCGTCGCCTTCTTCTTCTCCGAAGTTCACACAAACATTTGAATCATTAGAAATGAAATTCGTGGTGTTTCTCAGTGATTTTTTGTCGGTTGTGTCCGCCTTGGAGAGGCGCCCAGCTTGGCATTGACCTTGCTTGTTAAGACCGCCGAAAAATCATCGTCGACGACCAATAGTGGTCTGTCCGAGTTCAAACTGTTTGAATGAACCAAAATTTCTTGATGTTTGATTTTTCGTCTGTTGAAACGAATAGTTGGTTTTCCGTCTTTGAAACAAATTGTGCAAGGCAATTTATTCATTGTGCCCATACAATGATGTATAAGCTAAATCTATGTGGCTTAAACTCCATGATTGACCGCCTTCTCTCTTACTGTAAAGTCTTTTCAGTTTCAACGAGCAGCCATGGCGAGGAACAAGTGAAGACGAAATTATGATAAAATTTGCACTCAGGCAACCATTGATGAGCTCTATAGAAAAAAGGGAAGAAAACTAATAGAGAGCAATTGCGTTGTGTTGAGATTTTTATTATTCACACACTTCTATATTGATCCTTACAATCATGGATCCACTTATATACAGTGCATTTACAAAGTTAGTTACTAACTAACTATCCACTTGTCAACCTCTAATTGGAAACTTATTAACAAACTTCTTAATTAACTAATCTATACACAATTATCAACTAACTATTCCTTCATTTCTACACTCCCCCTTAAGTTGAGAATGAAAAATGTTTTTCATTCCTAACTTGACCAGTAATGCAGCATGTTGTTGACGACCCAAAGCTTTGGTAAACACATTTGTTGGTTGTTCTTTGCTTGTAACATAGTTAGTTCTTACCAAACCTTCCTGCAATTTTCCCTTATAAAATGGCAGTCAATCTCAATGTGTTTTGTTCTTTCATGATACATGAGATTGGCTGCTATTTGTAATGCAGCTTTATTATCACAATATAGATCAAACCTTAACCTGCAACTCTTGTAACAATCCTTTCAACCAAGTCAATTCAGCAACTGTTTGAGCCATGCACCTATATTCTGCCTCAGCAGAACTTCTAGAGAAAGTGTTTTGTTTCTTAGCTTTCCAAGAGATGAGAGATGTTCCCAATTTGATACAAAAACCAGAGACAGACCTTCTAGACATAGGACAAGCAGCCTAGTCGAAGTCACAATATGCTTCTATCTTCTCATCCCCTTTACTAAACATTAAGATACCAAGCCCAGGCTGACTCTTGATATACTTTATCACATGCAAAGCATCATCATAATGAGACCTTTTAGGGGCATGCATAAACTGGCTTAAGGACTTAACAACATATGATATATAAGGCCTTGTGATTGTAAGATACAAGAGTTTTTCCACCAGTCTATGATAAACACTCATGTCTTCTAAAAGAACATCCTTAGATTTTTCAGAGAATTTAAGATTATACTCACTGCTAGTTAGTTTCATATTCTGCTCCATTGGTGTCCACTTAGGTTTTAAACCACTCAATCCAGTCTTTGAGATCATCTCCAGAGCATACTTCCTTTGTGATAAGAGGATTCTCTTACTTGACCTGGCAAGTTCAATTCCCAAAAAATACCTCAGTTCTCTTAGGTCCTTCATTTTGATGTTTTTATGCAAATCTAGCTTAGCTCTATTGATTTCTTGTAGATCAGACCCTGTGATAAGCAAGTCATCTACATAAACAAGAATGAACAATAGCTTGTTATTAGTTATTTTTGTGAAAAGTGAATAGTCATGCTTGCTCTGTGTGAATTCAAAATTTGTGAGAGCTTTTGTCAATTTCAGGTTTCACTGTCTAGAGGCCTGTTTCAAACCATATAAGGATTTGAGTAGCCTGCATACCTTTGACTCCCCTTGGCTACTAAAACCTTGTAGCAAAGCCATGTACACCTCCTCAGACAGATCACCATTAAAGAATGCATTGTGGACATCCATTTGGAAGATAGGCCAATACCTAAGGGCATCCAATGCAATCACAGTCCAAACTGTGGTCATTTAAGTATCATGAAAGTCAATGTCTTCCTCTGAGTATAACCCTTAGCTATTAACATTGCCTTAAACCTTTCTACAGTCCCATCAACATGATACTTTACCTTGTAAACCTATTTAGAACCAATAGAAACCTTCTCAGATGGTAAATCCACCACCTCTCAAGTATGATTATGATCTAAAGCCTCAAGTTCAAGCTTCATAGCTTGAATCTACCTAGGATCTTTAACAGCCTGGGAATAAGAAGTAGGCTAAAAAATAGAAGAAAATGAGGGACAAAAAGCTTGGAATGGACAAAAAAGATGAGAATATGAAAGATATGACTGAATAGGGTAAAAGAATAATAACTAGCAGAAGTAGAGGAAGTAGTAGAGGGCAAAAAAGGATGGACATAATCTATGAGCCATATATGAGGCTTAGTAAGTCTATTGGACTTTCTTAGAGGAACATAGGATGTAGCATCATGTGAAAAAATAATAGGTGAGGAGGAAGAAATATTAGGACAGTCAGGATGCTCATCAGATAGGTCTAGTGAAGATACATGGGGAGAATCTGGCATAGAAGTAGTAGAAGAGTCCTTAGAACCAGGAAGAAACTGTGACTTAGGATGAGAGAAAGGAAACATATTTTCATGAAATGTAACATCTCTACTGATTATAAACCTTTCTGCAACAATGCCATATACCCTGTAACCTTTTTGAGCAACAAAATACCCCATAAAGACTCCTGTAATAACTGTTGACACCCAATTTTGACCGACCTTTAGCAATTTTGGAAATGCTATTCAATTAAATACATATTTTAAAATATCTTTTGAGTTTAAAATTTTAATCGATTTCGCCTAAAATTATATATTTTAGTAAGCATGATTTATGAAAACTATTGTAATTATTATTTAAATTATTTTATTATTATATTTATCGATAGTTAAACTCAAAATATTTATTTTACTTATTTATTTAAAGGTGCTTAAAACTTAGATGTACTTAATTTAGGTGAAAATATTTTTTTTAAACGTAGTATTTTATTAATGAGATAGCATTTCCTAAAATTTCCTCAAAATCATTTAAATGTTAGCCCACTTTATTCTAATTTCTTTCAATTCTAGCCACTTCAATTCCAATTTCATTTCAATAGTAGTTACCCTTTTCATTTCAATTCTAGCCAACTTATTGCAATTTTAGCCTATCCAATCCAATCTGATTTCATCTCTTAATCCTAACCGTCCATCTTTTAAATTAAATCCTAGCCCCTCATCTCTTATTTAATCAACGGATGAGATCGATCTTCCTTTTCTTTCCTATTCTAACCTAAAAGACCAAACCCTAAAAGATTTTTCATTCTTTCTCCCTCTCTCAACAGATCAGCCGCCTCCCCTCAGCTCTCATCTTCATTTTTTCCGGCGAAATCAACCGGAGAGAGAGCTCTCCTCCCCTCTCCTCTCTGCCTCTCTTCCTCCTCTCTCCCGTCGTTCCCCTCTCCTCTCTTCTCATTGCCATAGCAGCAAGGAAAGCAACATCCAGGCGAGGTAAACAGCGGCTCCGGCGAGACCAGCAATCGCTGGCCGCCTCTGCTTCTCTCCCTTCTCTTTTTTTCTCCGGTGAAGCAGAAGCAGCAGCAGCGCGAGAACCAGCAGGTGCTGGTCGTCTCTGCTCCAATTTCCGGTGGACAGCAGCTCAGTGAGAGCATCAGCAGCAGCGTGGAACCAACAACACTGGCAAGGACAGCCAGCAGCAAGCTCCGGAGGACATTTCTTTGGATTTCAAGGGTATTTAAGACGGATCTTTGACAGATCCGTCTAGGTTCGCTCTTCTTTCTCAATTATCATTTCTTTTCGTTTAACATCTTTCATTTTGTTTGAGTTTGGTGTGATTTTTACTTGTTTAAGTATATGGCAAAATCATATTCAAACATGTTAGTGTGTTGTTTTACTTTTATTTTTGTTAAGTCTATGGCAAATCCACATTCAAGCATGGGTCCAAAGTGATGATACAAGCTGATGCATTTTTCATTTATACATATCTCTTATTTTCATATTTTTGTGAAAATGAAGTCGGTTCATGGCTTCTATTGTAATCTGCCTATTTGCTATTTGAATTCATGACTTCTATTGTAATCTGCCTATTTGCTATTTGAATTCATGACTTCTATTGTAATCTGCCTATTTGCTATTTAAATTCATGATTATTGCTTTCTTGTGATCTGCCTGGGTTCCAAATTTGTGAGTTTTTATTTGATTTAATATGCAGGTCATGATCCTAACCAATGGATTTTATATGTTTCTCTATTTTAAATTGTTGTATCTTGAACTATTTTGACTTGTTTTCCTCCTTGTAACTTTGATTTAGCAGTATTTAATTGAGAGCTATATTTGTTTTCTCCCTAGAATAATTGATTGATCATTGGAATATGTCTCCATTCAATTTGAATCTGCATGCCGATTTATTGCCAATATGTATGCAACTATATCAATCTCAATTTTCCTTCTGTTTGTCTAATTGATTAATCCCTTGATTGCCGGGTCGATTATTTACTTGTTCAAGATTTGCTTTGCTATTGAGGTATGGTTTAAATTTTCTTAGATTATTAATCATTATTCTACCCTGATTAATGTGATATAATCGGCTAGACTCTTGCTTCTATTATGGTAAATCTTTAAATCAATAGGTAAGGATTGTATTATTTCTTTTCCATAAAATACTAGTGCTGACTTTATAAAAATTGATAGATTGCTGTAAATTGATCCCATTGCCGTAATACTCGTCCTAGCGTATTCTTATTTATTTATTTATGTTAATATAACATTGAGTAATTATTTTACTTAGGTGTTTATTGCTTTCCTTATACATGCTAGCCGGTTCTTACCTTGTTAGTTGTAACTTTTAATTATATCATTGTCTTATTTAGCTGCTCTTATAATTGGTAAAAGTTTTAAAAAATCAGATTTAGTTCTTCTTTAATAAAGGAAATTGTTATATTGTTTGATTCCTTAAAATATTCAATTCCCTTATATATGTCCTCTTACTCACTATATAAAGTGCCCTCATTCTTGTTATTGGGGACGCGGATACTCACGGTTGAATCTTCACACACTACATATCTTGACTTTTTTTTACTCTTGAATACTTAAAAAATAATAGTACTCTCTACTTGCAAGAAATATTCCGATAAACTTTAAGGCTCCTCTATACTTGATCTTCGCTGTGTTCGGGTCGGATAGTGGATCAAGTTTGTCTTCATTGATGTCCTTCTTTAACTGCATAACTGGTTAGTGACTTGTATATATATAATATATTCAACTTCTTGTTTATGCATCACTGCGCATTTAGTTTATGCATAAGTTCGAAAGGAATAAGAGGAGACATGCAAATCCGTTTTCGTTCTTCCTTCACTTTGTGTGATATTATATTTGTTGATTGTTTACTTCTCTAAGTACTTGTCTGTTTATTTTTAAATAAATATGTGTATATAATGAATGCACTCATAATTAGTATTCTTACTTTAATATAGTACAGTGTTGTCTATATGCTATATTTGTTTCACTTTAGCAGGGTTTGAACTTAAAGGTTCAAGACATGAAGAGTCGCCATGGGAGGGAAATAGACGAATCGATTTTAATTTATGCTTTGTGTATTATTTTTTTTATTTATTATTGTTTTTTGTAATAATTTGTAAACTCTAATTCTATATATGATATGACTTGGGGATCGTCTAAGGGGAGGGGGATATACGTGCTAAATGTTTTTTTTTTTTTAATTATTTACGTGTGATTGTGGAAGGTCTGTATATATTGTTTAAATCATTTAGAATAGGCAAGCATATCGGAATGCCTTAATAATTGGCTTAAAATCAATATTTGTGTATAAACTCTATCATGTCAATCAGCTTGTCATGAATGTGTGTTTCATTTGTAATGATATTGAACTCTTAGAATCTTGGCTCGTATGCTAATTTTGTTAAAATTCGGAAATTGACTAATAATTATTAGACATCATGCCTATAGGAGTTACATAATTCTTATATATTTTATGGGTATATTGTTCACGGCATTAAGATCAGAATTTAATTTATGTTCGTTCACTTAGAAATCATGCTTGTAGGAATTAGTAAATAAGTTAATTAATCAGTCCCTCGTTTGAATTTTCGCATGTTAATAATTTTATAATGTCTTAGAAATCAGGCCCACTGGACTTAATAAATAAAATAATGTTGACTAATCAAATTTTGTTAGCATGTTTAATTAACCTTAGGGTGCTAATATTTCTAGTATGCTAATAACTAAATAAGATTTGCTCATATGACGGTTTCCTATATATTTAAGGGAAAATCAGCATAGTACTTTTTTTCTCAATTAAAATTTGAAATGTTTTAAAATAAAATCTACTCCTAATTAAAATTTGTTACCACTTTGTAATTATTTCGGCATCTACTAACTGTTGCCACTTAAAATAATTTTCTCATAATAGTCTAACCCGCTATTGCATTAATAACAATCTTTTCTGCATAAACCTGCCACTTAAGATACTTGCTGCTCCTATTAAATCTGCCCCTGTTTAATTATGCCTGCCCTTGTTATTGACTAATATACGCTAATAATTGAATAAATTTTGCAACCTATCGCGTCCTTCTGCCCCTATAATATTAATAGCACTGTTATAATATATGTTTTGTATGCTCACACACTTCGCATGAATCCTTTCACTTTACTTGTGTTTGCCAGTATGTATATTAAAATTTAGAGGCCAATATGAGACCCTACGTGCTAAATGCTTGTCCAAATTGTTTGACTTGGTGTCTAGGTGGGCCTGTTATATTTTATTCTAGTCTATACCCACCTTCATAGTAGTCCAATGCCTCTTGGACCTTAAGCGGGGACGATAGGCACCTTGTAGAGACGTAAAACATGCTGTGGTGGGGTAGGGGTAGTTTAGGCCCTATGGAGATGATGACATCGACTCAGGCTTAAAGAGACAAACTTTGATTTTGTCTGTCCCTACACGGAAGCCTATTAAAAAAATAAAGAAAAATCGAGTGCTGATCCTAAAGTCCTCCAGAGTCTCCCTTTCCTTTGTCCCTTTATTTGTTTATTATTATATTTGATTGGGGTAGCTTAAATAAAAATAATATAAAATTTGTTTATTATATTTGATTGTGCAATTTCTATCTTCTTGCTCCTCTCTTATTAATTGTTTAAATATTTATTTATAAGTTATTACATTACTTAGTAACCATGCTAATTAAACAAATAATAAATGAAGTGACCCTAATTGCTACTTGTAACCCCCACATATTGCATGAGATACGGCCGGGACCCACATTTGTGGACCTTGAGGGATGCCTAACATCTTCCCCTCGAGGTAATTTGAACCCTTACTCTGATCTCTGGTTCGTAGACCTTAGTTAGATTTAGTTAGGTTAGATAGGTGCCCTAACGCGCCTTAATTCGTTAGGTGGCGACTCTTCAATCACCCAAAACCCAAAAGAGTTGTTAGGTCCTGTACCAAAACCCGTTTTGCGAAAAACGGGGCGCGACATCGAGACATGCCTCTGCTTTGATTTCAGGTGAGCCTGAGCGGATTCGCAGATTTGTCAAGGGTTTGACTCCCACTATCCGTAGTTATGTGTTTTGATCATCTCGAGAGGGTGCTTCCTTCCAGACTATAGTGAGTGCAGCCAGAGAGGCTGAGTTGCTTGAGCGGGATGATTTTGGTGGGCCCAAGAGGGTCCGTACAGGTGGTCAGTATTCGGGTACCTCATCAGGAGGTAGGGCCCACACAGGGGAGGCGGGTCCTTCCTGCGTCAGAGGCTACTACATGCTTCATTACCAGTTATCGAGGGTGGGCCAACAGCTCGGGGTCCTCCAGGTTCGGGTCGAGGTGGTTATAGCATTATTTCGGGTTCTTCATAGTCAGGATCCACACCGAGGTCTTGTTATGGTTGCGGTGATCCAGGCCACTTGATTCGTCAGTGTCCACATCAGACTCGGTCTGGACCACGCTGTACTGTCTCCGTGGTCCTAGAGAGAGATTCAGCACCTTCGGCTAGAGGTCGAGGTCGGGGACCAACATCTGGTAGAGGCGGACGAGCTGTGGGTAGAGGTGCTAGTGGCGCCTCAGGTTCACATAGTGGGGGCAGAGGTGCCCAATGTTATGCTTTTCCTGGGAGGCCCGAGGCTGAGGCTTCTGATGCAGTTATCACAGGTATCATCTCAGTTTGTCATCGGCGTGCTTCCGTGTTATTTGATCCTGGTTCTACATTCTCATATGTGTCTACATATTTTGCTTCCGACCTTGAGTTGACTTGTGATCGTATGTCTGTGCCTATTAGAGTCTCTACACCCGTAGGTGAACCCTTAGTGGTGAATTGAGTGTATCGATCTTGTATTGTTGTCTTATCGGGGTATGAGACTTGGGTGGATATGATTCTTCTTGATATGTTAGACTTTGATGTCATATTGGGTATGGACTGGCTTTCCCCCTATCATGCGCTTCTTGATTGTTATGCTAAGACTGTCACCTTAGCTATTCCGGGTATTCCTAGAGTGGAGTGGAGAGGGACTAGTGGTTCGTATCCCAACAGGGTCATATCTCATATTCGGGCTCAGAGGATGATTGACCAGGGTTGTTTATCTTATTTGGCCTTTATTCGGGATGTTGGAGCTGAGTCACCGGCCATGGAGTCTATTCCGGTGGTTCAGGAGTTCCTTGATGTGTTTCCCAAGGATCTACCTGGTGTTCCTCCTGTCTGTGATATTGACTTCTCTATTGACTTGGAGCCAGGCACCAAGCCCATATCTATTCCACCTTATCGTATGGCTCTAGCTGAGTTGAAGGAGTTGAAGGATCAGATTCAGGACTTATTGAGTAAAGGATTCATACGCCCTAGTGTGTCGCCTTGGGGTGCACCGGTCTTATTTGTGAAGAAGAAAGATGGGTCGATGAGGATGTGTATTGACTATAGACAGTTGAACAAGGTAACGGTGAAGAACAAATATCCCCTTCCCCGTATTAATGACTTGTTTGATCAGCTTCAGGGAGCAGCCTTGTTCTCTAAGATTGACTTGAGATCTGGGTATCATCAGTTGAGGATTAATCCTTCAGATGTGGCTAAGACAGCTTTTCGCATACGATATGGTCATTATGAGTTTTTGGTGATGTCATTTGGGCTCACCAATGCCCCTACGACGTTCATGGAGTTAATGAATGGAGTGTTTCGCCCATACTTGGATTCCTTTGTAATTGTGTTTATTGATGACATCTTGGTATATTCCAAGACTGAGGCGGATCATGTTTGTCATTTGAGGGCCGTGCTACAGAAGTTGAGAGATGAGAAGTTGTATGCCAAATTGTCTAAGTGTGAGTTTTGGCTTGAGTCAGTGGCTTTCCTAGGGCACGTGGTGTCTAAGGATAGAGTTAGGGTTGATCTGGCCAAGATTGAGGCGGTTCAGGGTTGGACTAGACCTACATCACCTACCGAGATTCGGAGTTTTATTGGCTTGGCGGGTTACTATCGGCGTTTTGTTCAGGAATTCTGTACTATAGCTGCGCCGTTGACCAGATTGACTCAGCAGACGGTTCCTTTTCATTGGTCACCTGAGTGTGAGGCGAGCTTCCAAAGGCTCAAATCCCTATTGACTTCAGCACCTGTCTTGACTTTGCCAGAGGAGGGTATTGGATTTACTGTTTATTGTGACGCTTCGGGTGTTGGACTTGGAGGTGTTTTGATGCAGAAGGGTAAGGTTGTAGCCTATGCCTCTAGACAGCTGAAGGCACACGAGAGGAATTACCCCACTCATGATTTGAAGTTGGCGGCTGTGGTATTTGTGCTTAAGCTGTGGAGACATTACCTATATGGTGTTCATTGCGAGGTATTTACTGATCATAGGAGCCTACAGTACATATTCACTCAGCGGGATCTGAACTTGAGACA
>NC_064284.1:5555697-5593696 GCF_019186545.1 Solanum stenotomum | reverse complement strand
AATGTGATATAATCGGCTAGACTCTTGCTTCTATTATGGTAAATCTTTAAATCAATAGGTAAGGATTGTATTATTTCTTTTCCATAAAATACTAGTGCTGACTTTATAAAAATTGATAGATTGCTGTAAATTGATCCCATTGCCGTAATACTCGTCCTAGCGTATTCTTATTTATTTATTTATGTTAATATAACATTGAGTAATTATTTTACTTAGGTGTTTATTGCTTTCCTTATACATGCTAGCCGGTTCTTACCTTGTTAGTTGTAACTTTTAATTATATCATTGTCTTATTTAGCTGCTCTTATAATTGGTAAAAGTTTTAAAAAATCAGATTTAGTTCTTCTTTAATAAAGGAAAATGTTATATTGTTTGATTCCTAAAAAAAAATATTTAATCCCTTATATATGCTCCTCTTCTAATATATAAATAGGACTGCTCCCTTCATTGTTCACACTCTCTCACACCCAGAGATTTCTAACTTTTACAATCACTTCTTGACATTCATACATTGCTCTCACATGGCTCACTTTTGAATACTTTAAAAGATATTGCTCTCTATTCTTAAAGATTAAGTTTTCCGGTAAACCTAAAAGCTCCTCTCTACTTGTTATTTTGCCGTGTTCGGGTCTAGATTAAGTGTGGATCTTCATTGCTGATTTCTTTTACTGCATAACTGGTTAGTATCCTTAATACATGTTTAACTTATGTTTCTGCATCATCTTAGCCATCTTAAGTCCAAGTTGGGTGTTAATAAATAAAAGAGAGCATTCGGGTTAGTTTTCCTATTCCGTTCTTTCTCGATGTGTGATTGTATGTTCTCCACAACTTGTTTAGATCTTACATGCCTATATGTTACTTGTGTACACGAAATAATTAATATTATGTGTGTATCCATTTTTATCATGTCACTTTATTAAATTGTCTTTTACGTGTTATTACTTGCCCGTATTTTTCGTTATCCCCTCTAGCAGGTTTTGAGCTTAGAGTTCAAGGTGTCGAAGAGTCTCCTAGAAGCGATTTCCTGACGAGACCATTATATTTAAGTTTATTTGAATGGTGTAAATATTATTCATTTACTTTTAGTTTGTAATATTCGTATAACTCTAAAACTCTATATATATGATATAATTTGGGGATCGCCTAAGGGGGGAGGGAGATTCATGTGCTAATTGCTTTACTTATGTTGAGTCTATTTGTATCGTGATAATAATTGGCCCATAAAGCTATTTTAACATGTTAGATTAAAACATACTTTATCACATGCTAAATAACTAATGGAATAAATACTACTTGCCTCATTAACACCTTAGACTTTTATGCAAGCACGCTAGAAAATATTAAATGAATAAATTGCAGAATTAATCTCATTCATTAACTTTGTTGAAATCACTTACTTCCGAATCAATTTGTTAATATTTGATTGTTGTTTATATCCTGTTGTCTAACCTAATTTAACAAATCTCCTGTGAGCATGTAATTAAGCATGTCCATACTTAGAACTGTTCCCGTAGGATTTACTTCAACATGTTAATTAAGTAGTCAATGTTAGTATTACACTAGTTTCAGCATGTTAATGAATTTAAAAGAATAAAAATTTGAATCATTTAAATACCAATCTGTCCTAATTGCTATATGTTAATGCGAGTTTTAATTTTCAGCGTGTACTTAAATACCATGTCTATAGGAGCTATAAATATTTTAGTCTTTCAAACACTTAGAAATCATGCCTATAGGTTTCTAAACATTATTGTATCTTTATATAGAGAGTATACTTTAGTTTTTTTTTTATAATAATTTCAACTTGTTCACTTAGATGTCACGTCTATAGGACTTAATTAATGACACAAAAAAAATTGTTAAAATCACGTCTTAAGCATGTTAACTAATCAAATTAAATACGCTGCATATTCTTTTGCAAGTGCTAATTATTTTCTACATTTTGTATTTAGGTGCTGCTATCTTACATTAATTTCTGCACTAATAATATCATATGCTGCTGTTCTAAAAAATAATAATATATTTTCTACATCTGTCACCTGCTGCCCCGATTAAATCTGGCTTGGATTAATTAATTGCACTGTCTTGCCATTTAAAATCAGCTGCTAAATATTCTCTTCACCAAATAAATTGTTTGCCCCTTTAAAATAATTCCGGTATTAATAAACCGGCTGCTGTTTTCTCTTAAATATTTTGCCCATTTGCATTATTATAAGGTGCCCTATTTTAAATCAATAACTAATTAAATTAGTCTAATAAGCTATTTTCACACTTGTAATATTTTTCTGCCCTCTAAACTCAGTAATTATATTGTCAATGTTTGTATGTTCACACTTAGCATGAAATCCTTTCACTTTACGTGTGCTTGCAAGAATGTTAATAAAATCTAGAGGCTAATTTGAGATTTTACGTGCTAAATGAAGGTCCTATTTGTTTGAATTGGTGTCTAGGAGGGCTTATTATATTTTGTTTCATCTACATCCACCATAATAGTAGTCCAATGCCTCTTGGACCTTACGTGGGACGCTAGACACCTCTTAGAGACGAAAGCATGCGGTGGTGGGGTAGGGGTAGTTTAGGCCCTATGGAGATGATGACATCGACTCGGTCTAAATGACAAACCTTGGTTTTGTCTGTCCCTACGAGAAGCCGACCGAAATAAAGAAAAGTCGAGTGCTGATCCTAAGTCCTCCAGAGTCTCCCTTTCCTTTTCTCCCTTTATTTGTTATAATTATTTGGGGTAGTTTAATAAAATAAAAAAAATGTTTATTTTATCTAATTGTGCAAATTTCTGTCCCCTCGCTCATCTTTTATTAATTGTGTAATATTTATTTGTTATTATGTTATCACCTAGTTTTGCATGCTTAATTAATTAAATAAATAATTAAAATGGCTTTAACTGTTTAATATTATTTATCACTTAGTAACCATGCTAATTAAACAAATAATAAATGAAGTGACCTTAATTGCTACTTGTAACCCCCACATATATTGCATGAGGCACGGCCGGGACCCACATTTGTGGACCTCGAGGGATGCCTAACACCTTCCCCTCGAGGTAATTTGAACCCTTACCCTGATCTCTGGTTCGTTGACCTTAGATAGATTTAGTTAGGTTAGATAGGTGCCCTAACGCGCCTTAATTCGTTAGGTGGCGACTCTTCAATCCACCCAAAGCCCAAAAGAGTTGTTAGGTCGTGCACCAGAATCCGTTTTGAGAAAAACTGTTGACACCCAATTTTGACCGACCTATAATCATTTTCTTGAATTTTTATACGATTAAATATGTATTTTAATACTTGTTTCTTGTAAAGTTTTATATTTAGTTTTACCCAATTAACTACATATACTTTAGTATGTATAATTTACAAAATTATTATTATTATCCCCTCCTTATATATGTGCATTTGTTTATTTAATTTTTAGTTATAAATACTTGTGATTTATTCAATGTTATTGTTCATATTATCGTAAATGTTGGTAGTTTATTTTTTTACAATAATATAACTATTGATTTAATAATATTTCTTTTACTTAGTAATTTGATAGTTACCCACTTATATATTTTTGGTAGATTTTTATTTAAATTCAATTATCCATATTTGGTACATATTTTAAAATTTAAATTTTTAGTTAAAAACTTTTCATAACCATAGAATCCTCCTACAAATCATAAATTTACTCTTTTATGGGAAGAATATTATTTCCTCACCCAAAATACTTCCTTGAGATCAGCTTTTTTTTTTTTTTTTTTTTACTTCCCCTCTTCCAACGTCTCTTTTTTTTCCTCCATAAAAGGTAGCCTAGTATCAACCAAGAGGGGGAGGGATATAGATAATTTTTTAGGCCATACTTGAAAGAAAAGGAAGAAAACTTCAACATTTTTAACCATACTATATCTCCACCAAAACCATGAAAAATCCATGTACCATCGGTTCCCTCAAACCACCTAAAGCCTTCATCTTGGGAGGACGAAGTTTGTCGGAATGCTTAGTTCAAGAGCTATCTAGTCGCTTGAGCTCCGTTAAGATAAGCTCAAGTCCATCTATATAAAGGTCAAATCTTTATCCTTTTCTTGTTCCATCAATACTTCATATACTATGCTTTAATCATTTTTTGTCAATATCATGTTGTTATCGATTTTGTTTATTTTCATGCTACTTTTTGTTTGCTCGTTTATTATTCTAATGAACAATTGATGATAATGAATATCTTATTATTTACAATTTGTGTTCAGTTTGGATTAAGATATTATTAAAAATACATCATGTTTTAAATTTAGAATCTCGTGCTATATATCATTAATTCTTATGAGGATTTTTTTTGTAGTTTCGTAGTCACCGATCCTAATCACATTTACTCAACTCTGTAGGATAGATCTCGACAATAGTGTGAATTACATTGCAAGTAATTTGTAATGAAAATGTTCTTATAAGTGCAAGAATTTATTTAAAGTTACATTACAGTAACTCATTACTATTTGTTACCATGTAGTTTATTCATTCTTAGTAGAAATGTTATATTAATGTGATCTAGGTGAGAAAGAATTTATTTTTTTCACCGTATTTAGCTCATTTTTTTCAATTTGATTCTAAGTATCATTTCTCATCTTGTGTGTAGTGCACTATCCTTTTAAGGACTTGATATGATTTCTTCTTAGTAATCCTTTTAAGTATAGTAAATTGTTAGGGAGATATGTGTTAATTTATTAATTACTGTCAAGCTTAAACTCACTGGTTGCATCAATTGCTCACTATTAAATGGTTGTATTTGCTTTGGTGTTTGTAAGTACGTTGTGATGGGATTTAGACTATGTTAAGTCAAGGTCAATTAGTTTAATCATAAAAAGAGGGAATGAAAATGCAAATTTATGTCAAATCATGTGGTCCAAGAAAAGAGATGAAAAGTTCTCCTCTTTTTTCATGTGCTTACTGTAATTAAGAGTTTTTTTTTAGTACTCTTATCAATTTATAATTTTTATTTGATTAGTTAAGCTTTAAGAACATACCTACTCTCACCTCTTTAAATATTATTACATGTACATCCTAATGGAGTGACGTCGGTTGGAATGCAATCACAACGAGTGGTGAATTCAACGCATGAAGACGAGTTCAAGTTGAATCGTCTCCTCGAAAGGGGGCATCAGGTACGCCTTGGGAGATGATGAAACAAGACAGGCTATAGCTGACTTCTCATATGAAGCACATTACCACTTTATAAGAATAAAACTCATTGTTACTTCTTTCTTATTCTCATTTTATATGTCACCCTTTTTAAAAATCTCAAAGACTTGACAATTTTTATATTTTATGTTAAATTATCAACAAAGTTTCACTAAATTAAAAAAAATCAAGTATAAACATTTTAAACTTTTACATGACTTCTAAAATATCAAAATATTTTATTTAGTTCTCCCGAATAACCTCTTTAAGAACTCTTTTCGTCTTGTCTTAAGACGTTTAAGAAGGTTGATCATAAAAATAGAATAGAGGGAGTAACATCGCATTGGGCCCATTTTTAGCCTTGTCATATCTGATCCCGTCTCTCTCTCTCTCTCTCAACTTTAACTTTATGTATTATTGCTTTATTTAAATTTCTATGTTGAGCGATATATATTAAGCATTTAGTTTGGAAGCAACAAGGTTAGTTTCTCAATTCAGAATCTTCTAATATTCAATTATGTTTCTCCTTTTATTTATGTTACTTTAAGTATTCTATTGGAAGCAATCAAATTAGTCTCTTTCCTCTTTTATTAAATTGAATTCGTGAATTTGGTGGCTTTACTAGTTTGTATGTATCATTGATTGTAATCCATGTATATAGTTGCATGCTAAATAAATTCATTTTGTCTTATAATGTTATGTGTTTGGGGATAGCTAGAATTACGATATCTTTAGAATATGATGATTTTTTCCCCCGTAATAAATTCATAGATTAGTTTAACCTATTTTTAGCATGTTAATAAGTATAATTTCTCTTATTTAATTAGTTGACTATTTCAAACCTCTTTAATTAAATTGAGAATTTGGTTCCTTACTTTATCACTTGGTCTAGATAACTTAGTTAATAAACCAATAAATGAAGTGACCATACTTGCTATTTGTAACCCCCACATATTGCATGAGATACGGCCGGGACCCACATTTGTGGACCTCGAGGGATGCCTAATACCTTCCCCTCGAGGTAACTTGAACCCTTACCCTGATCTCTGGTTCGTTGACCTTAGCTAGACTTAGTTAGGTTAGATAGGTGCCCTAACGCGCCTTAATTCGTTAGGTGGCGACTCTTCAATCCACCCAAAGCCCAAAAGAGTTGTTAGGTCGTGCACCAGAATCCGTTTTGAGAAAAACCGGGCGCGACAATAACCTTGGAAGAAAATTTGTCATGAAAAATAGGAATAGTAGCATAACAAAAACACCCAAGGGTTCTCAAATGAGACAGAATGGGTGGTGTACCATGAAAAACTTCATAAGATGAAATGTCATTTAGAACAGTACTAGGAAGCCTATTGATAATATAAGTGGTTGTAAGTATACAGTCACCCCAGAACTTGATAGGTATACTAGTCTGAAACCTAATAGCCCTTGCTACTTCTAGGAGATGCCTATGTTTTCTCTCCACAACTCCATTTTGTTGTGGAGTATGAACACAACTACTTTGGTGAATAATCCCCTTAGTTTTCAAGAAATTAGTGCATAAAGTGTTAAAAAAACTCAGTACCATTGTCTGATCTCAAGATTTTAACTGTGGTAGAAAATTGGTTCTCAACAAGAAGAATAAAATCTTTAAGCAGCACAAACACACCACTCTTAAGCCTTAGTAAAAATGTCCAAGTCATTCTCGAAAAATCATCAACAAGAGTAAGAAAATACTTGAATCCATTATAAGTGAAAACCTGTAAGGTCCCCAAATATCAACATGAACAAGATCAAGCACAACTGAAGTTTAGAAATACTAATAGGAAAAGGCAACCTAGTCTGCCTAGCTAAGGGACAAACATGACAGTGACAATGGCCAACATTATCTAGTAACCTAGTTATTACATGTATCTTTATCAAAACAGAAATGAGAGCATGGCCTAGCCTTTGATGCCATAAATGTGACACAAAAGTAGATACTGCAGTAGTCATGCATTTGAAAGGAAAGCTTGTAGCAAGTGTTGAAGGACTAAGGATGTATAGGCCACTCTATTATCTACCAATCCCCTTCACCTTGTCACTTGAGAGGTCCTGAAATAAACAAAAATCAGGGTAAAAATGTACTGAACTATTAAGCTCTTTCGTATACCTAGCCACAGACAATAAATTGGTGTTAAATTTAGGTATACACATAACATTGTGAAGAGTTTTAGAGGGTAACAAACTACAAGATCATGTATGTGTAATCTCAGTGCTATGCCCAGTAGGAAAATGAACATAAGTAGGTTTAGATGAAGGAATTGGATTTATCAGTGAACTCGAAGAAGTCATATGATTTGAGGCTCCAGAATTAATAATCCAACAGTCTGATTTAGTGGATACCATACCTGTCATATTGGCTACATCTATTGGTGAATCTTCATGGTCCTCTTATTTATTCTTCTTCTTCAAATCTTCCATCATTTGTACAAGCTGCAAGTACTGATCATTGTTGAGACCTTGGAAGACAGAACCCATACTACCAGTCACGTGAACCCTATCACCATTCCTTGAAATATGCTCTTCCTGATTCATCACATTATGTGTTGATGGTTGATCATAGGTCTTCCTTCTATTATTGTTAAACTTGAACCCTGGAGGATATCCAATCAACTTGTAACATGTTTCTCTAGTATGACCCTTTAACTTGCAGTAATCACACTTTAATTCTGTGTTTGGATTCCTTCTAGGTCTCATATTAGAGATGTTTGCAACAATCAGAGAGCTGTGAGTTCCTTCTACTGGTGAAACGCCCAAGATTCCATTACTCTCTCTTTGGATCTCTTCTTGAATCAGCATAGAATACGCTTGATCCAAAGTAGGAGTAGGTGTCTTCATAAGAATTTGACTTCTTTGTGGAGCATAAGTCTCATTCAGGCCCATCAAGAATTTCATAAACTTTTGCTGATGCAAATAAGCTGTGAAATTCTTAGATTTATCACAATCACACGCTGGAAAAGGGATTATAGACTCAAGCTCATCCCACAAATCATTTAACTTGGAGAAGTAAACAGAGATGTTTTGAATCCCTTGATCAATTATACAGATCTCCTTGTGAAACTAGAAAATCTTGGTTGCATTTACTTTATCAAATCTTTCTTTAAATGCTTTCCAAACCTTGTGAGCACTTTCAGAATATACAATGCCTTTTCTCAATTCTTGAGTCACAGAACTCATGATCCATGATTTTACAATCGCATTACACCTATTCCATTGATGTAACTTGAACTCATCCTGCAGATACGTTTCTCTTTTGCAAGATCCATCAATAAACCCTACTTTATTCTTTACTAGTAGAGACAATAACATCAATCTACTCCATTTTGAGTAATTATCAGTTCCTGTCAACAACTGAGGAACGAGAGAGATACATGGTGTATCTGAATGTTGCATATACAATGGGTCATTGCGATCCAATTGAGGAGTTGTTCTTGGACCTGTTACTCCAGTACTCACAGATGTCGAATTGTCTCTCATTGTTGAAAAAAACTTTGAATAAGATAATCAGTAAAGAAGAACAAGAATTTCAAGGAAGTAAGGAAGGGGGAAAAATAAGGAAGACGATGAAGGAGCTCATCATCTATGGAACACACTGACACCGTGCTCTGATACCATGATAAAATCTGCACTCAGGCCACCATTGATGAGCTCTATAGAAGAAAGGGAAGAAAGCTAATAGAGAGCAATTGTGTTGTGTTGAGATTTTTATTATTCACACACTTCTATATTGATCCTTATAATCATGGATCCATTTTTATACAGTGCATTTACAAAGTTAGTTACTAACTATCCACTTGTCAACCTCTAATTGGAAACTTAATGACAAACTTCTTAACTAACTAATTTATACACAGTTATCAACTAACTATTCCTTCATTTCTACAGAGATGTTTTGGCACTTCAATCTTCAATGAGGATTACTGCAATTTTAATGTAATTTTTTGTCATTTCTCTGTCTTTCTCTTTAACTTTTTTAAGATTTGATTTATAAAGTATTGATCTTTCATATGTATGAACACCACATATTAATAAAATGGGGTACCCAAATCCAGCCAAAACTTCCATTGATTTTCAAAAAAGGTCGAGTGCGTTTAAAATAGAAATGGAGCAATTTTTTTTAATTTTGGATAAAAAATAAATTAAAAAATCGGGTTAGTCGTTGAAATGAAGCCACGTGTTCAACCGTTAGTCGCAAGGGTATACACAACCCAAAATATTGACGATAAGGGTGTATACAACCTTAAAGTATAACGAAGGGTATTGACATACCATTTACGATAGTTCGGAGCATATTTGTCCTTTTTCCCCAAATAAAAAGTTGTTATATATTTAGTACAAAATTCCTTCTTCTGGAATATGTTTCCGATTCAAGCCAATGCCGGAGCCACATGTAATAAAGGGGATTTATGTAAATTAGAAGAAAAAAATTGCTGAAAATTATAGTGTTATAGAAATAAATTTTCTGAATTCTCTTAATATTAGAAAAATACATGTTTAAATTTATGTGTGATAAAATAAATTCTTAAATTAAAATTTTCAACTTGGTTACTGCTTTCCGCTATGGTCAGAAAATTTGAAATGTCAAACAAATTAACATCAATACTTTTAAGAGCCTTGAAATATTGAGCTAGAGGAAGTATTTGGAAGAACTAGCTATTACCTTCTTCTTTTTTTGGCCTTTCCATCTATATTCGTAATTCGCATTGAAGTCCAACTAATCTGAATATGCAGGATATGCTGCTCACCAAAGTTTTTTTTGTATGTTTGACTTATTATTCACGTATACAAATAAGAAAGCCAAAGTGGAAGGAAAAGAGATCCTACCAATATTGAAATGCATGAATCATTGCCGCTCTATTATATTGTTGCCATTATTATTGCCTTTGATTTTGAAATACAATACGCCAAGGATTAAGAGGTACTCCACACATTTATATGAAACACAAATATCTATTCTCAGTACCCTTCCAATTTATTTTCAATGTCTTTCACTTATCCTTTTATCTCTTATGTTTTATCATCTGTCTCTTCACCATTGCTGTTAATTTCTATTTCTAGCTAGTCAGTTCAAACTTTGATGAACAAACTTATTTCCTATTGCAAAAGATGATAAGTATTCAGTGAAATTAATTAGTTTGGTGTAAGAGAGCTAGCTAGTCTTGTCAATCCCAGGACGGATGACATAAGAATTTTTTTCTTTCTATTTTTAGTCATCTTTCTAAATAGTTTTTGTGAACAAAGTTATTTAATAACTTGCGTGGGTAGAAGATAACAGGGATCCCAAAATTAATTAGACGAGTGTGCAAGCTAGCTCAATTTCTAGTCATCGAACAAAGTTATTCTGAATTTGTATTGGTCAAAGATTTCATTTACTCCATGAAATTAATTGGTCGTGAAATGAAAACAAATTGATTCAAACACAGTAGTTTATTTTCAATTGTCCAAGCCTGTTGGTGAACAAATTAGTTATTTGTTATATATGTTGGTTTAAAAGAATAGGTACTTCATTAAATTAATTAGTTGAGTTACACTCAAACTGATTCAGAAATCCCGATTATAATTTTTTTATATATATATATGAATCCATCCCCCTACAAATTAAAGCTGTTATAACCTAATGAATTAAGCACAACATAGAAGTTAGAACTTATTCCTTTTAATTATAAACAAATAAAAAGGCCATAAAGCATTGATCTAGTGCATGCTAAAATCATTGATTTAACAAATGATGGATTCTTCTTATGATCTTCTTTTGCTTTATGATTATGGTTAGAAATTAAATGAAATAGAGGTGGCTGGGACATTCTTTTTTATTGCACTTTAATGGTGAAGTACTGAGAGCCACCAAAATCAGAAGAAAAAAGAAGTGAAGGAGAAGACACGAGAAATAAAAAGAAGAGGACAAACAGTAATACACAGTAAGTCTACGTTGTTGTTGATTAATTGGGAAAAGTTGACATTTTCATTAATAAATAAAAAGATTCCTTTGCCAATATGCACTTTTACTATATATTTCCAGTTAATCTTTTTATTAAAAGCAGTAGTATATTTTATTTAGCACGAAACCCCATGTGTCTGTGGATCAGTGGATACCTTTTATCATTCCACTCAACTTAAGTTGGACCTCTAACTTCTTTGAAAATAAAATGTTATCGAATCTGATTTAACATTAAAAACTAGCTTAAGAGATGAAGATCGTTCAAAATTATACAAAAAGTTAAAACTTTCTTCCCATTGTTGAAAGTTTAAACTACATCACCATCAAATGCTTGTATGGATTCAACAAGGTTTTGACTACATTAAGTAATTGAAAATCTTAATGATACCGGATATCATACCTCTTTCAATGTGCGCCGTGCATCTTGCAACTCATCATTACTTTGGCGCTCTTTCAACAGGAGAGGGACTCCATACATCCATCTCCTCCATTTTATCTTTCAGCTCCTCATTCATCTCTTTAATCTTATTTTGTACAGCTGCATCGTCATTGCCTCCAAGGTGCTTCATAACCTCTAGTTTTCCTTTAAGTTCTGCTATTTCCATTTCCAGTTTTTGCTTCGCATCAATGTCCCTCTCTAGCTCAAGAATCTTTTTCAAGGCCTCCTCCTTCTCCCTCTGTATATTTAACATCAACATGAGTAAAACTCTGTTAACTTTGTGCTAACAACAATNGCATCAATGTCCCTCTCTAGCTCAAGAATCTTTTTCAAGGCCTCCTCCTTCTCCCTCTAGATATTTAACATCAACATGAGTAAAGCTCTGTTAACTTTGTGCTAACAACAATGGCAGAAACCCCACCATATGCAGAAATATCCTTGCTCAAAAAATAAATACACACGCAAAGAGAGAGAGGAGCAGGGGGGGAGAAACATGATTATGAATGACACCTTTTGTTCTTCAACCAGTCTCAAGACATTCACATCAGCTTTTCTTTGTTCCACAGAGGCCATTTGAAGTGCTGAATTTCTCACATCATTCTGAATAAATAAAATAAAGTCCAACACATTATAATTCGAAAGAGTTAGCTTTAGGGGACCAGAAGCTTGAAAGTTACATTCTACCCACATAATATAGGCACAATGGAGCGCCAAAATAATGTAAGCCACTGCGGCTTTATCATGATAAGAGAGAAATATTTATATATAATTTTAACTCATGCTGGAATTTGATACCTGTTTCTTCTCCTCATCAAGCTTTTGCTTTTCTCGCTCAGTTAAGGCTTCACGTTCATTCAGTTCTCTTCCCCAAGAATCAAGCTTCTTCTTCTTGCTCTCCAGCTCTAAGCTTAACATTTCCTGCTCCAGCAGGACCTTCTGTACATGCTCACGTGCAAGGCATTGCATCTTCCGTGATTCTGCACCAAGTACACCTTAGTTATACTTTAGAAACTAGTGGAACTTTCTATTACCTGATGAATATCCAAAAAAGGAGCTCTTTAGCTTGTGATCTTTGTCAATCAAGGATCTAGTGACACCTTACTAGTTCTCAAAGCAAATGTAAGATGCATAAAGTTAGTTACGTATTAAATAAAACTATTTTAAAGAGACGCTCTAGTGAATCCCTTTCGTCAAGGTTCTAGACAGAGAATATTTTGAGGGGATGAACTTTGGGGAAATGATTTGAGTTTTGGAATATATGACTTAGTTGGGTGAGTTTTAGAGTTTAAAAGACATATATAGTGACCCTTGGCTTAGGCAAAACGACCTCACTTAAGTTGGATTAAAACCAGAAAAGACCACTTAGCCCTCAACTTATAGTGAGCTTCCCAGGAACCACGTGACCTTATTTGTACCTTTGAGAAGGTAGAGGAGTTATTTTCAAAAGTCCTTGGCTAAAAAAAAAACAGTTAAAAAGAGGCAATAGCTCCAAACAGAAACAAGAGCAAGATAATAAGATACCGAGGCAAAACAACAAGAGGATAGAGTGTACGTAGACCTTAAACCTACCTCGTGGAGTTAGAGGGGCTGTTTCCTAGAGACCCTTGTTTCCTTAGGTGTGCAAAGGCATTAAAAATTGGCACTAAATTATTTTTATATGGTGGTTAGTTCTAAAATATTAGTGCAATAAGTAGATTCTGAGAGTCTATGTCGGTTAGAACTTGGAACCAATTTCCTAAGTAGGCGTTTGGTCATGCGATACCATATCACGATATGATATCATGAGATGGAATCAGCGTTTGGCCATGCGATTTTACGCTGATTTCATCTCATGATTCCATATCATGAGAGGTGATACCATATTCTCCAAAAACTATGATATGGAATTATATGGTGATTCCATATCATGATTTGAGATATTTTAATACAATAATTGATCCATGAGTTTATATTTTGTTAAAACAACCCCACATTTATATCTACTAACCATTTGTTTCATATGTAAATAAAATTTATAATCACATCATTACTTTTTAAAATTTATTATTCTCACCAACATATAGTCACTTTAACTCACACCACACCTCACGATTGTGAAACTTTTCAACATTCACTTGAAACAATTAACTAGCATGTTAAAATAGTTACCGAGGCAATTAGTAAGGTGGCACCAACATTTATACAACAAAAAAATATGACTGATGTACATTTCAAAATTCGACATAATACTCTATTTTGGCCTTGGTTTAAGGTAAAATTTCAATCACATTAATAAATTTATTTTATGGCCTTAATAAGTGCACATTTATATTTTATGTGTAAGTTATTAGTATTTAGTTACATATTTCCTATCAACTTTGTTTAAAGAGATAATATTTATTTTATGACTTTGCATTGTCTTGGAGACACTATTTTTATTACTCTTACAAACATTATTTTTATGAAGTGCATTCTATAATGCTTCCAATTTATTTTATGTTCACTAAACTAATATTGATGTATTTTTTATTTGGTAGGATTATGTTGCGATTGATGGAACATATATAGAAGGGGAGATTCCTAAAGCGGTGCAACAAGCATATCGTAATCGCAAAGGAAGAACATCACAAAATGTCTTATGTGCTTGTGATTTTGATATGCGATTTACCTTTGTTGCTGCTGGTTGGGAAGGTACTGCACATGATAGTAAAGTACTTGAGAATGTACTTGTTGAACCAACGTCACAATTTCCATTTCCGCCACATGATAACTTTAAATTACATCATTAGAATAAATATTATTTATTTACACAAAACTGTCTCATTTACATCACATATGCTTTTAGTAATTCTTTATAGAATGTTTTTTGGTAGATAAATATTATGTTGTTGATGCTGATTTCCGAAACACAAAAGAATTTTTAGCTCCATACAAAGGACTACGCTATCCTTTGCAAGATTATCGAGGGAGTGAAAGAGAGCCTCAAAATGCCAAAGAACTATTTAATTATAGGCATTCATCTCTGCGCAATGTGATTGAACGAACTTTTGGAGCTTGAAAAAATAGATTTAGAATACTGAAACAAGACAAGAACCATTATGATATTGATATACAAGTGAAAATTGTTATAGCTTGTGCAGTGTTAAATAATTATTTGTGAGAATACCAAAGTAGTAATGTTAACTTTCTCAAAAAAAAGAATACCAAAGTAGTAATGAAATATTTATGGTCTATGAACATGAAGATATAGTTGCGGAGGATATTAGCCAACAAATGGCTCAAAGTAACAATGTCGGTTCGTCTTCTCGATCACATGATCGAAAAATGCAAGTTCAACTTGAGAAAATTGTCCGTACTATGTGGGAGAATTATATTAAAGACTAGTACACTATAATTCATGTTCAATTTTTTTATTAAATTAAAGTTAGATGAAACAATTACGTAAGTGGAGAACAAATAACTTTGTAATAATTTATTATGCGATTTTATAATTTTTTGTTTATTTGATAAGATTGAATAAACAATTGAGGCTATTTTAATAGTTTTACAACTTTATGAGATTTGTATGTTTATGAGAAAATATACAATACAAAAATTTCATATCACATGTCCAAACAAACCTTCAATTTCATTTCATGATTCCATATCATGATACCATATCGCATGGCCAAACGGGCCCCTAAATGAACTATCTCTGAACAATTCAAGTACACTATTTTCGATTACTCTAATTTGAAATTCCAAACAGTAGTCAAAACTATTTTAAAGTATACATCAACAATTTTATTTAGTGATCAATGTAGCCCAACGCAAGAAGCTGAAACTCAAAGCTATCTGTGAAAACCATCCAATTTGCACTTGATGAGGTAGAATAGGATTTCAAACAGCTCTTAACTAGAACTAGAAAACGAAAAGGAAGTAACACAACTAGATTAATGATACATTTAGAAAACATATCTTAAAACAAAAACAGTTTTATCAGAATATTAAGGGTGGGGTTTATGGTTACTGATAAACTAACCAATGCATAACCTTAAGTCTTAACTGACAGCATGAACTAAACACAACCATAAGCCTCTTGGAGAGGAAATAAGTTCTTTGTGCACTTGATTTAGAATACTTAAAACTGCAGTTTAGGAGGAGATTACTAAATACCGACCCAGAGCCATTGACTCTGTACAATCGTACGCTGAAAAATCAGGCCATAAGTACAGATTTCAAGTCCCCGCCATAAAATTAGATTACTAACATTTGAGTACATTGTATTAACAAAATGTTTGAGCTAAGAAGTGGTCACATTCTTAAAGACAACGCAAGGAAATCCAGAGTTCCAAACACACACACACACACACACACACCAAAAAAATGGAAGCAAAATAACATTTCAGATGTAACAGCCGAGAATCATCGCAGCTCTGATTAAGCCTACATTCATAAAACCAATCGCTAATACTGCAAAACCCTAACCCTAAACCCACAGAACTAAGGACAACAAAGGCATAAAAAAGCTTGTAGACAACAAAAATAACAAGTTTCAGCACAAAAAAAAGAGATAAAAATCGAAATTATAACAACAAATTGGAGAAAAAATAGATCATTTTCTGCGTTCTGATACCTCTACGAAAAGGAACGATGAACTTGATTGAGAGATTTCTGAGCTCTAACAACAAAATGCAGGCGACGCCGACGGAGTTTGGAATTTCGATCGGGTTCCAATTTAATGAGTAGAAAAAGGCAAAACCTAAGGTACAAAGAAGAGGGTCTCTGCAGTACCCCAGTACACACTCAGATGGAGTAGCGTATGGATGCCACGTGTAGAAGGCCAAGATTAAAGGAGCTGCATTTTTTTCATTTTGACACTTCAATCCTCAAGTTTATTTCGGTTAAATCTTTAACCCATTTCAAAATATTTTATTTGGGCCATTTTTTTACTAAAGAAATGTTATCCTTATTTAGAAGTGGCACTTCTAAAGAACGAACACTGCATCATATTGTTGTACCCAAGGAAATAGTATTTGTACTAGCAATTTCCTACCATCTATTTTCATTTATTGTTACTGTACTACCTTCTACATCTTTCTTTCTCTCAAAGTAATGATTTCTCTGTGCTCCAAATCGGTCTTCTTCGGCGTTGCTTCAAGGCTCCATGCTTTTTTATTATTGTGATGGTTAGATTTTTTTATTTTCTCCTCGAATTATTTTTTGTATTTTATGGGTCTGCTATATTAAAGACAATTGAAAGTACTGAGAAATTCGTGCCTTTTTGTATATTGATAATTTAGTCTAAAAGGTACATTTTTTATTTGAAAAAGTTTATAGTGATTGTTTGCATGTCATTTCTATGAATTCTTACATATGGAAGATGCGAGAATGTGAAATGGCTATTCAAAATTTCTGCATGTGAGTGTTTGCATATTCTTCTCACATTTTTATGATATAATTCTCTCTTTTTGGTGTTCGAACACTGCATCACTTGGTGGTACAAAGAGCAACCTTATTGGTTCGATTTTTCAAGAGTAGAAAATATTGATTTTCGATCTAGATACAAGTTTTGGGAATTCACTTAGTATTTTAATTTTAATTTTAACTGTCGCTTGGAGTTCTATTTCTCATAATGTTTAAGGTTTTTGTTTGTTTACTTATTGCCCTGCAGTAGTTTTCCTTCTAAATTATTTCTTGATTTTGACATACCTTTAAATCTTGGCTCATGTTAGTTACCTGGGTAACAATTCTGCTACTATGTGGAACATGTTTCTCATAAACTTATAAGCAATCTTGAAAGTTTTTGGACTAATTAAGGTAGTAGGATTTGATAAATAGTAAATTATTGACTGAAAATTATTACTTTCAGAACGAAAATATAGTGAAACTTCTTCTTATGCCTACACTTGAGGACCTCTTATTTCACCTTCCAATCTAATAGACTACTTGATTAATCAATTGTTTGTTTTCGAGTAGTTTTTTACTATATCTTGGATATGTTCAGAGAAAAATGATCCAATGACCTAGACATGAGTGAAGAAATTAACGTATAATATTTCTTTTGCCTTTCTCAGCTTAATAGTGATCAAGATATCCTAAAAACTTTTAGGTGAAGCACTATGTTCTACTTGTACCGGCGGAGACATACGACTTCTGCTGAAATAATTATTGTTCACTACACCGTAGGCAATGTGGAGGTGACTTTTTTGGAGATGTACATGTTTTGAGTCTTAACTGTAAATACCCTCATCCTTTGACACTCTGATCTGTCTTGCACTCATACCACTAAAGAACCAAGGTAGTTTACTTCAATTTTTGTGTTTATAATATATAAATGTGTCTTATAGTTATGGCGATGTATGAATTTTTAATAAAGAACAAATGTTACAGTAGATGAACTCACTCCTTTTCTATATTTGCCTCTTTTGTTTTGTTTTCAAAAGAACTAATAATAAATCAATAGACATTATTATCTTGACACATATTATTATGATCCAAAGGTATCAATGCTAATCTAAGTCAGAGACAACACTAAATTGAGATTCCAACTACATCTGAAAACATGCTGCTAATTCAACTGCCAAGTCATGATCCTTCTGCGCTATCACCTTATGAGTTGAATGACCACATGTGACATGAGAGCTGAAAAATTAGAAATCATTGTTTCAAAACTATGAATAGGATGTCATAATGGTATCCAAGAGAATAACAACATATAAATGAAATAAGACTACAAGAGAGATATGTTGATCTGTTTTAATAACCGTGTTGATAAGTCAATATGCCACTTTCTGTTAGATTACCTCAAATTATGATTTTAGTAGATATTTGCATCTATTTAAATTTGATGTCTCAATTTATTATGATAGTTAAGAATTAATGAAAGACTACTATTTCAAATACTCTATATAGTGTTGTTATGATTGATGAGATAGTGCCGTTTTGTTTCTATGAGATTTTGAATTTCAATGTCCATTTGGATATAAGAACTAAAAGCTGAAATTCGGTAAAATAATTGTTGAAAAAATATTTCTATTCTCAAACTGAATTTTTCGTTCCAACTCTTAAAAGAAGAGAGGATCACTGACAATTCAAATATTTAAGAACTCTTTAATAAGTTTTGCTCTCTTATAATATAATAAATTATTATCTGTACTAGACTTTCTTCTATAGTCCTATATTACCTTGCACGTAACAATGTTATTATAATAAAAAACCTTGAAAACATATGTCATATGTTTGAGAAAGTATATAGGGCAAGAAATGTAACAAGACAAATGAATATCAATTACTTTGTTATATTTTTTTTTTTTGAGCATTTTATTTGTGTATTGGTAATAGTTGAATTGAGTTGTATTGTTTGTTTTAAGCCATTTTTTATTTTCTTGCTAAAAAATTGTAGTTGTGTTAAGCAAATGACTTTACTGAACTGATGTCTACTATATTAAATAAAAATCTTACCTTACTTTAATAACTATATAACCAATCCATTTCACACGCTTACAAGTTACAGCTTTATAGTGTCATATATGTTGTTCATGTTTCTCAGAGACAACTTTTATATCCGACACTCAGCAGATAGGAAAATTAGGTGTGGCATCATAGCGGGGGCGATCATATGCTGCTTCAGAGTTCCAGATATACATGTAAGTTAATATGCCACTTCTTGTTAAGTTGTTTGAGGCAACTTCACATGAGTTTAGTTGATCTTATCAGTTATTTATATCAATTTACATTTGATGCTTCATCTTAGTGCGGTTGTTTCGAATTATGAAATGAAAATCGTTCTTCACTTTGATGTTAATTAAAATTTTACAGTAAAAATTGATCGGTAATACTTTTCAAGAATGGAGCAAGGATTGCAACCACCATATGACCTCAACAATCAGAAAATTTTGCACAACTAAGCAATATTCTACGTTGCATTGAACATGAAAAATTTATCAGTTTATCTTAAGTGTTGTACGAAAGTTTTGATTCCCTGTTTTTGAGAGAAATATTGAAGCACCATCATATATGGCACCAACATTAAGTTCACGAAAGTCTGGTATCGAAGTATATGCAAGATTGGTTATCGAAATTGCGAAAATGGAGTTCAAATTGCAATGTTGCGAAGCCAGAGTCTCCAAAATTAGGATTGAAATTCAATAATCCAATGCAAAGGGCTGCTACTTCACTTAACAGTAAAACTTCTAAATGGGTTTTGTCTCCTGGAAGGCCGAATTCGCCTCCTGCGTTTATGGAGAATAGAGGAATTTTTACATTGAATAAGAAGCCTCCGATGAGTCCTTCTAAGGGGAAAAGTGTTGGGAATTTTCTTAGCGTGGGGCTTGAATTGCTCAAAAGGTAAAAAAATTTCTTTTGGTGCAGCATCTCTTCTTATAAGTGGAACCACAATCGGCTATTATTGCTCTTTAACATGCATCAGATGTACCTTCATCGATCAAGGTAAGTTTATCTTCGTTGTCACTTTCTGTTTATCAATTTTTCGGGTGAAATAGACAATATGAAAACATAGATAACTAGGGATACACCCATTTGGGTGTGTTAGCTATGATAGTTTTTTTTCCAAAAAAGTTGTTCATACTTTTTAGTTGAGATTTTATGTTTCTCCAACTCTATTGAGGGAGTGGTTCTATTTTCTTGTGGTGTTCGATTGTCTTGCGAATTTGTGATGGTTCTTTATATATCAAGTTGAGATATTAGCTATTAGAACATCAGAAAGACAAAGGCTTTCTTAGGGAAGGAAAAAACATCCTATACAAAAGAAAAGGAGAATATTGTATATATGGAGAGATAGGATCTTTCTAAAAAAAATTGATCTTTTAGCTCCGTTGACATAACAATGTAGTCCTAGGGAGAGTGCTTGTGCATGAGGATCTTCTTTTGGAGTGCTTGTGACATGAGGATCTTCTTTTATTATCATACAAGGTTAGGATATTACAATTGTATTTATCATTACAAACATACAAGTGCCTTTACCTATACTATTGTATCTACTCAAATATACAACTGCTTTTATGTATACACTTGCATATACAATGTTTCTATTTAAAGAAAATTATGTTGTACATGTGTACACAGGAAGATGTGTGTATATTTTGCTACAAGGGTTTGAACTATGGAAAGAAGAAAAACAATAGAAGGCTAGCCCTATTTGAGATTGCAAAAGACTGAGGGTAGACTTAAAAAATTTTCTCTACTTTTGTGTACTTATGATGCAAATAATATACTGTAATTATCATGAATTAAATAATAATATTCAAAATATAGTTCATCTTTCAATTACTTCAACAAATTTGAAATGGAAAATATGTTCTGGTCATTGATGTGTGACAAATGAACCTTCTGACCACCATGGTATGATTTTGCTCTTTTGTACCCTACACAATGTTCTGGTTGAAGGATAGGGTTGGAGTACTATGATATGTTGTTCATATATCTATAATGTTTTATTCATCAGACTTCATATGTGTTTACTATGATAAAAATACTCATACTATTGTCTATTTATCCTTCAATATGAATCCATGCTTGCTTGATTTTATTGTATGATGGAAAAATTACAAAGATCAATATTAATATTAGTATATTATTTAAATGTACACAAGAACTTATCTACTCCAGACATGTACATGATATTATCATATTTTACCCATGTTTATAGAGACATTCAATCAAAGTATCAACTTCTTTAAATATATTATTATTAATATCCAATGAGAAAAACATATATCAAATTTAAATATGTTGGGCCCGTGCTTGCCCATCTAGTATAAAGTAGAGTGCGTAGATTTTAGTGAAAATTGCGCAAAATGACAAACATCTCAAAAGTATATCATTATGTAAAAAATTCAAAATTTGTATAATTCGGTTCATAATTGTATAAATTCAGAATTTTGTAATTCACTTCTTGATTGTATAAATCTAGAATTTGTATATGCTTACTGTAAATTTGTATAATTCGGTTCTTAATTGTATAAATTCAGAATTTATATAATTCACTTATTGATTGTATAAATCTAGAATTTGTATATGCTTACTGTAACTATTTTGTATACGATTTATGAAAAACAATAAATTATCATGTTTGTATATTAGCAAGAGAAATATACAAATGAAATTCTAAGAAATTCCTAAATGTATAAATACAAATTTTGTATATACTTACCTTGTTTGTATATTCGCAAGTGAAATATATCAAGCAAGCGAAATATAAAAAAGAGCAACTTACAAAAATAACTATATTTATAGGGTAAATGAATACCAGTAGCTATAAGTATGTTATTTACAATAAATGAGTACAATTTATATCACTTTTTCGCTGTATTTTTGTATAGTTTTTTTAATTTTTTTATTTATACATTAATACATCTTTAAGTACAACAAACTAAATAAGGAATTGACTCTAAATATAACCCACTATCCTTACATTACGTCCATACAATGAACAACTTCCCATAATTAACTTTATAACTAAAAATTACTTATTTAAAGACATCATATGATATTCTTTATCAGTTTAACAAAAATTGTGATATATACATCATACTCAATTTTCTTGTTGTCTCCATATTTCTTATTCTGGCATTGTAAAGGTATTAATAATTTTTTTTGTTAATTCAAGTTATTGTATGTAAGCAAATTGTTGAATTTGTGAATGAAGGTTAAGTATTTCGATTTTGAATAGGTGAACTACATGGCAATACATACACTAGTTGAACAAAAAATGAATACACCAATAAATAATACAATGAATACATTGTTGTTAAACACAAAAATGAATACGTTGGATATAACTATACTTGTATTCCCTAATCAACTTTTTATCTTAGATATAGTACTTATCTATCTAGATATAACTGTATTCGCAAATCATCATTTCAACTTGTGCTTATATAACAATACAATTATCTATGTATATAAATATGGATACATTTCAACACTGTTGTTAAGCAAAAATATGGACACATTAGACAAACAAGCAAAAAAGATACAATTTGTGGGTATCAAACTGTATAAGTATGGATATACATTAGACAAACGAACAAAAAAGATACAATTTGTGGGTATCAAACTGTATAATTATTCTTCTAAATAAATTTTGAAAAGGTCAACACAATAGTATTGATCATGTATCCAACTATACTTGAATTCCCTAATTAAATTTGACAGAGTACTTATGTATTCAAATATAATTGTATTCACAGATCAACAGTTCAGTTTGTGATTATATAATAATACAAATGTCTATGTATATAAGTATTCTACTATATACAAATTGACAATGAGAGAACCCTCAATCTCTTTTTTGTTCATGTTCTTCTTGTACTCATTTTTTAACAACTACATACATACGAAATCAAATTTTCGAACAATTTCAATATAAGAGGACAATTCATAATGACAATGGCACACAATACATGTGTTAAGATATATAAGTAAATGACATTAAACTAAAAAAAAAAACATACAAATCTCAATTTCATTAATTTTTCTCTTGTTCCTGCTCGACTGCTCTTTTTTCACACCCACTTGAATCAGTGTGACTTTTCTCCTTTTTCAAGATTAGTTTTCACTTCTGAACCTTTTTTCCTCTTTACTAATTTTGCATGTTCGTTTTCTTCAAGCAGATTTAAGGGTATATATGGTCATTAACCTTTTTTGTTCTTCTTTTTTTCTCCATTGCAGCAATAGAGCCTGAAATTTTGGCTTGCTGTTGAGTAATACACAAATCAAAGGAAGGTAGTTCATCCAACAATTTGTCAAATAAATGTATACCTCTCGTAATCCTCCTTGGAGTATCAATTTCAGCTGTTGAAATGGATAAACAAATTCTTGAATCAAAACCCTATGAAAATAGAAGAAAGTGTAGATATATAATGCTCATAAAAACAAGATAAATATGCAATTAGAAAATACATGATGGATACAAAATCACAAAAAATGCTCCTGCAGTGATGTAAAGGATCTTGAATTTGAATGAATTTGGGAGAAAAAAATCAGAAAATATGTCATATATGAATATTGATGAAAGAGAAAAATTTGATGATGGTAAACATGGGAAAAGATCACAAATGTGCCTGCCATAATTAATTAGGCATTCAATAATTACTTTCCTATTTAATATTTATTTATTATATTAAATATATAAAAGAATTTATTTATTTGTATACAATTAACTTTGCTATTTATAGTCTAATATATCCATATAACATGAAAAAAAAATAATGTAGCTATTTTTCTTGAATATATATGGATGTTTGCCATATTCTGAAGTTTTTCCTATAAAAAGAATTGAATATATTATAAGCTACATGAATTGGGCTACCTGCTGTTATTTCTAAGGAAATTTACACAATACATATAGTGTTAAGAACTAATTACATCATATCTCTACTCTTTTCAAAATTACAAAAACTCTTAAATTTGGTGGAATCCGGATACATCTCAAAATGATATGATACATCGTGTACTGGTTTCAAATACATTCCTCAACATTTTGATACATCGCGTCTCAATTTTGGATACGTTACTCAATGTTTTGATACATCGCAGAAAGTGATGTATCCAATTGATACATCGCGTAAAGTGATGTATCCAATTGATACATCGTGTTAAGTGATGTATCCCAAAATATGAGAGAGTAGGAAAATGATGGAAAATTTTAAATGATGGAAAATTTTAAAATATATAGTAAAATGAGCTGTATATTTATATAATTTTTCCATTTTCTATTCCATTTCCCATTTTCCAGGCATTGATTGGAAATTGGAAATGTTCTTTTGGAGTTGAAGAAATATTGGGCCTTTTAATATTGCAGCCAAGGAAAATGATAGGCTTTTAATTGTTGGTTAGTGTGATTGGCATTACTATGTGGACTAGCCCAGTTTGAGTTTTGGTGCCTACCTTTGCAGTTTAGTGTTTGTCCTTTTCATAATGATGATGATGGAGAATAACTTCTAAATCTGTGGATCAGGATTAAGGTGGATTGGTAAGTATAATCAGAGTTTTTGAATTCAAGTTTTCTTGGGTATGTAGGCGCCTTTGTTAGGGGCGTTTTACCTGTACGAATTCAAATTTAATTGAGCCTCAATACAAATATCGAACACTAGATAAATTATTATTTTTTAAAAAAATACTCTAAGTAGATGAAGAAATGAATAAAGGTGTAACAAGACAAGCTTGAGCCTAACGTTTTGGACCGATATTAGGTACGTAGCGTAAAATAGCATATACTACTATAGACCTACAAGCTGCTAATTTTATTCAACTTTGTAGCTAGAATTGATGCTCATTTTATTATTCACTCCAAAAAGAAGAAAAAAGGAATCATCAACTGTTTAAGTTGTTAAAAGTGAAAGTAATATTCAATTGTGAATTCCAAGACGGATTTAGTACATAACATATAAGTTCATATGACTTTAACAACTTTTGGTTAAATGAACGGATTTAGTATACAAAATTTTATTTAAATATCTTTAAATGTTTGATTGTGAGTTATCTTTTTAGATTAACTTGAGATAGTTATGCAAAACAATAAATTTCAAATTTTGATTACGTTTCTGACTCCAATCAAAACTTCAAAACTCTATTGAGTGAAAGAAATACTATTGAAGAGAATTATTGCCACTCTAATCCATTCATGTAAGATAAGTATTCTTGTTGTTTTCCATGTGAAAAAAAGCAGGTCTATACTCTATATACCTAAAATTCTATACCAGACAATAACTATAAATTAGAAGGACCTGTGCATTTGAAATGATATTTCTCTTAATATAGAAATTTGTTTTGTTTCACATTTTATATTATATCTTAATTCTTTACCTAGTTATTCTAAAAAAAATAAAATGAAACATAGAGCTATAAGAACCATTCATATCTTATCAAGCATGCGAGCATTTGTTCTTTACCTTTGAGTTTTATTCCTCAATCAGTAATAAGTCTTTTCAATGTCATTTCATTTCACCAGACTCCGTCCGTGCGAACTTACTTACATTAAAAAAAGGAGGGTTATGATAAGCTGACAATCAATATAAATTTTTACTCTCATGATATCTAATATGATGAAGATATACAATAAATTTAAATAAAAATAAAAATTTATATAGTCGACCTAACTTATTCAGTTGTGACTGAGACGTAATTATTTTTTTGTTTGTATTTATCTTCTCCATATCGTAAGTTTCTATTACTAGCCTATACGATTCTGCACATCTTTAGGCATTTGCTATATGATAGTGGTAATAAAGGAATAATTAAAGCTTCTGAATTTGGATATATATATGCTTTTCTTTTACCTAACGAAACGGAAGAAAAACTCATTAGTATTATTTTTATTACGAAAACGACATACTCCTTCTCATTCTTATTTTTATAAAAAAAATAAAATTGATCCACTATTATATTGCTATATTAATATTTGACAAGTCAATTCTTTTCATATTCTTTTGTTTAATGATTATGTCTGGAAATTAATTATGCCAATGTTTTTTTTTTAATTGGAGTTGTCACTCTTTAAATGGTGGATGCAATGAGAAATGAGAACCACCATAATTGTAGGAAAAAAAGAGAAGAAATAGTGATAAAAATAAAGATAAATAAGGAGAATAATTAAGAAAGACTTAAGACAAACATATTATAGTGTACTTAATCATTGTCATTACCAAAGATCCCTGCATTATTAACGTTTAATTTTTAATGTATTGTTTTCCACTTAAAGTTAATACTCAAATTAAAGCTGTTATATATTTAGTACAAAATTCCTTCTTCTGGAATATGTTTCCGCTTCGAGCCACCGGAGCCACATATAATAAAGGGGATTTATGTAAATTAGAAAAAAAATTGTTTAAAAGTTATATAGCGTAAATTAATTTTTCTGAATTCTCTTAATATTGGAAAAATAAATGTTTAAAGTTATACTCAAATTAAAGTTTTTTTTTTATGAATTAGCTATTACCCATACATATATACCTTGTCATTTTAAAAAAAAAGAATTTCTCTAAATATTTGATTTATAGAGAATATATTTGTATGTTTGACGTACTATTCACGTATACAAATAAGAAAGCCAAAGTGGAAGGCAAAGAGATCCCACCAATATTGTAATGCATGCATTATTGCCGCTCTATTATATTGTTGCCATTATTATTGCCTTTGATTTTGAAATACAATACGTCAAGGATTAGGAGGTAACACATTTATATGAAACAAAAATATCTATTCTCACCCTTCCAATTTCTTTTCAATGTCTTTCACTTATCCTTTTATCCTTTAATTATCATCTGTCTCTTCACCATTGCTGTAAATTTCTATTTCTAGCTAGTCATATGTTCAAACTTTGATGAACAAACTTATTTCCTATTGTGAAATTAAGATGATAGGTATTCAGTGAAATTAATTAGTCGGGTATAAGTGAGCTAGCTAGTCTTGTCAACCTCAGAACGGATGACATAAGAATTTTTTTCTATCTATTTTTAGTCATCTTTCTAAATAGTTTTTTGTGAACAAAGTTATTTATTACTTGCGTGGGTAGAAGATATATACCATGTATCCCAAAATTAATAAGATGAGTTGCGTGCAAGCTAACTCAAGTACTGGGGTTATAAGAGAAAATGAATATTTCTAGTCATCTATCAAACCCTTGATGAACAAAGTTATTCCGAACAAATTAGTTATTTGTTATATGTGTTGGTTTAAAAGAATAAGTACTTCATTAAATTAATTAGTTGAGTTACACTCAAACTGATTCATAGATGAATCCATTGATCACCTACAAATTAAAGTTGTTAAAGCCTTAATGAATTGAGCACAACATAGAGGTTAGAACTTATTCCGTTTAATTATAAACAAATAAAAACGCCATAAAGCATAGATCAAGTGCATGATGGATTCTTCTTTTGCTTTATGATTATGTTTAGAAATTGAATGAATAATAGTGGCTGGGACATTCTTTTTTTATTGCACTTTAATGGTGAAGTACTGAGAGCCACCAAATTCAGAAGAAAAAAGAAGTGAAGGAGAACACACGAGAAATAAAAAGAAAAGGACAAACCGTATTACACAGTAAGTCTACGTTGTTGTTGATTAATTGGGAAAAGTTTTGACATTTTCATTCTTAGTAATAAATAAAAAGATTCCTTTGCCAATATGCACTTTTAGTATATATTTCCAGTTAATCTTTTTACTAAAAGCAGTGTATTTTATTTAGCACGAAACCCCATGTGTTTGTGGATCAGTGGATGCCTTTTATTATTCCACTCAACTTTAAGTTGTCATCTCTTAATTTGAAACTTCTAACTTCTTTGAAAATAAAATATTATCGAATTTAATTTAATTTTAAAAATTAGCTTAAGAGATGAAGATCGTTCAAAATTATATTAAAAGTTCAAACTTTCTTCCCATTGTTGACTTCCTCCCAGTACGTACATGGCTGGACATCTAGAATTTAGGCAATTTAACAAGCGGTCGAACATGATAAACAGATGTGTCTCTGGTTCTAATAACATCTTAAAAAATAGACATTCGACCTAACTCTATCCTAAAAGCTAGCTCAAGAAGTGGAGACTGTTCAATACCACCCAGAGTTAAGTATCGACTTTACACAGGGGTGAAATCTAAATTTGAAATATGTAAAACTAATTTAATGTACTTTACTAATTTGTATTTATTTAATATATTAATATGAAAGTTCCTGAATTTGACTGAACTCGTAAGGAATATTCTTGCTCCACTCCTGCTGATATAATACCCATTATTAAAAAGAGAAACGTTCTTTATTAGAACTGGTAACCTCAGTACCTTAGAAGTCATGAAATGTAGAGAAGTCAAAGTGGTATATTGTCAAGTGAATTGTTACAGAATCTTCCAGCTTATATAATGAAGCACACTTTGAATTGTTAAATACCTCTTTTAATTAAAACTTGTAGCTAGTTACTACTCTATGCATGACAAATAACTTTTAGTTCTAGGAATCTATACGTTTTGATTTTAATTTAGAAGGTTAGTGGAGAAATGGACTCATCCATATGTTTTATATAAGTACTAAATGAAAGGCTAATGGAAGGTAGTAGAATAAGCATGGTCGACCTGGTGTTAAGATTTTATTCATCTTTTCTCCTAACAATTAATCATGACAACATTAATCAAGATGATTTACTTTATTAAAGGAAGATGATTATAAATTGATTTTTGCCCACTTCCATGAAATTCACCTACCATGATTCTTCCCCTAGCTCCTGTTTAATTTTTCATCAATAGAAAGCAAAGATAGCAGCATGGATAACTAAACAACGCGTGTGCAAAGACTTTATTTCAATGACAATAATAACATTTTAGTGTATTCTTACGGACGGAGAGACTGTTTTCAATAGACCTTGAACTCAATAGCAAAGATGCAGCATCGATAACTAAACACCCCGTGTCCAAACACAAATTTAACTTTCAAATATATGTCAATCTTTAAATATCAACCAATTCATGTCCAAACGTCTGCGTTGTTGCTGGAGAAAAATAGTCAGCTCCATGATTATATTTGTATAGTGAATTGGATCTTGTGTTCAATAACAATATCAAGTGGAAACACATGACTGCTGTCTAGAGTTCAAATGCTTTGTTCTTTTAAATTTTCCAAATACAAAGGATTTTGATTCTTGCCCCACTTTCCACTTCCAAAAATCCCACTTTCCTTTTCAATCTTTCAATTCCATCCACAAACTTTTTCTCCAAGTCAAACATTCTTCATGGGTTAATGATGCAAAATAGAACTATAAATAGTATTCACTGGCCAGGCACACTGTCAGTATACACAAGGACAAAGTAGAGCTAACTCAACTTTGTCTAGCTATTAATACATTGTAAGAGTATTTGTGTAATTCTGCCCCTGACTTCAATTACAAACTCTTATTTCTCGGTCTAACTTGATAATCTTTGAGAAATAGGCCTCTTTTTGACTTTAATCTCACAGGAACACGTTGTTGAGAAATCAATAGACACGATGGACCCTGAAGAAGGTGTATCAGCTCCTTCAACACCAGCAACTCCGGGAACGCCTGGTGCTCCTCTCTTTGGTGGATTGATCAAGCATGAGAGGAGAAACGGAGGGAATGGCAAAAAATCCTTTCTTAAAAGCTGTAAATGCTTCAGTGTCAAACCATGGGCCTCGGAAGAAGGAACCTTGCCTGCTGTTTCATGCATGTTACCTCCTCCTCCTGTTTCATTAGCTAGAAAGGTGAGAAAAGTACAACCAGAGACGATGATGATTCAGGATTTAAATTACGTTATTGATATTTTTGTTAAAAATGTTGAGTTCAGTTGAATGTGTTGATTATAGGCGAATGCAATGTATAGCTGATATGAAGATTGGTTTTGTATCAGGTGGGAGCAGAGTTTATAGGTACTCTGATACTGATATTTGCTGGGACAGCCACAGCCATAGTGAACCAGAAGACACAAGGCTCTGAAACATTATTTGGACTGGCAGCTTCGACGGGCCTTGCTGTAATGATTGTGATTCTGTCAACTGGCCACATCTCTGGAGCTCATCTCAACCCTGCTGTGACTATTGGTTTTGCTGCTCTCAAACATTTCCCCTGGAAACATGTATGAATACACGCTCTGTACCACTTAGGACTCATTTGTTAGCACTTAACGGATTGTTTATTTTGCATGTGTGTTAATTTTTTTCACAGGTTCCTGTGTACATTGGAGCACAAATTATAGCATCATTTTGTGCTGCATTCACATTGAAGGTAGTTTTGCACCCAATAATGGGTGGTGGAGTCACTGTTCCTTCGGGTAGTTATGTTCAAGCTTTTGCTTTGGAATTCATCATCAGCTTCAATCTCATGTTCGTTGTCACTGCCGTGGCCACTGACACTAGAGCTGTAAGCATTTACTCTTCTGATGGTTTCTCTGTTCTTACTTGTCAATTCATAAATGGTTTGTTTATTTATTCATTTCCGAAATTTACTCACATCCGATATTTAAGCTAGGGTTGTTTTTCTTGGCAAACTATAGGTAGGAGAGCTTGCGGGAATTGCTGTAGGAGCCACTGTCATGCTCAACATACTAATAGCCGGGTAATTATCTGCAATTCTTGCCCTGTTTAAGCTGTAGTAATCATATGGTGTTCATTTTGCATCTTGGAGTATTCATCTAACAAGTAACAACAATCCTTTTTTGGGCTAAACCATAGTCTCCTGAGCTACGACTACCTAAAAATCATAATCATGTCGTGCAAGACCTATTTAGGGAAATGGTTTTTCATCTCATGGCTCGACCTAAGACTTCTGATTAAGGGTGAAAAAATTTATATCCATTCCTACCATACTCTTTATTTGCACAAAGATCTTCAATCAAGATTGAGTAGCTATTTATTTCTTGGAGTGTTTTTCATGCTGATAGAAAAGTTCCCCTGAAATGAAGATCCATGTACTAGTTAAAGTGTTTGTTTGTCCAGCTAAATGGAAGCTTTAGAAGTTACTTTAGATGCATAAAGTAGCAGCTTACTTGAATAAAATACTTCTACCTCTTTTTCCATTTATGTGATACTTTTTCTTCTTTTAACTTTGACAACTTTTTCAAGCACAATTTTTTTCTCTAACTAATAATTCTCAAAATATCTTTTCAACACATAATTACTCCGTCCAAACAATGATCTGACATAAAATGAATGAACACTAAGGAAGTAATACATATACAATAATGAAATAATGACAGCTTCCATGGGAATCCCTTTAGTAGCCTGTGAAAAAATAAGACTCTTAAATAACAGTCTCTCACAATTTGTATTTCTTGTGTTTTAGGGAGACAACTGGGGCTTCAATGAATCCAGTGAGAACCCTCGGACCAGCAGTAGCAGTAGGAAACTATAAAGCCATCTGGATCTACCTCACTGCTCCAATTCTTGGAGCTCTCATTGGGGCAGGAGTTTACTCTGCTGTCAAACTGCCTGATGAAGGCGGAGGCAATCATCCAAAGCCTTCCCTGGAACATAGTTTCAGAAGGTAATTCATCAGTAACACCATCAAACCATGATAATCGCCTATATTTGTAGATGGTGTGCAGTTCTATGAATGTAAAAACATCTGGAAGGCAAGGGTGGGTTGAATAAAACAAAATCTTTCCACTCTCTTCAAATGTACAGATTTTGAGCAAGATATAACTTATCAAAGAACAGATTAGAGCAAGATATAGTGACAGAGAGAGGAAAGAAAGGAATGAACATTGGTGAGCTACTATTGACAAAACTTATGCGATGTGTAGAATTGGTGAGTTTTTACTGGATTGTAAAAGAGATTTCTGTATAACGTGTCTAAGTTGACAGAACTAGTGCCAAATGAAGTGCATATTCATTTGTCTGAAATCTTGGATGGGTATGAAGTACAACTGAGAGTCTCCAACATCGTCTCTTCTGGATAATTCCAGCCATTGTGAATAATTAGGAAGCCAGCTAAACTGCACTGAAACAGATACAAAATATGAAAAAAAGAAGTATTGTACATACATATACTGCCAAATTGGCACAGGGGAATCCAGCTTATTATCATACTAAAAGTTTTCCTTTCTGCAGTTAGAGCGCCGCATAACTGGAATATAACTCTCCGTATTGAGTTCAACCATGGCATGAAATTGTTAACTCTGTGTACTACTGATTTAACTATTAAAATTTTCACCACCAACATTTTTTTCTTCTTTTATAAACATGTTTCAGTATTGATCATTTACCTCAAGAGATGGCAAGTAAATTGTCCGTTTTCTGTTATGTCACTTGAATGCAAAAAAGGACAATTTACTTGCTTTGTCACTTGAATGCTAAATCCATGTGAAAAGCAAATTCAACTACCTTCAAAAAGAGGTACTATAAAAATAAGACAGAAACAAGGAAGCCCAAAATCCGCTTTCGTTGGTAGATTTGGCTATTTAACTTGGGACAATAAAGCAAGCAAAAACAAGATCCAAAGTCCTAATAACTGCAACAACAACTATTCTACCGAGTGTGATATATATAATAAAGTCATGGATAGAAATGACAATTAGATAAAATATGATCTCAAACTTGAAGGAAAAATCAATAATGGAAGCCAGAACAAAAACAATTCACTATTTCTGGGACTAATTTATTTTATCTACTTCATATGTATTACTTTGTCATGAGTAAATGGTTACACATTCTACACTGTTTGCAATAGAATTCCCATTACGTCTCTCTGTTATAGTCCTTTCATTTACTCTTTTAAGTTCTTCCTCAAAAAGAAGAAAAAAGGGCAATTTATCCAGTTCAAAAATTGAAAAGATTTAAATGATGATAGAGATTAAACAAGGAAATTGAGCGTCGGGAAGTACCAAATTGTATGATCGATTTACTCCAAGTAACCGACTAAACCATCTGGAGTACTTTAGCTTGAACGGATTGATCGGGCCTCCGGCGTATGAAGGATGATTTGTAGAGAGAAAATGCGAGAGCAGCGATAAGAGTACCAAAGACGTCGGCAACAGCGTCCTTGGTAGATGCACCTGCTGACCTGAAAAAACCCAGTTCGTCGGCGACCTCCTTAGCGGCGCCGGCAGCGAGTGAAATAATGGATCCGACCCAGATGCTCCGGCGGCGGATGAAAGGGTAACGAGTTTTTTCCGCCAGAAGAGTGAAAATGATAGCAATGAAGAAGCAGAAGAGGATGTGGTAAAGCTTATCAGGGGCCATCCAATCATCTCCTTCCTCCATTCCTTTTTTGTTTGCCCCAAACAATTACTCAAACCAAAAAGGAAAAACTAGCTAAATGGATCATAAATTGATTAATTATTTGTAATTATTTTGCGTTTTATGAGAGTATTTGCTTAATTTCCCTACCAAAAAAGGGCTGGTCGCCATTAGATCTTCAGTCAAAATAACAAGTATGATATTGGTTTTACTTTTCTTGTACATATCATATGCAAATATCAATCATCCTTGATTATTCATCGTTTCCAAATGCCTCGTTCTTACTATTACAACTCTGTTTCTTTATTAGCCTTGTTTATCAACTTGGGATCGTTTTATTTTGTACTAAAGATGGACCTGAGTACCACCGGCTCACTCCAATTTGTTCTCATTTCGTCTTCTCAACGATAGGATTAGTGCACAAGCTTTCAACAGTTGCATAGTATAATATTGGTCCTACACAAAAAAGCCGGACTACGGTAAATGGATTTGGCTTCAAGACACAAATAAGAAACAACCCACGAAGAGGCTACTGAGATCAACGGACGGTAAAAAAAATGAATATCGTTTTAACTACAATTCTTCTGCATCATACGAGAAAGTTTTAAGTGCTACATACTTAGATGACACTATCACAAACAATTATTACACCCAACAAATAGACCCACTTGACTATGCTAATTCATCTTGCTGACCAGTTCATTGATGTGATCCTCACGATTGCCTGAATTGCCCCCATCCAAAAATCGTTTTTTCTTACCGTGCAATGCCTTTTCTGGCTTGGTGAGAGCAAAGGGACACAGGAAACTAGTGACCTCTTTGAAATGTGGACCAACGTTGGCAATCTCAGTCACTACGTCTTCTAAACATAAAATACCATTTTGACCCAATGCCTGCAAACAGTAAATAGTTACTACACAGGAACTCCCACAAACTATATACTAAGATGATAGATGCCTTCAGCAACTTGTGAAAGGGGAAAACAAAGGAATTAAATTCATGGTACCTGTTCGACAACTTCGTTGCTGGTTAAAGGCACTCTCTGATTGTCAATTTTTCCAGCACCTTTCTTGTAAATCAGATCCTTGATGCTCTTGAGATTTGGATATCTTCAAAAGCATGAACAGAACCATTAAGACATATTCTACACAGCCCATAGTTAATGACAGCAGAGGAATACAGGGAATTTTTTTTGGACAAGGACAGAAAAGAAATGCAAAGACCTGCTAAAATCGTTTTGTTTTACATGGTTAAAAACTTTAAATTCCTGCTTAAAGAAGGGATATATAACAGCAATTTTGATGTTCTGCCAATATCAGGCATGGTTTCCAAGTAGATGGTGACCATTAGCTGTAAAAGCAGACCTATGTGATCCCGGTGTAAGTATTATTATTAACCTCCTGGTGTTGTATGATGTTAAAAATTTTCTTCTTCAAATGTAATTGTCTTCAAATTGGTGGGACCGTAGATGGATGAATATTCAGGGATAGCTGACACTAAAATGGTTATATGTTAAAAAATATGCTACAGGAATACATAAACTTAATTAAGGTTCTCATTTTCCTCTTTCTTGACATACAGCACTTTAACTATCAAAGAAGCAAATACAGATTTTGGCATGAGGAGAAAACTGCACTCTTCAAAAGGAAAAAAAAAGTATTGAGATAATACAAATATTCAAAATAAGGTCCATTAGCAGCTCTAATATGAATGTAAAATTAAATTTCTGGGACAAGAAAGTCAGCACCAATCAATAGAACATTGAAGAAAGGGGCGACAATTGTCTCCTTCCAAAGAGAAAATAGCACAACTATTTGTATGCTTGATTGGGCAAATGCTAACACGTAGATATTGCTTACTTCTTAGACAATTACTAAGGCTTCCATGTTGTAGAATGAGGTGTTTACTAGAGATTTTGCGTGAAAGACACACTAGATGCTAATATGCCATGCAAACATCAAAATTAATGGAAGAAAAATATATCATGTTAAAGATAGCTTTAAACTTAAAACAAGCAGAGTCATGCAACATTTGTACAACTGAAACATAGAATTGACCTGCTGTTACGAGTCATTCAAATTTTCTCCTATTTAGGAAATTTCATTTTTGCCTTAGTCAAACAACTTCTTACATGTAATGTTAGTACCCCCATAGCTAGGGTATGCTTAGTTTCAGATCCAACCCAGAAGGTGGACTGTTTGGATACAGCCTACTGTAGTTACGCATTAAGAAAAAAAAGATACGGAAATGTCAAGCGAGGAACTTGTCCAAACTTATTTAATGCTGCAGGACATCAAACTGTCATGCCGTTGTAAGCATCGGTTATTCCAACACAGCCACCAAAGCACCTTCATGCTGTAGTTATACTAGATGTCTAACAGCACATTTAACTTGACAAGACTGACATAGCCAAGAGAGAGAAGGTAAAACACCTTGTCACATGTATCAAGGACTAGACACAAACAACGGGGACAGGGAAGAGTACTCAGCCAAAACCAAGAAACTAGTAAGATAAAAAGGTGAGATCACCTGCTTTCCAGCAAGCGTAATGCCTATAGTTTCTGATTTGAGGCTGAGTGCTTTAAGGATATCCAGTAAAATGAGTTCATCAAATGTCATGTAGCAAAATAACAGAAAAGGCTACTTAAACCTACCCATATGTGACAAAAGGCTCCACCTTTTGCAGGATTTCCAATATTCTTGCATCTGCCTTCACAAAAACACCATTGAAGATTTTCCGCAGCCTCAAAGAGTACAAGAGCTTTCGCGTTCTTGGATGCATATCAGATTTCCTGAAGTGAAATACAATTATTAGGACCCAAAAGAAAGTTACCCTAGCCTAAAAGTAAAAGTATGATCATAAAACCAGGAACTCACCCTCCAATGCGTATGACAAAAAGGAGACTGGAATCAGAAGTGACAAAAGCTCGCCTGGATCTGTTCTTTCCCCTTTGTTTCATTTGGACAAGGTCCATCTCCTAAATATATTTACAACAACTCAGATGAGAAGAATGTTGAACGAACAATACACTACAATTCATAAATCAGATTATTGCAAGGTGATTGCTCAGAAAAGGTAGATAATCATCATAACTGTAGGTGAGTATAAGGCAAAAGTAGTTCCAGAGTGTTGTGCAGTCCTGATCCCCTAAATTTTAACATGTAATGAATCTTTCCTTAATACATTTTTGTCCATACTGCTTCACAAGGTCTTTTACCATCTTTCTTCTAGAAATTGCACAAATACTGTCTCGTCTCTTTCTTGGAGCGTCATTAATTGTGTATTATGACTATCGGACCCCTAGAGAACGCTAGTGAGAAGATTTGACCACATTGATTTTCATATTCAGAAAAGACAAAGGATGCTGGTTACTTGCAAGTGATTATAAGAAAAATTGGAGATCATTTAGTTTAGGGACACCAAAATAAAGGATAAGTGAACCTGAGTAAATATCACAACATACACATATATCAAAACTTAACAATTGTCACTGCCACTGCACCACAAAATTCCTGATAAAAGATTCTACAACCGATAAAGAAACTCAAAACAAAAATAAAATGCTGAAGCCAATAGAAAAAAATGGAAACATTGAACGATTCCTTGATGAAATAAATTGAATGCGTCACTAATAAAAAATTTATCAAAAGAAGATGTGTGCAAGTAATAATCTTACAGTTGACGAAGGGAAAGACCTGAAATTCAATTTAAACAAAAGATACAATTCATAGATTCACATACCTTATCCCTGTACTCTCGAATGAACTGCTCAGGCTTCTTGATAACAAAATTATCAGATTTAAGTCTCTTGACTTTCTGCTCTAGCTGGAGTTTTCTTCTAATTGCCCATTCTTCATTGTTCTTCCTCTTCTTTAAAATCACTTCTGGTATATAATTTAGAGGCTGTGGCATCTCCTCTGCCATTGTTAGCTATCTCTGCCAGGAGAAATGGGCAATAGTAGAAAAAAACAGTATTAGATATATGGACAATCAAACTTCTCAAAACACTAAATTTAACTCAATTTAGGGGATTGACTTGAATAAGTTGATCTCAAATGCTTGAAATCATAAGAAATTGTAAAAACTGAAACCATAATTCTGAATAGAATGATACGGAAAACAACTTGAATTTTATGAATTTCATTCAATGAAATGCAAACTCACAACATTAAGGTAAATATTTTAGGTTTATATTAACAGACATGTCCATAGCATTAATTTTAGGAACACTCAAAGCTAAACTCACGACCCGACATTTGAAGCGATTATCATATAGAAAAAAAATGATTTGCAAATTAATTAGTAATAAACACAGAAAAAGTAGCTAAAGCTCACATATATATGCATTCTAACAGAAAAACCCAGTACGAAAATAGAGATACAGGTTAATATATGTTTTGGAGAGAAAGTGATAGTGATACACAGAGGTACGACAAATAAAGAGAAAAAAAGACTTACGATTAGATAACGCCTCTGGAGAGTTACGCCGACGAGTTGTTCGCCGGAGAGGAGCAAGTCCACAGACGAGGTTCGGTGGCGAGGGAGGTTTAGGGTTTTGGATTTTGGACCGGGAAAAGAGGACAAGAATTATAAGGCGATTTGAGAAATCAATAAAAAGAAGGGCCGGATCCTTATGAAATTGGGCCTCATGATATACAAATGTATTGGGCTTTTCAATTCGAAATCAGTGAGAACCAAGTCCACTTAGACACGGGAGAGAATTAGGAATTTTGTACTTTAGCGGCAGTTAATTAATAATAATATCTTAATTATCGCTAAATAT
>NC_064284.1:5540706-5555160 GCF_019186545.1 Solanum stenotomum | reverse complement strand
ATTCAAGGAGCCAAATCAAAGTGTTTTGAAAGTTCTTCAAAAACTCAATAAAGTCCTAATTTCGGTTCTAGCATGGGTTCTTGCATTAAATGATTTTTAATGATGATTTATGTTATTATTGATGTTTATTGATGGTTTTAAGAAAGAAAAGTCCATGAACCCATATCTTTCCAAGTTTCCTAAATTTGGCTTATGAAGTGGGTTGAATGTTTATGATTGAATGATGATGGATAAATGCTTAGGTTGAGTTGAGTAGTTGATTTCTATTATTATCTATGTTTATCTATTGAGAATTGTTAAAGAATTGAGGAATGGTGATTGTGGCTTTGGAAAAGGGTAAGTTGACCTAACTTCATTGTTAATGTAAAATTGATATAAAATTGTGATCGATTGATGTGTGATCCACTTATGGTGGAGGTGTTTACTTAGTGAATGTATTATGATTATGGCCTTGAAGGCATTATATGAGGAATTGAAGTGTTGACATGATATCATATATGTGAATGTGATGTAAATGATTTGAATAGGAATCTAATGAAGTAAAGGTAATCATGTTGTGAATATAAATGTGTTCATGGGATTCCAAGGTGAGCTTGAATAAAGTATTATTGTTTTGTGATTAAAAGTATGTTTTCTCTTAACACTTATGAATGAAAAAGATGGAATGTGAAGTGTCTTATATTGTTGAATGTCATCTCTTGACTTGGTAGACTTTGGTGCTCTTCTTGATAAATGAAAAGCTATGTTGAAAATAAATCGATAGGCTATGGCATTCCTTTCACATGTAAGTGATGAACTCTATTTCTGAGCTGGGTAGTGCTTGGTAATTTATGCATATCTTGTTCTCTAGAACTTCGTTTACAATGAATAAATATGATTTGGAAAGCTAACTCGTATACCTACAACTCTTATGTTTATGTAAAACTCTAATTTAACTGTTATGAATACGAAATATGGGACGCAACATAGGGCAAGTTCTGCCCAGATTTCGAAAATTGAAATCATGTATGATCAGTTGTTAGTGTTTTGAATGTCTTTTTGTACAAAATGTATTTTGTGGTGATTCTTGTTTGTTTGCAACCTTAAGAGATGTAGTTACATCTTTCATGAGGTTAGAAAGTCTAGTTTTGCCGTTTTCTTTTTCAAATCTAACTTGCGACTTGAGGTACCAGGCTGGACAAATTCACTGTTTTGAGAGCATAGTTGTATTTGTACATGCTAGGCTTATTTGTGATGATGATCCTATTTTACGTCAATATTACTGAGCTAATAGGAGTTAAATAAGTTATTTAATTATATTTTTAAGGTTGTATATACTCGTGAACAAGTTGAGGACTTTGAAACATTGGTTGGTCTACGGTCTGAACTCGTAAAATTGTGTTAGACTGGTTATTTGCTAAAGCACTGAGTTTGTGTATAAACTTGTACTTGCACTCTTTTAACCGCGGAAATATTTGAAAGTTGATCTTAGTACCTTGGCTACCTCTTGTGACTTCGCATTGTCATGTTAGTATACTTTAAGACGTTAAAGACGCTCATGTAACTCGCCTGCTGTACGGACTATTTGATCACCTGACACTCTTGTTGGGACCTTGTCCTTCTTGTGGCTGTGACTTTGTCACTCTTGGCATGCCTTTTGATTCGGATTACTTGCCATCTTGACTCTGGATTTTTAGTCCGTCTTATGTATGGAAGTTGTCCATTTTAAGTACGAATTAGAAAGCCATTTTTAATATGGTTCTTGGTTCTCTTGATTATTAGTCTTTGACCCTTCTTGATACTGGGCGTTGGGCCTTCTTGATACTTATTTGTGCTTGGTGTGACGACATGATGTATATATTGGGCGAGCCTTGTTATTAAATCTCTTGGAAATTTGTGCTATGAGCATTCTTGACACTTGGATCTTTAAATGTAAAACTTGATATCCTTAGTGTGAACTCTAGTTACTTGATTGGTTCTACAACGTGTAGATAGTAGTATGAGATGCTATCTACACATGGCACGAGTAGGCTTCGAATATGCCAAAATGAGTTCCCTAAGTCTATATGACTATAGTGTGAAATCCCTTAAATGCATGAATGTGTCCTAAATGACTTTAAAGAAGAATTTTGACTTATTGTCTAAATGATTTGTTGAATTAATAACTTATGTTAATGAAGTGAGTTACTTAGTATGTTACCTTGAAGCATGATGGTACTTGTCTATAGTAGCCTTGAGAAACACTTAGGTGGGTATGAAGAGGTTGTATAGGCGGCCACTTCATGTCTCACTCAAGTGTGTCTTAGGGTAACTTTAGATAAGGGTTCTTGGATTATAAAATGAGTTACATGGTGAAAATGTTGAGTATGTCTATAATGTGGTTAATGTCTTATATGTTGGTTATGTTCTATAATATGTCTAATATGTCAATATTCATGAAGTTTTACTAAAATGGCATAAGGCATGACTTTCAACCAAATGTCATTTTTAGCATGTTTTTGCATGGTTTCCATACTTAGTACTTAATTGTACTAACCCCTTTCTTTCCCTTTTGACTAAATTATAGGGATTTGGAGATGTTCATATTCCATGGTTGATGGATATGTTTCTAAGATGTTTGAAGATGAAGACTTAGTGAGTCCTCATATATTCAAGGACAATAACTAACATGTTCCTTTATGTCTTGTAGTTTTGTTATAGTTTTGAGTGGGCTTAGTCTCATTGTTGTATTCAAGTATTAGATGGTTTTGAGACATCTTGGATAAAGTCTAGAAAGTTTTCTGCTTGTTATTTGATGAAAGTTTTTTCGTGTGTGAAGAAAGTTTTTTTTTCTTGGGAGTTTTAGTGTCTATGCGATGAATAAATGATTTATGAGGCTTGTATTTGACCTCTTCGAGATCGAATAAGCCGATTACGACTAGAGAGTGCTCTCGGGTCATGACAGTTTGGGCTTGGGACTTCTATGTTGGAGATCTCAAGTTCAAAACCCCTTGCCAACAAAAGCAAGGGGTTTGTCTTTTAGGTCGAGCTCGTCGCACCAGGCTTGCCTAGTGCGGGCTACCTCTCATATGTGGTTTGCGAGCTATTGTTAGGAGCGGGGGTTTTATCACGTGCACACCCAAAAGGATAGCGGCTGCGGGTTTCCCTTGTCATTAAAATAAAATTGTTTTTACAATAGTGAATTTGTATATATTTTGATAGCAAAATGTCGCTAGTTTGGGAAAATGCATAAGATGACTGAAATTTCAGAGACACACTTATACTATACTAAGGTCCTATTACCACTCCAAACTTATTTTATAAATAATTTTTTGCCCCTTTTCGACCTACGTGGCACTATCTTTTGGGACCAGCGCGTATTGACAATTTTTTCAAGCTATTGCCACATAGGCCGAAAAGGGGTAGAAAATTATTTATAAAATATTCTGCCCCTTTTCGGCCTACGTGGCACTATCTTCTGGGTCCAGCGCGTGTTGACAGTTTTTTCAAGCTATTGCCACGTAGATAAAAAAGGGGTAGAAAATTATTTATAAAATAAGTTCCGGGGGGGGGGGGTAATAGGACATTAGTATAGTATTAATGTGTCTCTGGGATTTCGGGCATAGGTTGGAGAGTACTTATGCATTTTTCCACGCTAGTTTTGATAAACTCAAAATTTTCGTTACTATAGATAAATATGGTCTTATTTTTTTTATTTATATAGACGGACGGTTACTATATTTATCGTCTCAAAATTCATTGTTAAAATCTATTACTAGAGTTTCAAAAGAACAATCACTCAACTATGAGTTCTTTCTTCAGAAAGTCAGTAAACTTTGAATATTAACTTAAAAATCTTTTAATTATAGGTGTTCTACTTACAAAGTCGCTTACTCAATAAAATTTGTGAAATTTAAAGTTTTTGAAGATTACGAAGAAAGACAAGATGGCAAAATGGGTATGTCGAATATCAATAAACAGAGCATGAAAAGTTAACTAATTATATAAACACCATTTAGTTCATTCCTTCATTAATTAGTCTAATTCTAGAGTATTTCCTGAGCATGGCGCACGTCTGCTCAGACTATTACTCTTATCCTATGTTATTGAATTTGGTCTAGTTCAGTTGAGACATATCCAAAAAATAAGAACACTAATAGGGGTGAAACTAGGTGGGGGTTTATGAGTTCGGATGAATTCAGTAACTTTTTCGTAGACCCTATATTTTTATTGGAAAATTAAGTAATAACTTGTGACCTCTAACAAAATTGATTGATAACTCAATGTTAAGGAAGAGAAAGGAAATTAAGAACCTCCAAACTCCTGCTCCGCCTCTGAACACTAATGACTTGTTAGTCAAACAAATATGTACTTGGCCATAATTTTGAGAAAAGAAAAAAAAACCAGTAATTCTACATATGCCATTATGACAAGGAATGACTAGTTATCTAGAGGCATAATACATAAATGTGCTCTTTAACTTGATCTCATTTTGTATTTATGTCTTTCAATTTTGGATATGCACAAGTAGACAGTTAAATTTGTATAAACTTGAACAAGTAGACACGTGAGTCCTACGTGGCACAATACAAGTAGGACACCACGTAGGACAAAAAATGACATGTAGGATTCCATGTAGGACATGTGTGTCTATTTGTTCAACTTTATACAAGTTTAAGTGTCTACTTATGCACACCCAAAGTTGAAGGGCATAAATGTGATTTGAAGCCAAATTAAATGACATATTTATGTATTATGCCTTATCCAAATCATGTCTAATAAAAAATGGATCACACATGCATTACAATAACAACATATTCAGCTAAACGGTCATACATGCGGTAGGGCATCTTCAATCATATCCTCTATTTTTTACTTTTTAACTATAGAATTTTCTATTTTATCAGACAACCAACTCCAACCCAATTCTCTATTTTACTCTCTAAAAAAAAATATTTTCTCTCCTCAATATTATATTATTATTTCTATTTTAAATCTTTTTTTTTCCAAATAATAACCCTATACAATTTTCATGCAATATAATTTTATTTTTTTTCAAATTCTTTATATAATATAGATTTATATTTTATTCTAAATTTCTAAGGAACATCTACAAATAATTGTAAAAAGAAATCAACAAGCATGACTGTGATCACAACCACAATTTCTCTGGATCATACATTAACTTTTTCCCCAAATATTGTTAAATTGGAACTGACTACTGGATTATTGAATTATTATTGTGATTTTTAAAATTATTATGTTATGTATTGTATTGTTATCTTGTATTTAAATTATTATGTTATGTATTGTATTTTAAATTAAAATTTTCATTTTATCATTTAAATTTTGTGCATTCTTCATGGTGAAAATTAATAATAATATCAAATTATATTCACTTAAAGTGACAAAAATTTAAAATAAATTATTTAAAATATTATTAATTTGGGATGAAAATAGTATATATTAATATATTACATTTAAAAAGAATTATGAATATTGGAGATTTAATTAATACTATCTTTATATGAAAAATAATATAGATATAGTAATATAATATTCAAAAGGTGAAATAGAGAGTATGAGTAGTAGTATTACTATTCAACTTTTTATAATTAAAAAGTAAATGATAAAATAGAGAGTGTTTCGAGAATATATTCTCTATTTTACTCTTTAGATATAAAAAATGGAGAGTAAAATAGAGAAAGATGGGAGATGATTTAGTAACCAAAATTTGGTGTCATTTTCAAATGTCAAATACTTCACTACACGTACTAGTAGATATATATAGACCAATGAAGTTAGGCAATTAATTAGGCATTTGGAGTTAACTTTTTGTCAAAAGCATATAACCTATGAATGTAGATATGTTGATCATAGTCCTATATAGACATGTGTTACTTTTACTGAAAGCGGCTTTTGGGGTGGACCGAAGGCCAGAAATAACGACAAGGGATATCACGAGCTGGTGAATGAAATGCTTGATAATATCCCGTTCATTTTTACTCGTTCATAAATTTTACATACGCTTTAAAAAATAATAAATAAAGTGTTTATTTTATCATAATACTTATATTAATATGAATTTGAAGAATAATTTAGAACGAATAGTTAATTCTAAGGTTGTTATAAAATAAAAAGGAAAATTATCTTTCTCTAAATATACTAAAGTGGATAAATAAAATTAAAACATATTTTTAATATAATCGACAAAGTAAAAGTGCATAGAAGATGTATTTCATGAGGTATGTAATAGGTGGATAACATTTAATTTGGGCAGGTTAAAATGAGTAAAAGGCAAATTCAAAAAATTTGAATTTATGGATTTTTAACTTTCAAAAAGATAATTAACTTGATTCCATTATAAGTATTGAGACATATAATTGATAAATTCATTAATACCGAAATATATGATTTTAATTAAAACTATTAAATANATACTTATATTAATATGAATTTGAAGAATAATTTAGAACAAATAGTTAATTCTAAGGTTGTTATAAAACAAAAAGGAAAATTATCTTTCTCTAAATATACTAAAGTGGATAAATAAAATTAAAAAATATTTTTAATATAATCGACAAGTAAAAGTGCATAGAAGATGTATTTCATGAGGTATGTAATAGGTGGATAACACTTAATTTGGACAGGTTAAAATGAGTAAAAGCTAAGGCAAATCCAAAAACTTTGAATTTATGGATTTTGAACTTTCAAAAAGATAATTAACTTGATTCCATTATAAAGTATTGAGACATATAACTGATAAATTTATTAATATCGAAATATATGATTTTAATCAAAACTATTAAATAGTATGTTAAATTCGTAACTGGAACTCTAACTCCGCCTCGATAGGGAAAAGGCAAAAAAGTTGCTTTCCCTTTCAATATGTTTTCTTTAGTTCTCTCTTTAATTTCCCAAAACATTTGGATTGTACAAAGATACAGAGACAAAGAAATCTAACACATGAGTTGAGAGAATTTTGGGTCCCAATTCTTTTACTTTGATTAGACAAAGCAAACTCCTTAACCACACGCAAAATCTTTAAGAATCCTTTCATTTCAGCATCGAGACTAAAAAAACTAACATGTCCATTACTATAGCAAACTCTCATTTTGGATCAGTCCTAAAAATACCTTATCCTTTTTTTATTTCAAACAACTATATTGTATGATTATATCTATAAAAAAAATATGTGTTCATGTTAAATATAGCATGTATGCCTAGGCAAGCACTAACTCCTTTGCACATTATATATTAGGGGGACCTATATCTCCATCTGCTTCCTATCTAATTGTCGGCCATTTGTAATGCATCAAGACAATTTCCACACCAAGCAACATATATATACTAGTAGTAGTACTGTTTGAGATTTTTATTCAAATTATCTTGAGATTTGGTATACACTACAATAACCATAATAACATATATCCAATGAAAGTTTAAATCCCACGTTATGAAGGGAGGATTGTCCAAGTCCATATAATGAGACTAAATTCTTATCCCTTTTCCGATGTGGGAATTCTTCACACTCCCCCACGCCTAGGCCTCGTTAACTGGAGCGTGGACACTATAATATGAGGCCCAACATCGGTGAACAAAGAATTGAGATGAGTCTAGCTCTGATACCATGTAAAGATGAATCTTGGGCCTAACTCAACCTCAAAGGCTAGCTTACGAGGAGAGGATTGTCCAAGTCCATATAAAGAGACTAAATTCCCATCCCTTTTTCCGATGTGGGAATTATTAACATGACAGTAGATCCGAGAGGTTGTTTCTGGAAGATCCTTAGCCGAGTGTAACAAATCAAAGTAAGTTAAAAAGGGAAAATGACAATGAATAAAATATAAAAATATCAAAATAATGTAATAACCTAAACACCATTAAAAAGACATATTTATCTTCTTCTTTGTTTGGTTTGTAATATTATAATTAAATTGATTGAGTTTGAATTCTAAATTTCTTGTGTGTATAATGTGTATAATGTGTATATTGTAATATTTGTATAATCATGATCCTAAAAAATTAATAGTATTTTCATTTATTCTTCAGCATGACTCAAACGATCAACTTATTGCGGTTCATGATGGAAGGTGTTCAATTAAGACCGAGGAAGCCAAATGAATAATTATTTGATTAATATAGTTGCGTGTACAATGACAAAAGAAAACACAAGGTTGGGGCCGGGTGTGCGTTTAAATAATTTATAGTTGAATACTAAAATACAAGAGAATATTAATTATTTTAAAAATGAGTCCTAACAAAATATGATTAGATATCGACAACATTGTGAATTAGATTCATTATTCCTAAGCCTCATAACCCCATTTGATGTCATATGAGTAGTGGAGTAACACCTAATAATACCAAAATATTAATTCATATCAAAGATTTTAAATGCATTTTTATAACAAAGATTAATTGACAACTTAACAAAAATGGTTATACTAACATATATGATATAAAGTTTTAAACTACACTAATAATGTAAAAACATTATATTCAGTCTAGATACTTTTGGTTTTTATATATAGTCATATTAAAGCAACATTCTATTAACTAAAATATGTACTCCAAGAAATATGTTATACTTATCCTTCGGGGTGACCAGTGGTTTGGATTTGGGACTTCCATGTTGGAGGTCACAAGTTCGAAACTCCTTGCTAACAAAAGTAAAGGGTTTGCCTTCTGGGTTGAGCTCGTTGCATCGGGATTGCCTAGTGCGGGTTACCTCTCCTATGTGGTTTGTGAGCTATTGCATAGGAGCAGGGGTTTTACCCTGTCCACACCCAAACGGTAGCGACTGCGGGTTTCCCTTGTCATCGAAAAACAGAGAGAAATATGTTATACTTGGAATATTTTAGAAGTGTATTACATAAAATAAAAGTAAAACCAGAATTTCTCCACTACGGATGGACCGCTCTAAAGAGCAGAGACTTGATTCGATATTTACAGTTGCTATAGGTTAGGGCTTCTATCGTGCTATTCTATTTCTATAGAGAGGTAGGCGACAAAGACAAGGGATCTCTCTCGCTAAGGATAGTTGTTGTTTGCGAGAAGCGTATGTTCCGCTTTATCCTTTCAATAATTATATTGAATAAAGACAAATTGATCCACTGGTATTTCGACGCTCGATCTCTACTCCTCGAAAGCTCACTCACAATCTATGGCTCACTTAGGGCTAGAAAGATAGGATTCTTCATGCAAAGCCAACCAGAAACCTTCTTTCCAAACTCGCTCCACACACAAAAGAAAAGACGAAAGACGAGAATCAACGCAAGGATCAAAACACTTAATAGACATAAAAGAGTAAAAGAAATGCTTCCTAGCCTACCGAAAACTTGGTTGAAGCTAGTTAGGTCCTCCGGTCAGTCAAATGTTGACGCCGGATTAGGTTTGACCTTCCTTCTAATCAATGTACGGATGAACATGCAATTCTTTTATCTACAGTATGGTAGAGTTATAACCAATCCAATCGAAAACCTTAATTCGAGAGATCAAACTAGCAAGGATAATATCGTAAAGTCGGAGAGGAATAAGAAAACACATGTGTAGTTAAATTGTGAAATGATTTGATAATTATATTCTAGAATATTCTGAATATTCACAAGCAAATTAAAGATAAAAAATGCACATTTCAAATAATTAAAACAAACATCCTTAGTGTAAGATATCCCAAAGAGTAAAATTAGAATTTACCACTAACTAAGGGATCAAAGCTACTCACCCTTATATCTAAAATCCTTCTTAAAAATAATATTCCCTTCGTCGTATTTTTATCTCAAAATTGTTGTCACTTTAGAAATTTAAGATTAAAATTAACAATATATTATTTTCAGCTATACTCTTTACATTAAAAAAGTATTTCTTGTTAATATTGTCCAATTCTCAAAAACATATACTACTAAATAAGAATAACTTAGTAAATTATACCTTATCAAAGTATTTATTGTTATTTCTTAATGAACTTTGAAGAAGTAATTAAAAAAACACCTATTAAAATAGGAGTGAAGGAAAACTATACCTTATATGAGTAGTGTACTATTTTTGATTGATCATTCCAATAGTGCTAGTGACATTTGGAAATTAAATTAAAGGATGTACATCCATTTTCCAATTTTTTGAGGTATAGGTCATGTGCAAGGAATTCATGAACTTATATATAACTTTCCATTATTAGAGTTGTGACAGCTACATGGATATTATATTCCTTATGTTATACATTAATTAATGTTTTCCAAATTGAGATAAATTTGTATGCATGTAATACATGAATGTCCCTCACTAGCTAGCTAGTAGCACTATACATATAGAGTACTTTAAAGTTTTAATGATCAGTTTCAAACAAACAATAATAATGGTGCATATATGGTATTCATAATTACAAATGAACAAATCAAATACTTGTGTTGGTGTGTTTTTATAATATCTGGGACTGTACTGTTTTAGAATAATAATAAAAATGAAGTTTGATGAACAATTATATGTTTTCATTGATGAAAGTAGTTTTCTATTAATGTATATAGGTCTCTTTCGGCCAAATAAAGTTGGCCAAACTCCATGCGTTGCTTCCTTGTTTTATTTGGATAAAGGTTGTCCCACTGTTTTACTCATTATTGATTATTAGTGCTTATGTTATGTTGTTTTTTTTTCTTTTCAAGGTACACTTTCTCGTTTCAAATAAGTGTCGCCTTAACAAAAATCACGTTCATTAGAAAATTAATAAATATAATATATAGTTTACTGTAGTGTTCTTATTTAATAAATGTCTCTTGAAAACTGATATATGAATATATAGTTGGTAGAGCAAACATATTGGGCGGCAATATTACTAAATATGTAAAAATTATATCCTTAATAACCATGTTTAGTAACATCCTTCTTTAGTATTGGTACGGTTTGTTTTTGAAATAAATGTTTATAGTACTTGTTTTATATATATATAGTACCATATAGTTTAGTATTAAAAAGTCAATGAATTCATGTCATATTATTAATCCAAAACTTAGATAACCTTATCATCATTGTCAATTAGACAAATCAAGGCGTTGTATTTAAGGTTTAATTAAACCTCCTCCTCCTCTTTTGATAGGGCAAAATCGACTTAATTATGGTTACTTATTATGACCTTTTTCTTCTCATTATAAAATAGCTATGGAAGAGTTTTAAAAAAAGCTGTATTATCCTTACTTTGATGAAAAACTAAAATGAAAGCAAACACTTGGATGATGTAAAATACTATAATAACGAGCAGAAATGAAATAAGGACTAATAAGGTGCTAATTACATAAAAATTAGGCCATTTTTCAGTTTGTAATCGAAATCATATTAAATGCTAATTAATATAACGCAGTAGCAGCACTCTACCCCGACTGTAGTTGTACTTAAATGGTACTTACTGTTTTTTTCCTCGCAATTAATTATCAGCCCGTTCACTTTTACTTGTCTATTGTATTATATATAAATGCGTCATTTAACTTGACTTCAACTTGTATCTATTCCCTTCAAGTCTCCAACTTTAGATACGCACAAATAGATACTTAAAGTAGTATAAAATTGAACAAGTAGACAACAACTTATGCGACATCCTGCGTGGTGTCCTAGGTGTATTATGTCACATATCACGTGTGTGTCGACTTATTCAATTTATACAAATTTAAGTGTCTATTGTGCACATCCAAAGTTAGATGTCATAGATATCAATTGAGTCGAAATTAAAAGGCATGTTAATGTATTAAATGTTTTACTTTCCACATTAATTACCTTATTTGTCAAATTATTTTTCAACACAGACTGAACATCAATTAATATGAGTACTTATATCCATCATTATTTTTAATTTAAAGGATGTACGAAATTTAAAATGGACAAATAAAAGTGAACCGTGGGAGTGGAAGCACTCATCCATCTTTCACTACTACTGATGTATTTGGAAGTTCCACAAAGACCCGCTAAATTAATTGCAACCTCATGCTTTTACTAAAACTGATTTTGCAAGTTCAAATTTAAAGAAACAATATATACATGCATGAGATCAACAGTTTGAATCTTTGAATTAGGAATATTTATGTAACTGATATGAAAAATATGCGTAATATATGTTCATTCATTAAAACAGTATCCTTTAACAGAGATTTCAGATCATTTACTTAATTGGTCGATTATAGTATGAAATAACTTTGAAAATTGAAGGTAAAATTAGTATAACTTTGATTTTTTTTTAAAAACATAAGAATATTCCAAAAACGGTCAAAACGAAAGAAGACAGGAATATATACTGTATATATATGGTGGCCAAAAGGGCAGAAAACGTGGGAATATATAAACAAGGAAAAAAACAATTAAAGAAATATTGGATGGGGTATATATGGTTTAATTGTGTTGTGACAGACTTGTTTTCTTCATCAGTTTCCATCAAAACTCTTTCATCTATATCTATCTATCTATCTGTATTATTATTATTATTATTGGAGTATACTATAAAATCCCCTTTGAGTATCTTTTTATTACTATAATAAGCTTATTGTAACTGTAATGCTTCCTTCCTTACATAGTACCATAGCATTAAATTCTCAATCAATAAACATTTACTACTACTTCTTTTTTCTTTCTATTAAGCCCCAATTATACTCTTTCATCATCACAACACAAATTAAAGTGCAATTTCTAGTCCCCGTTTCTTTCATCCATATGTACTTGTCTCAATTCCCCAAATAAGTACTCTATACAAAAATCACTCAGAAAAAAAAAATGGAAGTTCAAGTCTCCAATAATAACCAAATTTCAAATGATGAACACGAAAACGACCATCTTATTCTGGATCTAAGCCTCGATCACGGGCTTAAATCCAATATCCAGACAAGTTCATTAGACGCATCGCGATCCACAGGTTATAATAACGAATCGGAGCCTCGGGTTTTTTCATGTAATTATTGCCAGAGGAAATTTTACAGTTCGCAGGCGCTAGGCGGACATCAAAACGCGCATAAACGAGAGAGAACAATAGCGAAAAGAAGTCAAAAAATGTCTGCAGCAGCTTTTGGTTACGATAATAAGTATTCGAGCATGGCTTCTTTACCATTGCATGGTTCGTTCAATAGATCTCTAGGGATTCAAATTCATTCAATGATCCACAAGCCTACTAGCAGTACCGCTTTCGGCGCGCCGGCCTTGTACGGACATCCTGGATGGTCAATTAGAAGGCCAATTGAGCAGCAGCCGGCCATTGGCCGGCTTGCTCCAGAGAATAATTACCACGTGGCGGGTACAACATCGTCAGGTGGTGCTGCTGCTAGATTTGATAACATTATCCAAAAATTTCCTCAGGTTGATGGTATTTCACAGTACAGATGGGATAGTGGTGGTGGTCCTACTCATTCAAAGAGTACTAATAAACCAGACGAAATGAAGAAGCTTGACCTCTCTCTCAGACTCTAAATTATTAGTACTAGTAGATTTTTTTTTTCTTACCGTTATTTCGTTTAGATTTATATTTTCCTTTCAAGTTTCGCATTTATGAGGTCCACTATTGTAGATGTTCTTATGCCATCTGTGATGTGATTTCCGACATTTTAGTAAAGACCATGCTCAAATCTTGCCATCAATGACGGACAATCCAAATATATAACTATTCATTTAATAATTGAGTTCAAATTTTACAAGCTGGAAATGCATTTTTTCACTTCCAATAAAAGTCCACAAATAAATTGATGTTGACAAGTGGACAGATAATTTAGTGCACAAAACATCCTGCGTTAACCAGCGGTAAATCTATTCAAAAAGTCCACAAATGAGAAAAAAGATCAGTACTAACTGTTTGGCTTTGGATGAGATTGATGTTTAATACGTGACAAATGCACATACCGACAAAAGATCGTACCGTTTGATCAATTACTAACAACTACTACTACAAATAATTTTGCAGATTCAACGGCTGAGATTTAGTGAGCAGTTGATGAAATAGACTATCTACCGAGGGGTCATGTTCATAAGGTTGGTGGGAGGTATGTGGAAAGTATATAAAAGTTGTGTAAATGACCTTTGTCCATTTTCATTAGGAAAACTTTTTTTAATTAAGGTGATGTTAAAAACAATTTTAAGTTATTCAATCACATCATTATCTTTCATATATTTTAATGCTGTAAAATCTTGATTGCATTGATTTCTTACCTAAGAAATCTTTTAAACAGGGTCACTCTATAATATGGTGGGACCAAATTTTGGCTTTATGATGGATTTTAAACTTAATAATGTCATTTTCTCAAAGTAATCCAACTCTAAGCAACAAACATGATGTGTACGCTGAAGAGAGACATTATTTGATACAAACAAACACAATAACAAAGTGTTAAGTATTTATTCATTTTTAATATCAAAAAGACAAAAAAGAAGGAAGAGAGACATTTGGCGCGTGCAAGAGAGAAAGGCATTACTGATTCTCCCTCTGTCCTAACTACTTGTCCACTTTTCCTTTTATAGTTGTCCCTAATTACTTGT
>NC_064284.1:5496048-5540413 GCF_019186545.1 Solanum stenotomum | reverse complement strand
TTCATTTTGACAAATTAAGAAAGGACAATTTTTTTTTTACCTATTATACCCTCAATTAAATGACTAATTATTTTTAAAAATGTAAAACTTTTCATCCACTTCATAATAAGAAGGTTGTAAAATGGTAAACTCATTATGTCATTAATTATTTTCTTAATAGGTGTACCAATTCAAAAGTAGACAAGTAATTAGGGACAGAAGGAGTATTACACAGTGAAGAAAATATGTTTCTCTGGTGTTTTTATGGCACAAAAAACGACAAATAGTTGAGAAACTTAGAAATGGACAATGTGGGGACAAAATATATGTATTTTCGTTGCTTGATTGATGGTTACTTTCGTTCTTTCATTTTTCCTCAGCTAATGAAAGCAATACGTACAGCTTGGCACTTGGCAGCTTCTCAACCACCTTTATTAAACTCTTTTCATCCAAAACATGAACAATAACTTTAGCTCGTAAAAATATAATCCGCTGCATTCCTTTAAACTTAGTGGGTAAAAACATTTTTCTATTAATTTAATCCAAATTCAATTCGTTGAAAGTTTGGATTGATTTAATTTGAGCGCCTAAATTGAACAAATAATCAAGTTTAGGTATTAAATAAATTACTCTCTCCATTTTTATTTAGTTGTTACCATTTAGGTTTCACGCTCCTTAAAAAATTAGGTAAGTTTACCATTGTATCCTTATTTAGTATTCTTTTGATGTCAAGTTTTCAATAAATGAACATAAATTAATTTACTTTGACTAACTAATTTGACCAATGAATATAGATTACTTACTTAGTTTTTCTATGTTGGTCAAATATATACTTTCAAAGGATAAAATAAGAAGAATAGTATCATTTATGCATTGATTTTGTGAAATGACTAATACTCCCTCTGTCCCTAATTACTTGTCCACTTTTGAATTGATACACCAATTAAGAAAACAATTAATGGCATAGTGAGTTTACCATTTTACCCCTATTAATTATGAAGTTGGTGAAAAGTTCTACATTTTTCAAAGTAATTAATCATTTAATTGAGGGTATAATAGGTAAAAAAAATTATCCTTTCTTGATTTGTCAAAATGGACAAGTAATTAGGGAAAACTATAAAAGGAAAAATGGACAAGTAATTAGGGACAGAGGAAATATTAAAGAAAATCTATTTTTAGTAAGAACGACATAAATAGGAATGAAGGGAATAGTATAAGAGAACTAACAAATGAAATAAATTTGGCAAGTGTTTGAGTAGATGGAATTATAATCTATTGTTTTGCTCGTTTTATATAATCTGGTCAACCATACTAACTTTTGAACAAAATTGATTTGTTGATTCAATCTATTTTAACTCGCTCAAATTCAATTGAGATGACCTATTTGCCACCTCTTAACATGAGCAAAGAGCCATTTTTTTGACATTCCAGTTGTCAAATGAACAAACCGACTCTCCCCATCCCAACTGGAGCCTATGAAATTAAGAGACTCGTGTAATCTGATTTGGATTTGGACCATGACTTTTCAGCCAAAATAATGGACCTACATTGTCCTCTATTATAATTGATTTTCTAAAAAAACCTATGCATCTTTCCCATTTTGTATATATCCAACCTTGATATTTTAGTATTCTTAAGAAACTGCATTTATTAAACCCTAAATAGAGCAACACAAATCGTACTGATTCGTATAATCGATCTCAACTTATCTATGTTTTGTTGAAGTAGTAACAAGCGAACTGCAACTCTACTTCCTGTTTGTGGCAGGCTTAAAAATAACTATTGATGAAATAGGAGAAACGCACTTTACTTTCCATGTGTCTTTCATGGAGAAACTGCTAGTTTATCTGTAGGTTTAAATAATCAATAAGTTGGTTGTATACACAACACAAACCAGACAATTTGGTATCTATGACCCATAATATAATGCTTTACTAATTGAATTAAAAGCAACTCCCAAACATGAAGATAACGTTTAGACAATGAAAGCAACAACGATGGACAACTCAATTCCACCACTAATATAGGACAACAAAAAGTTATTCCATCATATTCAAGACTCACAATTCATCATAATGCTTTTCGCGGGTTTGACCATTTTAAACCATGAAATTCAACATATACAGCAAAGGTGTAGGAAATTGATGTGGGTAGGAATTAGCATACTTTCAGGAAAATAGTAGATGTCGACGACCAAATTCCATCTCAACCATTGCTGGATATAGATTAGATCATCAAGAAAGTCATATCAGGTGTTGAATCAAGGAGTAGGGCCTAATCATAGTGAGTGGGACGCCGCTAAACAGTGAGAACTATCTGAAGTAGTACAATCACAACCTAACCTTTAAACAAAATTGGCATTTCCTGTATATAGCGCTTTTAAGTAGGGGTGTCAAACATGGCTGCCCGTCCAACCCACCCAAAATCTTATGAGTTCGGCACAAGATAATTTCATATTGGGTTGATTTTGCCTCAACCCAACATAACTCATTTTTGGGTTTACTGCTACAGATTTACTTTGATTTTTTCTATGGATTGGGAGTCGGGTTACAGGTCAAGGTCAAGGTCAGGTCGGGTCTTAGGCTGGGGTTAGGTATCGAGGCTCAGGTCTTGGAAGAAGGTACGGTCTTGAGTTTCAAGTTTCATGGCTCGAGTCTTTGGGTACAGAGTCAGGGTTGTGTCTCAGATTGGGTCTCTATTAGACTCAGGTCTTATGTCCCAAGTCAGATATGAAGTCCCGAGACTCGATGGATGGTAGGGGAGGGTGGGTCTCAGCAAGGGGCAGGGCTGGGATAGGGTAGGGGGAAGTGGACAATTCAAAAAAGTTAGGCCAAGTTGGGTGTGTCATGAGTCAAGACCCAATCCATTTCAGGCCAAGTAACTTTTGGCTAGTTTTAGCATAACCCATTTTAACATGCTCAAATCCAATCCAACCCGCCTATTTGACACCCTAGCCATAGGTACATTTCTTAAATTCTCCAGGAATTACATTAACTAGGTTACAAATGAAAGAGGAACTCACATGTAGTAATAGAGCACAACAGTGTTTGTTTTCAATAAGAAAACTAAAAAAGAGAGAATTGACATAGACAGAGAAATAGTTACTAATACCTACTACATTGTCTTACAAATAGGCATACAAACATGAGTGCAAGAGTCCACTTAAACAAGCATCCAAGGTCAGATGCAGACAAGTGTAATATAACATACCTAATCTTCTCAATCATGGAAAAGACGGTCTATCTGACTAGATAAATATCAGCAAAAATTATGATAGTATATCTTAATGCAACTTCAGTAAATGCTGATATCTACCACCAATAAAAGTTAAAAGTATCTTTGGTTATACTAAGTTACTAATAGACAGTAAAGTTGGAAGACAGCTGGAAGGAAGCACTTATGCTGCATCACGAAATATTTGATTGAATATGTTCAGTAACTGTGGCATAAAATGTGAAACAGTCTACACGAGGACATTTGGCATAGCAGCAAAATGGTTTTAAAAAACATAAAAAACAGAAAGAAAATAAGATAGTATAGCCAAATATAATTTACCTTTTCCAGGATAGTTGAGTTTTTGAAACAGTAAAAGACAATGCCCATATGAGGGACATGGTTACAATGAAAACGTCTTAAGTTGAAAGCGGAAGCTTGCTCAAAATTGAACTGACTAAATTGCTACTGAAGTAGACCACAAATACATAATATAATATTTTGCTCCTAAACACTATGACCATTACTGGAAGATCTCTATGCACCAGCAAAATCAGTGTTTCACATAGCAATCTAAAATGTTCAAGTACAAGTATGTGGCAGAGAGGTCAAGGAAAAGGAGAAACCTATTACGCCAAATGCATTGCCTTCATAGCAAAGCCAGGTGTAAACTTTGCTAAGATGCAGTGTAAACTTTGTGATTGAAGAATGTGACATGATTTTGAACTTCATGCAATACATCAACTAGTTAGTAAATGTTATTGCCTGTCTTCTCGGTAAGGCTGATTTGTCTCTGATGTAGTAGGAAACCTTGAAAAGACATATATTAGTATGGCCAGACTTCCAATTGAGCTAAAAAGTGTTTCTTTCACATTCTAAACCTGCAAGTATAACTTTTCACAAGTAATGACATCCAGAGAATGGTCCGCAAGCAAGTCAGCAAAACAACATTCGCGGGAGAAATGCAACCACTATCTCTATTTCTTCTCTATGAACGATTTGGCCTTTTCCATCCAGCGAACAAATTCAAGTTTATCTTTGTTCTTCATGTATTGATGTAAGAATGCACAAAGTTCATCGCTTATTCCCCTTGTCTCTAGGAAATCATAAAGAGAATTCTGCAGTTCATCATCCAATTCTCTGCAAATCATGGTAATACAAGAGTTGAGGAAATTTTGGAATGTTCAGTTTCACACATTTCCCCATGCTGAAGTTCTTAACAGCCACATAAGCAAACTCAGAAGAAATTTTGGAATGTTCAGTTTCACACATTTCCCTATCCTGAAGTTCTTAACAACCTTATAAGCAAACTCAGCAGAAAAACACTAAATAAGAAAGCTAAGCAAGCAAGATGGAGATTGGGGAATTAGATCAGAGATACATACTTAAATGGAGGGCCTACATAAGGCTGATCCACTATGCCATTTTGCCCATGCATATAAACTTTACGAATCTCAACGCTGTTTGGCCATGCAGAACAAACAAACTCGAGCACTTCATTGCCTTCTCCTTTGAGAACATTGACAATCATAGTTATGTGAAGTTGCACATCATCTGCTGCAGATACATCACTACCTTTTTGAACAGGAATAGATGCATCAAACATGGTAACTTCAACTTTAATTTCTTCATTCTCTCCAAATTTCTTGTTTAATTTAATCCATTGCTCTCCAGGCCTTTCATCAATGATAAATGAATCAAATTTTGTGATAGGCTGCAATTCAATAATTGCAAAAATAGCATTAGAGACATTGCTGATTCACACTATTCAATGTATGAAAACATAAGCAACAGCTAGCCAGATAATAAATAACATAGTTCAAGAGTTTCCTTCTGCAACACGAATAACTTGGAATAGGTATACCATGAGTTGCGTCCATACATCAGAGAATATAGATGAAGCAGATGCAAGATAATTACCGTTAAAGTCAGTCCACATTTAAAATTTCTATTTTAGCATTTTCAAAGTTAACTACCTCAAAGCATTTTCTGTAACGTATGTAGAATTGTAGATTCTATTACAAAAGGGGTAGCTGCATGAGCAAAATTCAGACTTGATCTTTTAATGCATGGATTGTGTAATACACATTTCGTTGGGCAATTGTGTTAATTGATACACATGAATGTCTCATGTTTACAGTGACCCCATATATTTATATGTCCCAAATGCTTCAGATCATACGATGACATTACTTTTTTTGATAAAATCATATGATGACATTAGTTTGCTATCTAACATATCTGATGCAAAGCTAAAGTTCAAGAATCTTCATTTATGAGTCAGTAAATGAACATTCTCACTTTGGTTCAGAGAATCAGCCGAGCAAGTCAATGGTGTGGAACAAACAACTGGTTGACATATAGTTGGTGACAAAGTTCATTAATACAGTTCACTCTTCTGTTGAAGTCACCCACCTCCTCCTAGTTTTCTCACAACAAGCTGCACAACAAAAAAACATTCCTACTCTAAGAAAGAATGAAAATCTATCAGGCCTTCCTAAATACCAGTCATACCTTCAGAAAATGGTAAAGATCATCAAACTTCAGCCTAATCCCTACATCTTCCTGACCACTCCCAGAAGCAAAAAGAGAACACGGGGTTTGACAAGGTTCATCTTTTTCTCATGGTTAAGAGGCTATAATATGGAACACCTAATTCTAATCAGCAAACACTAATTAATTAATAAGATTCAATTGGCTGCTCAAACATTGGCAAATTACATGAAGTAACTAAAAGGAACTAATAAGCTAGGCCACCATCGTAAATTAGCTATTGTAAAATTGAATTGGCTACTCAAACATTGGCAAATGAGACTATCTGAAATAAACGAAAGGAACTAATAGTGCTTTCTTGAAATAATTCAAATCCCTCTTTAGTCCAAGCAATTACCACATACTCCAAAACATGGAAGAAACAATAATTTAACAAGGAATGAGAAATTGCGTACCTGAGAGGGAGGAGAATGTTCAAGCTCGTAGCGAATCTCGTAACGGAGGAGTCTGAGAATGTTCTCTTCAAATGCTTCTCTACGCATCTCCGATATGTAATTTCTAGTAAAATTGAAGATGACTGGCTGGGGTTGCTGCTGAAGCAAAACCCTTTTGGCTATTCCTCTTAAAGGTCTAACTAATCGACGAGCCATTGCCATGGATGAATACCAAATTCCCAGAGGAAAGCGAGGGGCTTAAGGAGGGTTTAACAATCTGTAGTCTTCAACCATTTTTCCTTTTTATTTCAGTTGCTCTATTGGGCTGTACCTGGAAATGTTTTTTGGCCCAATTTTTTGGGTCATGTTCCTTTTATATACCCAAGTAAATAATTCTTCATCATTAATTAGAGGTCTCATGTTAGGGCGTTCTACCCAATGTTAATGGAACCCAGAAAACAAACAAATACATGCTTTTGAGAAGCATGCAAAAATTTGTTTAAAAGGATTGCAACGAATACTGATTTTATGAGGAATTATATCTAAAATATATATAAACAATGTCTCAGCGTTAACAAGGTGGTGCTCGTAATTGGCTAGCAAAATTGCTCAGGATCATTTTGATTTGGCTAAGCATTTATCAACAACAGATTGCTATTGTCAAATGTATGCTCCAAAATTAGCTTTTCCGCTTAGGAAACCTGCAACATGGCAGCAAGCAATCCTTACAAATGCTACATCTCCCAATTATCTTCTAATACACATTGATTTGAAAAATAATAAAATGAAGTAGTGACTTTTCCCTATTTTGCAAAACTGTGCACTTCGGACTCTTCAAAAGACTTGACTGCGCGAAATAATATATGCTACTGATATCATTTGTTCACGTCAGGGGAGGAACCATCACTTTTTATCTGCTTTTGATCAGGCAAGACTGATTTTGCTCGAGTTTCCCCTTCACTAGAGGGATTTGTCTTTTCCTGAGTGTTATGAGTCCCTGGCCTGGTTGTTGCAGGTTCTTTGACAGCATTGTCAATTGGTTTGTCTGCAACATCACCTGATTGTTTCTTGGACTCGACTACGATTTCTTTTAAGGTCTCCTCTAACTTATCTAGTCTTGCTTTCACCTCGGAAAGTTGTGGATTAGTCCCTTGTTGTTTTTCCTCCGCAGCCATCAATTCCAGTTCTTTTGCTTTTGCCTCTTCGTCAGCTTTCTTTTTCACTTCAGCTTCCTGATTGGAATTTTTTGAACAAGATAGTTAATGAAGACTAGTACTAGCAAAAGCAACTAAGTGTAAAGAATGACAAGCTCTGATATGTAAAGTCAGACACATCGGGATGTTGAAGGAGAATTCTTTGTAGTTGCCTTCATCACCAAATAAGACATGTACTAAGGGGAAAAGATAACCAATGAATAAACAATATAATTAGTAGTCCTCGACATAACACAAGAGATCAGATTTATTGAACTACTATACATATTCAAACTATAAAATCCAAAAGAAATCCAGCTGATGTTTTACCCCCTACACTAGAAACAAGTCTTATGGAACAATTCCATTCCACCTCTCAAAAGTAATTTCAATTTCCACTAACCTAACTGCAATATCACTCAGACAATTAGCTGAACTGAGTTATTTTTTTAGAGATTTATTTACATCTTTCCTCTTTTGCAAAGGTTAAAACCGATTTAGCTTACAAAGAAACAATATTCACTTCTTTTTTTGAGTTTTTGCATTCTCAATCCTAGGTATCAATGAGAATTTATGTTTTTCACTTGCTTACTACAACTCCCATCAACAGCCTTGTGTTTTTATAAACACGACTCAACCATACAATTTGCAAGAAAGTTGTGTGATTACTGCTAATAAGCACTACTACTCCACACTTCTTTTCGAATCAAAAGACTCCACTAGATAAATGCCAAAATGATTTTAAACATTTCCAAAATGACTGTAAACTGCTATTTTCTCATTCCTCTTAACATTCTTACCCATTTACATAAAAGTAATATTTCCTTGCACCAAAAGTATACGTGACAGAAAAGTGATCTATTTGTACTCCTATCCTATGTCATGCTCGATGTTATAGAACATTCTCTTTTTTTAATAACAGTGGTGGCAGGGCAAGCTTCCGGGTACATCGACTTTTTCACTTAGTACTTGCCACCTCCCACCAGCAAAAGTACGAGGTAACTCTGTCTTACTAAGGTTAGGCAGGTGGGAAGACATAACACCTTTGGCTGCAAATATTACAGAAAATTCTTCTATTCCTCTATTTCAAATGGTCTACTATTCCTGATATCATAAACCACTCTGTGAGGCAAATATGCTTCAATATCATTGAATGAAATTGGCACAATGGTGTTGCTTTTAGAGCTGTTTTGCTTTCCTCCCGACTCTCTGCAATTCCCACTGGCAAATGTTTCAGCTACAGCTCTTAGTAGCACCGCACAACATCAGCTACCTAGCAACAGAAATCTAATGACTGGTAGTAATTCTGCAGTGCAAAAAAATAGTCTTTATTTCCACACACTCTTCGGGCACACAATCAACTCACCAGAATCTCTCTCTCCTCCTTAAATATTGGATATTAAGATTATATTTCAATGCTGCACACTGCACACCATGTGAAGTAAGCAACCTTTTTTGGCACCATCATATTCCATATTGTCTTCCAAAACTTCACTCTACCCACTTAAGATTATCCAATGTGGTATGATTTACGGCGAACACCCTTGGGCCTGACCCCCTGCACACCATCCTATCTTCTCTCTTTTCTTCTATTTTTAATTTTTAATGTAAGTTGGTAGAACGTCTAGATTTCCTTTCACTAACAATCCTGGATAGCTTATCAAAAAACATATATTTTACATTACCTCATAAAAAAAACAATCCTGGAAGTTTTCCTCTGTTCCCCTCCACAATATTCCACTTATCTTCTGATACTTTTGGTTTTTGGTTTGGCTTTGGGACAGTGTTTTGGTATTATAATTTTGGGGGGAAACATCACTAGATCCCTAAAACAACTTTTGAATTGTTCTTTTAGTAGAATACAGTGTTAAAACCCAATTAAACATCTTATTTACTATACCAAATATATTTTCAAATTAGAAGATTGTTGAAAAATGAAACAATTTTTGGTCAGAAAAGAAGAGACGGATCATGAGTGCAAATCTGAATAGCATAGAAGTGCTTAGAGGTCACTTCACAGTTTACACACTATGGCCAAGATAGAGGCCACTCTTTATGGTTCAAGACCACCATTTGGATGGTCTTTTCTCTCTTATTGGTGTTGTTTTCCCATTGGTGGCATTATTTGAAATACTTGCTATAATTCGTCTGAGTACCTACATAAGTGAAAGGCAATCTATATGGAATGGTTGTAAGACCGGCAGTGTTTATATCAAGTGAATATCATCCTCAAAATGAAGGTCACATTCTTTCTCAAAAAAGAAGAAGTGAGGGTCACATGAATGAATATGTTAACATAGATGAGTGGTCATAAGATACTACAAGATTAGAGATAATCATAGATGAGTGGTCATAAGATAAGACAACATTAGAAATGATCATGCTACAAAAGGTGCAAGTGACACATATAGATGATAAAATGAGAGATGTCTTATGTAAATCTCTAGATGCATCAATCCATAGGTATAAACTGAAAAGGAGACGAGGTAAACCTAAAATTTGTCTCGGAAGAATCACGCAGCCTTAGCAAACAATAACCACAACGGAAAAAAAAGATTCACCTAGGAGATACCAACTAGATGAGATTAAGCTTAGTTTTGCTACTACACTCACATTAATCCAATATTTCCTAGGAATCTTTTTAATCTCATCAGAGATTTATTTGTCAATAGAAAAAGTAGAGAAAATCTAAGAGTAAAGAACCTAATATATTGAATATTCGAATGAGAGATCTAAATGGATGAGATGGATAGTGAGGATTCATATAGTCTATCCAACGGGCTTGGGATTTGAGGCGTAGTTGTTGTTGTCGTTGGTGTTGTTTTCCAACTGGAATCTTGATCTCTTGTTTATTTTTGGAAATAATAAAATTGATTATGTTCTTGGAAAGGAACACCATATCTCGTTTGAGAACCTACTAAGAAAGAGATACTGGAGATTTAAACCAAGAATGTACTGATGCAGTTTAACCAGAAGGGAAGAATGTTGATGATTTCAACCCATAACTTCTCTGAAAGAATTTACATACAAAAAGAAATTTTGGGGATAAATGGTGTTGAGGATGAAAAACTTCTTGTATCCCATGATGAACATCAAATATAGGGCTGACTGCATATTAAATGCAACAGCATTAAATGTCTTTTTTTGTACATGTTGAAAAGTAACTTGATGCCTTTCATCTAGAATTCACTCCTTCATGCCAAATACTAGGCAGAACATGCAGCCTCTTTTTGCAGGAAAGCACAAGCATCCCATGAATATGATTTATCTAAAGAAAGAATATTCAAGTACACCGTGAATATGTAAGTTGTGGTACATAAATTATAATTTTGATCATACGAAGATATTCTGTGAAAGAAAAATGGCATCAATAAATGAAAATCTATAACTGGTTAATAGCCACAAATATTTGAAGATGACCCAAAAAAAAAATCAAAGAAGGAGAAGTTTCCATTACCGCCTCCATTCTTCGAATTTCATAGCGAGCATACTGAGCCACCAAATAAACAGCTGTACAAGAAAGATTGTTTCAGACAGAAGCGCCAGAGGGAAAGTACTTCAAAGATGAAATAACATGTAATAACAAAGATAGTAGAGGTACCAAGTGAAGGCAAGCAAGCAAAGAAGAACTGTACCAGATGAAAATCAAGCCTGCTCATGGAAGAGGAGTAGAAAAGATGTCAATCAACTGAAATAAGGAGGGAAGTACCATCCCAAAGAAGATGAAAAATTTACAATATTCATGATAATGCAACTTAAAGCTTGAAGAGAGGAGGCGTGTCAACTTTGAGGGCATCAAAACATAATTGAAATGTGTAAGAGAACATAAGAGAAATCAAACTTGACATTCAAATCTTTTTGGTGACATTATACCTCAAAACATATGTCATCATCTGCAACCCAGCAATAATGAAAATAAATACTAAATAAATTATTTTAACATAGAACTTAGTGAAATACGATGTAGGTTACAACCTGTCAAGGGAATGGATCCCTCAATCTTGGTTCTCTAGGGAAATGGGAATAAGCATGTTGAAATTTGGTCACAAATTCACAGTAGACAAATAGGTTCAAACAGAACGGAAGTATCATATAAGCATTCTTTAGCACATTTATCAAAAACATGCAACAAGGAAAGACACTGCCACAGTGGTTAAGCTTTTTAAAGAAGAAATGTATGTGTAGATGCCTAATTCTATGTGAAGACTAAATAGATATAAAATGGATTATATGCCCCTCCAGAAAGACCACTGCAGCATACTCAGTGATAAGTGGCAGTAATATGATGAAAATTCTTTCCTACACGGAAGATAAGTCAATATTTTAAAACTTGAGGGAAATGAATGTACATTTTTCTTTTTACTGATTCACGGTTACTTCTGTCTCTTTTCTTTCTTGATTGAATTCTTTAGTCGCGTCCTTCTGACAGTGACATTGTCTCTGTTAATCTTCTTGTTAAATTGCAGAATGTGCAGGGAAGTTGTCTTCATCAAATCAAACAAATTCTTGTTAAATTCACCAGTTTCATGATTTCTCCATCCTCAATCCAAACAAATTATTGTCAAAGGAACGAAAAATGGAGTCTTTCTTGACAATATCTTTCATCTGTCAAAGCAGCCTCGTGCCAACGTCTCTGTAAGAGTTAGCCTTCAGAGACATTGGCACACGGCATGTCCAGTTACAACACCATCACAGCGGTCAATTGTCAAGTGATCCACCTTATGTCAGCGTGCCTCAATGTAACAATGCAACTATTTACTTAAATCAATATCAGGAGCGCAACTATTTACTTAAATCAATATCAAGAGCAAAAGTGAACTTGAAGCAAGTCAATTGAAAAAACAGGAATATAACGTGCAAACTGTTTGATAAAATGCCTATGAGAAAACCTTTCTAAAAGTCACTACAGAAACATCGAAAAGGGCAAAGTACCCGAATTTCTTCTTCTTCGGCGGTTCCGTAAATAGCATCTTGGCAGCAGTCATGAAGTCAAGGTTCTCCAATTGCTTATAGGCATCCTGGCGACTTAGAGCAACAGAGTTTTCAACTTCCTTAGAACTATTACAATTGACCTTGCCGTTGTTGTTGGAGATTGTGATTGACTTGTTGTTACCGGAAATTGTTCTTCTTTGGAGAAGCGCCGATCGCCTAGAAAGACGGACCAAAATTCTTCGACCGCTATACATCACACTCAACCTTCGCCAACATTTCACCGACGACCAAAAGAGAAGCCAAAAGCAGCCGGCGTAACGGAGGCAATGAGTAAAGTTCTTTCGAAAATTGAACCGGAACCTAGACCGGACAGCTTCCTGTTGTTCGGTTCGCTGAGATCCGATTTCCGGTTCCGCAGGATGACGTCATGCTAAAACCCTCAAAACTTTTTCCCTTTTTTATACAAAAACAAAAAGGAGGAAAACGAGCTGAAGAGTTATGGTAGAGTAATAAATACTCTTTTTATTTTTTATCAGATGTTAATTTCGAGTCGCTTTAAGTATGTCGCAATAGGGATAAAACCAAAGAAAAAAGGGGAAAAAGGCTCAATTTGCACTAACCTATCTACGATATAAATTAGTTGACACATCAAATGCTAATTTCATCCAGAGTCGTCTAGGCTCAGGACATGCCAATTCCCATACATAAAATTACGTAGTTTATTCTTTTAATTGGTTGATCTTTAAAAATGAACTGACTTTTAATATTTTCCTTCAGCAATCGTACCTATGTAAAATTATTAATTAGATATATATTTTTTAGAAATTAAAGTCGTGTACAAACATAACTTTTAGATATTATAATATGAAAATATAAATATATATTTTCACGAAATAAATAATTAAGAATAAAAAATAAAAATCGACACAAAATATGACAAAAATGCAAATGAATCTATCCACAGGGAAATTGCGTTAACCTATAGATTATTGCACGTATAATCATTACTCCTCTTAATAAAGTAAAATTTTCTCATCGCTTGGTTACCCCATTTTGAGACATCATATCATTATATATCGTCAAATAGTTTAATCCACTAATTTTAAGATAAGCATAATAATTTTTTTAATCTATTTGTTCATTAAAGAACGAATTCATTTTTTTCAACTATTCACTTGACCTCTTCGAAAAAATAGATAAAAATAAATTAAAAGTAGTGATTAAGAAAGGCAGTTGACTTAAATTAGGATAAAAAGGTAAACGTACTTTAAGAATTTTTTTACTTTGCTTTCCGCTGTACTTCTTATTTTAAGATTTTTCTTCTCGAAGATTAATTTCAAGTTTTAAAAAAGTGATTCTAATTTATTTTTAAAGGATTAAATTGTTCGAGAATTTATTCAAGAGAAATCTATCGTCAAATATAAATGGATCATTTTAGTCATTTTCTAGATTCAATAGTATTGTAATTTACTATTGCATATTTTCCATATTAGTAATCTCAGTTGATAGTTATATTATTACTTTATTATTCCAATGATATAATAGTGTAAAAGTTTATTTTGAAACGATCTCACTAAAGAGTTTAATATAGATAGACACTTAAAAAGACTACTTTTTCTAAATTCTTTTATAAAATAATTACAAAAGGCACTAAGTTTTACATTTTGTTAATATTAGGGTAAACAAGGCTTCCTTAAATCACAATAATTGAAGATAAAGTATTCATAATCATTCATAACAAGTAATGAAAGTTATTATCAAACATGTGGTGGCAAATGATATTACTTTTTCCTCAGATTTTGATTTCGAGTAGGATAAAAACATATCCAATTTGATGACTCATTAAGGAACGAACGAAATAAGAATATGCTATTGAATACGTTCCAATATATATGTCGGAAAGATCTTCATTGATTGTGTAGGAATAAAATACGAATTCAAAGACAAGATAAGAAAGAATCTACGGCAGATCCGATCAGTCTCGTGATGAAGAGAATTTCTGATGTTGAAATGTATCGTCACAACAACTCAATTTGTCTGGTTAAATTACTTGGGGCTCCCCATGGTTTAGTAAAAGGGATGGGATATTCTTTCTTCTTTCGGGGGTTCATTCATTATGAACTAAAAAGTGGTTGGCTGATTAATGAGGTCTTAAAAATGTCATAGAATTCATGATCAGCCATTCCATTTTTACTTTCAGCAAGTAGGCGACGCAATTCTATGCTTTCTAGAATCAACGCACCGCGTCAACTACTTTGACTCCTTTTATGCAATTATGAACTCCACAAAATTTATCAATTCCAACGCGGAAGAGCTATTTGATGAGACTTCGTCAAATGATTATACAAGAAGGAACTAGATAGATTAGAGAGAAAAAAAGAACAAATTATATAAAAAAAAATGATAAACAAATAAAGAACTTCCTATGTTATACTATTTAATTCTCGACGACGAATTTATTTGATAGTTCAGATATTGTTATTCATGATATTGATCTGATTCAAGATCATCGAGAGGTAATATCGATTCATTGAATTTACAGGCCAAAAATTTATCATCTCTATGGGGATTAAATCTCGAGTTATTGCGAAGTAAAAAATCAATGAGATTATGGAAGTAAATATTCTTGCATTTATTGCTACTCCACTATTTATTCTAGTTCCTACCGCTTTTCTACTTATCATTTATGCAAAAACAATATGTCAAAATGATTAATTATTAACTAATTTGAATGAAACTTGACTTTTGAGTTCTTAACAAAATTGATGAAATAAAATGAAAAATGTGTCCCTTCCGATAAGACACACCGTAGGCCATCCTCGGCCTTCTTTGTTTTCAATGAAAATAAAATCTCGATCTCCGAAAGAGTTTTTCTTCCTCCGCCACACCTCTCTCCCTTCATTGAGCCTTTACTTTAATGGTTGGGGAAAACATTCTCTTATCTAAATTTGGTGGACATTCTTTCTAGCCTTGGTAGAATAGGGATGGGTTTGGCTTGAACATAGGCTCAAACATAATTTGAAGGGTCCTAGCTATACCATGCGTTCATACAAAATCTGAAAAGCTCCAGGGATGACAAAAAGAGAGTGTTTTCTGTGTTGCACCAAAAAATCTAGGAAGAATATGTTATTGCTGAAACACAGAAGAATTGAAATCTTAGATCAAAACACTGTGTATTGATAGCATGATCTGCCTAAATAAGAATTCTTGAACAACAACTTCATGTCTCGCTCATAGAGGAAGAGTATGCGCGCTACGACTTACGTAGTTGATCGGATCAGATAGCCCTTCCTTCGGACAAGCATTGAACCCGGTACATCCAATTTCATTTCGATCAACAACTTAGAGGTATGACTAAATGACTTAAGGCATTCATTTGCTAAATCGACATACAAGAAAAATAAAAACACAATGCCAATAAAAGGAACCCAGGGGCCATATTCTTCTCCAATTTGAGTTTTACTCACATCTTGAATGAATTAAAAAACATATTCGAAGAAATTTTGACCCCGCTCCCTACTCCGAAACTGACCCATGACACAACGCCCATTTACTTCACGCACAGGAAGGCAACAAATTTCAGTTCATGAGACCGCAACGGAGTGGAGTAGCCGAGACATTTCCTTACTAGATCTCACTGGTGCCACCTAAACGGCAGGTAGGCGGCGGATGTGTGACGTTTGGAGTTGTCATTCGTGCACTTGTCCCCAATGGAAGAATGAGTGATTTGATCCCCCTACTGATCATAGCCTTACCACTCGTCCCCGATTTTAGCTAATGAACAATATTAACTCTTTTGAAAATCAATAACACGTAAACCATGCCAAATCACGACCAATCAATATCCTTGATAAAAAAACACTTTTTCCAAATTTGCTCTATTCATTATAAATTAAATTAATCAAACTTTAATGTGAATATCAAACACCAAATTGAAACACAATAAAATAAGATGAAAGCACCATCCCAATATATTATTATAATGAACACACTCCAGCACTTCCCACTGGATATCATAATGAGTGTACGTTACTTTCTCCCAGAAAAATCGACCTTTTCAAATTTTAAATAACAAAAAAATAAAACTGGATCACCCTACAGCTCATATTCCTAAGTTCCCTACCTTTCTTCTTAAGCTTTTTCCCCAAATTCCCTCTTTTTTCCTCTGTTTTATACATTTTATGTAGTATAAAAACAACCCACTCTCCGCCAAAATTAAACGGCGCTGCACTATAACGCCGCCGCTATCAACCCCCAAGAGAAAAAAACCCATAATTCTACCTGAATTTTGTTATTAAAGATTCATTTTTTTCTGTTTTACAATGTGGGTGTTTAGTGTTTTTCTTTAACAATGGTTATAGAGTAAAATGGTGTTGCTAGAAGGAGGAGGTTTTGTTTAAAGATGCTGTGCAGAAAGAATTCAGTTAGTTGTGGGCGTGGATCGGTGCCGGTGTATCTAAACGTATACGATCTTACTTCCATTAATGGTTATGCTTATTGGCTTGGTCTTGGGGTTTACCATTCTGGTGTTCAAGGTGAGTAATCAATTGAATTTTCGTAGATCTAGGTGTTTTTTGGTTGATGAATTAAAATTTTGTTTTAGTTCATGGAATAGAGTATGCATTTGGAGCTCATGAGTATTCGACGACGGGGATTTTCGAAGGGGAACCGAAACAGTGCGAGGGATTTACGTTTAGGAAGGCGATTTTGATTGGATGGACTGAGATGAGTCATGGAGAAGTGAAAAGAGTAATGGAGGAGTTTGCTGAAAAGTATAGGGGAAATGCTTATAATCTTATAACTAAGAATTGTAATCATTTCTGCAATGATGCTTGTGTTAAACTTTCCGGCAATCCTATCCCTAGTTGGGTAAATCGACTTGCACGAATCGGTAAGTCTCTTGAATCAATCAATCAATCAATTATACGAGTCGTCTATATGAATCATCATTGCTTTATTCTATTCATGTTCAAAGAATTCATAGTTAGCAGTTAGCTATGTTTATGTTGGATATTTGTTACAGAATTGGTTCTTGTTCTCTTTTGCAGCTCAAATAACTTGTTAATTTATTAGGTCTTTTCACACTGAAAAATAGCTTAATAGGAAATTGTTACGACCCCATTATCATATTATTTGTTGTAGTTACTGTTTTTTATTTAGTATGTTTTATTGTAACGGTAACAATCTGTCTCTTTTAAGGTAAGGGTAAAGTTTGTGTACACGTATTCTTAGAAAATTAGTACGACCATGACTTTATAGGACCGGATGTGCCCTGGTAGCTATTTCCAATTGAAAAGATGGTTATGGTTAAAGGCTTAAAGCATGTGCCTATAGGAAAAACTTATCTAAGAATTTTCATTGATATAGCTTTGAGTGATTAAAACTATTGTTCTGATTCTTTACAAATTTGGCAACCATACTTGTACGAGAAGATGTGTTTAACTTCAGAACTAATCACGTCTTAATCCATGCTGTAGGTTTGTTTTGCAATTGCATAATTCCAGTGAGCTTGAACTCGACCAAAATTGGCCACCATCGTATCGAAGACAAGGCAGGTGAAGGGGAGAAGAAGAAACTAAGAAGCCGCTCTAGTAGGCTGATTCCATCCTCGGATTCATCATCTCCATCTTCGTCGTGTTCACCTCCGCTTGTCACAACCTCAAGCAACAGAAGCAGAGGCAAAAGCCCAGTGCCTTCATCTTCACCATTGATAGCCAATTCAATATAGATTTCTTGATGAAGAAGAAGAAAGCCGCTCTACATGCTTTGTTCTGTTTTACAATTTGATTCTTTTGCACCTTACTTGATAAACACTACAGCTGTTCAGGAAGCCCTGAAAAGATTCTGTGCATGAATGATTTCAATGAATTGGGTATTACCTTCTTTGCGTAATGCGTATTATGATAGCTGTCAATTAGCAAAACCTAATGAATTTGTTTGGCTTACAAGTCATCCGATCTTAGAGTATAAGTGCATCAAGATTCAACCTGAGCTTTAAAAGATATTTATGAAAATATAAATAGTTCAAAAATCCTCTTGATGGAACCCTTTCTTACTTCTTACACCATTATACACTTGAATATTATTTTTCTGTCTGCGGCAGAGTTCAAACCCAAAATATATGAGCATCTAACCTTCACATCTGCGCTTAAATATCAAAACTCATGATATATGAACGCGTTACCTATGCATCAGGTGTTGCACTCTTACCCAAAAAGCAAAAAATGTGGGTGCGGTTGCTCGTTCCTTATCGTGGAATATGTTAGATAACATGTTCCAACCAAGCAACACTTCAAAACCAAAAGTCCCATGGGCAGAACCACCTTAGGCGATGGGTGGTCCATTGCACACACTTAGACGAAAAATCAAATGGAATAGTAACTATTGTGAGTGTATATTTAATTTCACACATCATTAACACAACTAAAAAAAAAAATTGCATATGCTTTCCTAAATTCCTAACTCTGCCACTCAATTTATTTAGGTCCTACTTTGGTTTCTAAGAGACCAGGAATCTGCTGTTTTTCCTTTTACAGAATTATTATATACCTTTCTGCAGCTTTCGGCAACATATATCAGGCTTTCTTTTTCTCAAGTTTCTACCAAATCCATCCCGAATTTGTCTACCAATATTTTATTCTTGCGCGCCTATTTTCAGTCTTAAAGTCTAATGTTTTAGACTGGAATTGGACCCACAATTGCTACTTAAAAGTCATAGCATTATCTACTTAAACCTACCAACGAATATAGTAGATTAGATTCCTAAGTTCAAACCAAATTCCAAACTTTTATACGGAAAGTAAGATACCAAAGAACAGTAACTTAGATCTATATACTATTCATGTTGAACACAAATAGTTAGTTATCTGAAAGAATAGATCCACTTATCTGCGTCTGCATCAGTAACCAAGCACGTAAGTCTACTTATTACTATAATATAGAAGGTTTTACTCTGGCTCTTAACTCAACCTCTTTGGGTTATAAAATATGACAAAATGACTAAAAGCAGCATATGATTTTCAACGGGACTTTTACAGGGAGGTCAATGAGCATCCACAATTAAAGGAGCTATAGATTGCAGCTGCGATCTTTCGGTCAAACTAATAATTTTCACCCTAAAAAGAGCTCCAAAAGGGCATTATCAGATTAGCCCCAGTAAAACTTAACAATTATATTGTTCTTGTAATATACCCTGCCAACCAAATGGACGTTTTAAATGAATTAAAAATCGGACAATTAAATAGCAAGAGGAGACATAGGGTAACTCACTCTCAAATACTGAATCAGAGCGTCAACTTGGGGCCGAAATTGAGACCCTAAAACGAGATCCAAAAGGAGACAAATGCTCTCAATGTCTATGCTCTTCTGCATCTCCTCTAGGAAAGAGTGAAGAAAAAAAGAAAAATTGGCAATCAGAAGAAAAGAAAACAAAGTTCAAAGATCCAATTTAATGTCCCAACTTTCACAGCCAGCCCTCCGGAACTTGCAACGAATGGGAAAACAATTTAAGAAATAGTTACTACATGGAAACAAAAACTAAACCCAACATAAGAAGACATGTTGTTCTTCCCAGCTTCAATGCCTTATATTTAATTATATATATTTTAAAATATTATAAAGCTATTCTGTTCTGTTTCATCATTGCTCTCTTTTTCGGTCTAAAGCTGATCAATGAATCTTACCCTCCATGAATTAACACAACTTAATATTTACATAACAGGAGACAGTGCTTGCACCATACCTGTCGAGCAGTACCACAAAATTTGATGGCCCTTCTAACCTTTTAGAGAAAAGAAAATGTGGATATTAGCAGGAATAGAACAACACTTCTCACAGCAGAAGGGTACCCAAAAATTCACTTAGCATGAACAGAAGTCAAAATATGGTAAGTACCTCCTTCTCAAGTTCTGGGAGTGCTTTTTTCAATCTTTGTACTGTGTCAGCTTTTAATGCTTTGAGGCCCATCCGCCACTCGTTCTAGTAGTCAAAACAATGGTGAGTCAACGTCAAGAAGCACACAAGCAAGTATAAGCAAAAAAGGTAACAAGCTGAAAAGTAGAACATAACAACAATTTAATGGGTTCAAATCATTATTTCAGATTCCCAGAAGGAACGAGTGGTAAATTTTTGTTTATCATGTCAAATCAAGCATTCTACAATGACCGAAAATCTGAAATAGTTGCATTCCTAGGAAAAGCTGATACACATGTGTCTTCTTGCATTTTAATAAGTGATGGATTCTACTGCTTGCTTAATGGAAATAAAAATGTTATAGCCTAATCTCATTTTGGCACAAAGGCAATCATCCTGTAAATCTGTGCGCTAACTACAACTAATTGGACATAGCATGGTAGTAGCTGATGGCGGGGAAGGCGCCTGAGCATGGCGACCAGCATTAGCACGACGTTGAGATGCTTCCTTACTCATGGTTATTTTTTTCTACGCAATAACTTATTGTGCAAGCTATCCCTATTTATAGGACTAGTGAGGAATTTCACAAATTTGGACTTGGCTCATCTTCATTGCATAATAATAATTTTTATAATGAAAAATACTTTTTCTGTCCCAATTTATATGTTACTTTTTATATTTCGAAAGTCAAATAATTTAAGTTTGATTAGAAATTTATTCATGAAATCTTAAAAAAAAAAAAATTAAATGAGATTTATATATTTGTAAACTATATTAAAAGTAGTTTAAGTCACAATAATTGATAATTCAAAATGTTTAAAAATTTATGAAAAACTTAAGATTAAAAATAGACTTATCTCAATCTAAAAATAGATTTATTTAAATCTAAAAATCCGAAAATTACTGCATAAAATAACCATTAATTAAAATAAGCAAAAGCTAATGGAAGAGAGAAAAGAGACATTGGAAACAAAGACAGAATGTTGATTTTTTTTTCCCTTTTAACTAATAAAAGTGTGAAGTATATATAGGGATCGAAAGAGAAGAAACAAACCATTTGTCCAATTCCCTTACATGCAACATCACACTTGGTATAGAGGTGTCAAGAGATGAAAAAACCTTACAAATATTTTTTTTATCTTTTGAAATACACCACAATTTTCCTTACAAACCCTCACATGTTTCAAAAGATTTTATGCACAAAAATATAATTTATTGGATTTTTAGGACAAAATACAATAAGTTTGGTGTCTTTTGAATTATGAACTAAACTTAGATCGATAAAATTTAATTTACAGAATTACTGGTGAAATACAATATTTCTATGAACCAATAATTCTTATTGTAAATTATCAGAGACTTTATCAATCACATTTTGACCTCAGTAATTTTGTTGTTCAACGCGATTTTGCGCCAATAAGCCAGTCGCGTGCCTGGTATTCATGAGAGCTATGGAGACTAGGCCAAAGTTTCATAGGAGCGGTCACGCTCCACTTCTCATATAGGTGAATTCATCAAGTATACACTGCTTTAAATACACCATTCTTAATTAATTACTATAAATTCATTAAGAGTGAAGAACTCATTCCTCATTTTCAGTAGCGGTTCAAGCACTCTCAGTTAGTGCGCAGTGTCAATATTAACTTGGTATTACCCATATGAATTTATTTTATGGGATCTCCAATCACATAGGTTGGATTACCATCTCTATTGACAATCACATCGGCCTTAAACCCATCTTTTTGTGGTTTGAAGAATTCATTTTCTTCTAATGGATTTAATTAATTATAGTAGATTGTATTATGAATAAATTTTGAAATAAAATAAAAACATATGGGCAAGGAAATCAATACAATATGCAATGATCTATGTATCAAAATATCATGTTAATTTAACATTTAATTCTAAATAGATTCTTAAAAAAATGCATTTATGACTGTTTGCAATTTTTTCACTAAATTGGTAAAATAAATAAATACTTATTCCCATATAAGTATTGTGCATGAAAAAGAGCATCAAAAACACATACCGTATCATGCTAAAAAAAATTATGTTCATTAAAATAAATTATACATATATAGGACTTTATGTGATAGCAAACATGCTTCTTAGTTCTAAATTAGGACTTTATGTGATAGCAAACATGCTTCTTAGTTCTAAATTAGGACTTTATGTGATAGCAAACATGCTTCTTCGTTCTAAATTTTATGTGTGAGTGATAAAATTAAAAATTTTAATTTCTCTATTTCAATTTGTTTATTCTATTTTGACTTGGCATGGACTTTAAGAAATTAAGGAAGATTTTGGAACCTTGTGATTTTAAACTAAAAATATGACAAATATGTTAAATGTCCTTTAATCTTGTGATCTTAAACATGTCATGTAGAGTTGGAACTAAGAAAAGAAAAGGAACATTACTTTTTAACAGATTATAAAGAAAAATATGACAAATTAATTGAGTAGATTTCAAGATAATAATACATAATGGTTCATGATTTTTATATAAGATATAATTAAATCTTACAGGCAAATTAACTTCGAAACTTAATAAATTTGTGTCATTATAGTAAAAAAAATAATTAAATATTAGACTTGAGTGCTTTTTACAACTTAAAAAATAATCTACCCATCATTAATACCAATTATACTTAAAAATATTTTTAGGTTTATTCAATTTAATATTTTTTATTCAGTATTTGATATTTATATTGGAGTTTGATTAATTCTAATGTGCACCAAAATAGGCCCCATTCGAATAGAGCACTCCCTATTATGATTTTTTTTTTATATCCAAAACTCAAAATAAAGATATTTAATTAAGGAAGGAGCAACATCATTCAATCTATATTCTTTGATGGTTATTTTAATATTTTATTAATACTAAATTTTTTACTAGGATTAGTATTCATTAATGTCGGTCATGCTATAGAAATACCTTTTAATATTTGTTAAATAACGGTTAATAATCGGTTATATTGAGCCTGTATCTCGGGCCTTAAGAATAGCACCCAACATGGGTATGTTGGCCTTGAATTCAGATGTTGTTAGCATTTCAAAAAAAAAGTTTGTTTGACGAAAAACTAATTAGACAACAATTGCATATCTGGTATGTCGGAGAAATTTAGGCATAACTTTTATTGACAACTAATTGTATTATCAAGTTTGAAGAAACAAAAGTAAGGAGGCAAAAAATTTGAAGATGAAAATAGCATAAATTTAATCAGAACTCTAGTTTGAACTTGGATTTCAAAATATCATTGTAATGGCATGGAATAGTTGTAAGTTGCTAGTTACATTTTAAATTGCAAGTAGAGGATAGGAAAATATAAACTACTTTATAGATGAGTCATAAATATAAGAATTAATAAAACCCGCATTCATTTTTATTGCTACAACAATTATTTGGAGACTGATTCACTGCAACCCTAAATTCCGTTAGAAATAAGACGAATAAGTGATTCCTACTTGCTAAAAAGTAAAAACTACTCAATTGATCAAGGGTGAAGATCACTGCTAAACCCAATAACCGAAAAATAGATTAAGTAGTAGTAATTTTTTTATCGAGTAAAAGAATTAAACTTAGATTTTGATTGTACATTCATTTTTCTTTTTCAAAACATATGAGACTTGACGTACAAGTAAAGAAGGAATGTGTTAAGTGAAAGTTGTTGGGAAGAAACTTTTAACCATCTGCCGCCAGGCAAATCATTCAACTATTGAATTTTGTAAAGGCATCAAAATGCATAATGGGGTGCATCACTTAGAACAATCTTTTATTCTTAAGACTGAAAATTGGACCCACAATCATACCGGCCAACCTATCATAATTGGTACTTAAAAGTCACAACACTATGTACTTAAACCTACCAACAATATAGTAGATTAGATTCCACAGTTCAAACCAAATTCAAAACATTTATACTGAAAGTAAGATAACAAATAACAGTAATATACTATTCATGTTGAACACAAATAGTTAGTTATCTGAAAGAATAGATCCACTTATCATTCTCTATCATAGCATACAAGCTGAAGGGTGGGGGAGAGGGGAAGAAAACAGCGAACAATGGTATTTTTCGGAACAATGGTATGCACAGCATTATGTGCGGCTTCAACGACTCCTGCACCTGAATGATACTTGTATTATCAGCAAAACCCATCTCGAACAAATTTCAAGATTCATTCACTATATGGAAACAGAAAACATACTATCGGAGAAATAAAGTATTTGGTGCACACGGTGACATGCCGAACAACAGTGTTCTTAGCCCTGCTTTTCTCTCATTAACTCGACAAAATTATCCAGGATCAGTGGCCAAGCAAGGGTCGAGTCATAATTGCTCAAGTCTGGAAAACTTATCTGTTACACCAAAACATCAAGACGGGAGATAAGACTTTAATCTTTTAACATTCAGACCTCAAAGTCCCCACAAGGCTTCTGATGGAAGCAACTGTCAGATAACAACCAGATTGCTCATATAAGATGATGACATAGGATAATCAAAAAAATTAACAAAGTGAACTGAAGATTTACCTCGTTCACAAACCTAAAGAATCCCATCCATTGATCCATGTTTATAACCTTGTAATCAATCTGCGTCTGCATCAGTAACCAAGCACGTAAGTGTACTTATTTAGGATAATTTAGAAGGATTTAATCTGCCTCTTCACTCAACCTCTTTGGGTTATAAAATATGACAAAATGACTAAAAGCAGCATATGATGTTCAATAGGACAGTCCCCTTTTACAGGGAGGTCAATGAGCATCCACAATTAAAGGAGCCATAGAATGCAGCTGCGATTTTACGGTCAAACTAATATTTTTCACCATAAAAAGAGCTCCAAAAGCATCCAAAAGGGTATTATCAGATTAACCCCAGTAAACCCTAACAATTATAAAGTTCTTGTAATATACCCTGCCAACCAAATGGACATTTTAAATGAATTAAAAATCGGACAATTAAATAGCAAGAGGAGACATAGGGTAACTCACTCTCAAATACTGAATCAGAGCGTCAACTTGGGGCCGAAATTGAGACCCTAAAACGAGATCCAAAAGGAGACAAATGCTCTCAATGTCTATGCTCTTCTGCTTCTCCTCTAGGAAAGAGTGAAGAAAAAAAGAAAAACTGGCAATCAGAAGAAAAGAAGACAAAGTTCAAAGATCCAATTTAATGTCGCAACTTTCACAGCCAGCCTCCGGAACTTGCAACGAATGGGAAAACAATCTAAGAAATAGTTACTACATGGAAACAAAAACTAAACCCAACATAAGAAGACATGCTGTTCTTCCCAGCTTCAAATCCTTATATTTAATTATATATTTTAAAATATTATAAAGCTATTCTGTTCTGTTTCATCTTTGCTCTCTTTTTTGGTCTAAAGCTGATCAATGAATCTTTCCCTCCATGAATTAACACAACTTAATGTTTACATAACAGGCAACAGTGGCAGCACCATACCTGTCAAGCAGTATTGAAATGCATAGGAGTAAAAATCCACAAAATTTGATGGCCTTCTAACCTTTTAGAGAAAAGAAAATGTGGATATTAGCAGGAATAGAACAACACTCCTCACAGCAGAAGGGTACCCAAAAATTCACTTAGCATGAGCAGAAGTTAAATTATGATAAGTACCTCCTTCTCAAGTTCTGGAAGTGCTTTTTTCAATTTTTGTACTGTGTCAGCTCTTAATGCTTTGAGGCCCTTCCGCCACTCATTCTAGTGGTCAAAACAATGGTGAGTCAACGTCAAGAAGCACACAAGCAAGTATAAGCAAAAAAAGGAACAAGCTGAGAAGTAGAGGGCAACTGCATAACATAACAACAATTTAATGGGTTCAAATCATTATTTTGAATTTCCAAAAGGAACGAGTGGGAAAATTTTGTTTATCATGCCAAATCAAACATTCTACAATGACCTGAAATCCGAAATAGTTGCATTCCTAGGAAAAGCTGATACACATGTGTCTTCTTGCATTTTATAAGTGATGGATTCTACTGCTTGCTCAATGAAAGTAAAAATGTCAAAGCCTAATCTCACTTTGGCACGAAGGCAACCCTCCTGTAAATCTGTGTGCTAACTACAACTAATTGGACCCACAACTCAAGAATACTTATAAATAGAGTAACGTAGAGATCCAATTAACATACCATGAGTGATGTTTCGTTACAACATCAAACCAATGCATGCCTTTCAATAGCGTAACAGATCAACTAATATCTCGACTTGATTTTCCTACAATAAGCACTTCTTTTAAATGCGGGTGGTGTCTGGTCCAACTTGCGGGCACGTCAAGAAAGAATTGTGGCTATCAGAATCGAACCGATGACCATCAAGTGCGGATCATAATGGATTCAACAAAGCTAAGTGGGATAAGCAAATTTGATCTCTTTAGGTATTCGCTTAATCTTGTTAGGTAGGTGCTTTTCTTTTAGTATTCGCAAGGGGGAGTCTGCTTTAAAATCGTCCGCCCTGTACCCATATAAATCCAATTCTAAAAATTCGAAAGTGGTAAATGGCAATATGTGACTCAACTGAAGATCTTCTTCACGTCCAATATAGTACCTATGGGTATGTAAGAAATGTATAGAATCAACTACTTTTACTATTCCATCGGTACCTGCTAACTCCTACTAGCACATATGCCAACTTAGAAGATGGGAAGAAATAACCTAGTACTTGCTTTCTGCCTCCACTAGGATCTGATTTGAACCTGTAACCTCATTGTCCCCCCCCCCCCCCCCCCCCCCCACACACACTTCATTAACCACCAAACCATTGGGCAACTACTTCCAAACCATAATCCCCGGGATGAGTTCTTAACAGAAGATTCTCCAATACGCATGTAAATGTTCAGTTTCGTTGTATTACATGTCATACTAGACAAAAGAGTATCTCTCCCTATAAAAAGTCTGAACATGCTCAAATAGGCATATCCAAGTCACAGGTGGCGAAAGCATAATTCTTCATCATCCCAAGCAAAAAGACGAAAAAACGCACATCAATTCCTCCATTTAATTTACTATGTTTTCCGGGAAACAGCTTGGCCTGGGAAAAACTATGCGACTGTAACTCTGCCTGACCATTGCCTTTTTTCTATGTTATTACTCTGTTAATCAGCACATGGGCTAAGAGAGGTCAAGCATTTAATAAACTTGAGACTTGAATCAACTTTTTAGCACCCTTGACCTACCCTTTGGTACAAACTTCCTAAGATAACAAGCACACCCATATGCCTGGAGAACAAATGCCAGCTTTATTTGACAACAACAACAACATACCCAATGTAGTCCCACTAGTGGGGACTAGGGTCACCAGCCTTATTTGACAACTACGGTAATTGAATTTAACAGTCATAACAGATAAGTTGATAGAAACAGCAAAAACAGTGTAGTAGATTCTGAAATGCTTAAGTAATATTAGTACTAGCCAATGCAAATACATACCAGGGAAAAGTATCCTTGTTTTTCAGACTGCATTTTCCTAAAATTCAAAGTTACTGTTATTAAACCTCTGAAGATCCATGATACTTCATACATACCAACAAGTAATCCAGAGTAGGTATCTTACCATGCAAGCATCAATATCCTGACGTCAGTATGTTCGACTTCCAAATCGGAACAAAGAAACTCAATTCCTTCAGGGCTAACAATGAAAAATATAAAGCACATTAATTGATTGCAAAACTGAGGAACTTAAACAAGCTGGTGAAACTGCATTAACGGTGGAAAAAGTTGGATGACAAACACAAAGGGGATCCAGGATAGGTTCAGAAATCATTAAGTCTGGGCTCAAATAAAAATTATATTTGTCCATATTTAGCAGATCTCTTAACAAATAAACAGGATTTGAGCCAAAGCTAGTAGGTTCGGTTGAACCCATAACTTATAATGTACATCCACCCCTGAAATATCCATATATTCTTCTCTCTTTTTTCAATGCATAACTTTCTTGCTTAAAATCTTAGATTTCCTATGGACTACTATAAGTGAAAACAACAAAAGATAACTTGTAATGATAGGAATATATAGAACATGAACTACACTGCTGGGAAATAAAAATGGTAATGCATACTTACTCAATCATACCAGACGAAGCGTTGGCATATGTATGAAATAATTGATCGATGCGTTCCATCTCCTTACTTGCTGCTTTACTTGAAGCTGAGCAAATTGAAAACAAAGTGAGATAGTGTAATGCAGCTACAGCGCATATAACTAATGCAGCTGAAGTGCATACATTATATTTTAAACATCAAACATAAATGGAAAAAGGAACATTGATGTCCAAGAGGTCTGAATGGGCCAGTAGAATAGTTCTGAAGCACTATGAAAATGCTTCAGCCACTACAAGACAAACACCAAATCAAATTGATTTTCTTGAAGATCAAATACAGCAGAAAAATAAATTCGAAAGCATCTAGATGTAGACAATAAAAACAACATAGATACGTCAAAAAATTTCTTTTAGATGACCGAGAAATCCGTATGGGTCCAACCTTTAGGGTCAACTGTAGCCTCCAGACGGATTAATGGAAAGCAGATGTTATCTTGGGCTGAACTTAATGATTATGTGTTCCCTTTTAGTTTGAGCTCAGGAGGAAGCGTGGTTAAAACTTAAAAGGTAAGCCGGTGAAACTTGAATGCACTACAGAATATGGGAGAAAATAAACTTCTAACATAAAGGGTCTGTTTTCTTTATATATTGTTCAGTTAAATGAGGATTCTTATGATCACAAAAAGCTTGGCAGTGACACTATTCTGCCCATGTGGTTCGTAGCTGTTTCAAATTGTTACAATAACCAGACTCCTGCAGAACGCTCACCACACCAGATGGTTGCTACTAGCACTTACACAATCACCTTAATACCAATGAATAATTCAATAATTCCCATACCTAATTGAACAACAATCGAAAAAATTAATCAGACAATGCAGTTCAAGTTATTACACTAAAACCCTATTATCATGAACACTTAACTCAAGTCCCTATAAATTCGGAAGGCACTTACGCGAATTGAATCATTAATTATCGGTCATCTCCACTCCAAATTCCAAATTCCAATTTCCAAGGGGTCTACATGATCTAAAGGGAAGGAAGGGGATTACACATGATCTACAAAACTCTAACAATCAAACAGGCATTAGAGAGAAAGGCAATTCAAATTGTCGGAAAAGATGCATTGAAATCAATGATTAAATTAAAATTGAAGAAGAGGAAGAATTACCAGAACGAAACAAATCGGCGGCAGGATTGGTGGATGCTGCAGAACCAGTTAAACCCTTTTTGGAAGAAGTACGAGGCATCTTGAGCGAAGAAGAAGAAATTGGTGTAGAGAAGAGATGATGATCCTCGGAGTGTACGGTCCAAGGGTCTCGAGAGGACTCGGAAGCGTAGAGGGTGAATATATATATATACTATTATATACATATGACGCACTCTCAAAGGCGGCGTACGTGTGTCAGTAGAAAAAGAGGAAGCTTCGCTGGCGATTGGGATCGACGAATTGCAAATTTCAGAGGTATGTTATATTTTTGTTTTTTCTATCTAAGGTAAAACATTTCTGGTCCAAATCTTGAAATATTACTCTATTATTTATTTTATAGAGATATTATTTAATTAATAAATTAGAATTTATTAATTTAAAAAATATTTTTGAGATTCAGTAAAAAGATTTATTTTGATTATACCGTTCGGAGATGAAACCTCAAAAAATTTAAATGAACCGTTTTGTGAAGACGACATTCATGAATTTGAAGTCATGATTAATAATTTTGGTTATCTCAATAAAATAAAGTGTGTTACATTATCCGAGTGAAAATGATACATTTTCAAAGGTCCATTGGAGCTTTAAAAAAATAATTGTGAATACTATCAGAAAAAACAATGTTGATGAGAAAGTTGAAGACGATACAATACTTTTAAAACCAATTACGCATAAAGAAACACTTATCACGTCTAGAACTCTTCACAACTTTTGGTGCAATTCGAGAAAAGCACAACGGAACTTTTGGATGCAATAAGAAAAATTAGAAATGAACTACTAGATTTAAATTTTAACAAAAGAAAAAATACTAGAATCACATGTAGTACCCACAGCCTAATGGATTAGGGGATTTCTAATCCTAGCGACATTTTAGTCATAAAAAAAAATACTAGAATCATATTTTACTAAATTACTTTAGATATTTTTAATAATTTTTAAAAATTATTAATTTATAATATTAATAGGGCTATATATTTAAATTGTCTTAATATCTTTACTTATTATTTAAGAATCCTATTTTATTTTCTATCTTACCTTTATATAGTAGTTCTATTCATACTTAACTTTTCTTGTATGTCTATCATTCAAATTATTGATGTGTAACATTATGTAATAACATAAAAGGATATCTGTCCAAACGAGGTAATCATTAAAACAATAAAATACATTATGAAACAATAAGTAATAACCCTCCAAATTTAGTAAGAAATAAACAGTAAGATAATTAATTTCCCAACATAACTTCGACTTCAAATAAAGCGACCCCTTACCACTTTCATCATCGCTCGTTTAAGATAATAAATAAATAAATAAAAAGATATGTGAAAGAATACTTATGGTACTAAATCTAATTTATTGCCAAATAACCAAAACTTTCTGGCTCGAGTACCAAAATCATGTTAACAAGCAAGTACAATTAATCCAAATCAAGTCTCCGATACACTGTAACAGGTTGATTCATTAAACTGCAATGCAAACCTGTCCAACAAAACCCAAACTTTTACAAGTACAGGATTTACTTGTGAATGAATACACAAATTACCAAAGGTAACAGAAGTCCTCGGAGAAGGATTATAACATAATGGGTTATTACTACACAAATGTTCACATTTTTATGACGTATAAACATACAAAATTTTGTTGTTAAAATAGAGTTATGGGGCTTGACAAAAGGGAACTATGACGGCACCTCAGAAAGGTAAGATGTAAAAAGAGACACAGCATCCTGCAAATGGTATGCACGGGTGTCTTCAGGTATGGGTGCCTTGAATATGGTATCGTAGCAGCTTAGCTGGACCTCATTTGATGAACTTCCACTGCTATCAGAAAGCAGCAAATTGCATATCTCCTCAGCCATTTTCGAATAAACCACCCTAGAGACAATAAACATACATTAGCTCAAACTTGTTACTTTAGATGCTCAAGCATACAATAAATGGACTTAAAGCATTCAAGGATCATGTCAAATTTTCATGTTTTATGGAATGCTTTACCTCAATATAAACCAGTTGACATAAAGCTCTACTGATTTAACCATACGTGAGAAGATTTTAGGTGACCAAGGGCCATAAGTTAACACACTCTAAGGGCAGTAGAAACATAGAGAACAAAACAGTGAAAATATTAATTACTACATGCAACAATTCTCTCTTTATAACATCCATGCAACGAACAATTATTTTGAATTTTAAGGCCGAATACCAAAGAGACCTTTATTTACTCGCATTGATATGTAATTTTGTATTCCCGGCCGCATTTTTCATCCAAATAATTCAGCTTGATCAAAACAAGTCCTCGTGACAGTTGACGAGGTTATGTGTGGTATTAATTAGGCTGAGTTGGACAAAGTGAATGTACAACTCTCTAATTGCAACTCTTCAATTCCTTTACCCTACTCCTCTCACGTCCTTCAATTCTATTCTCTCCTTCACCAGAAATCAGACGGGGACTTTTATGTGTTGGTTGTTGTTGATGGTGGAGATTGAATCATTGAACAGCTAAGATGATTTGATTCATGGTTTGATTTTGAAATTTGATGTGGTTATGATGCAAGGTAAGGAAGAGAATTTAGCAGGTCTCTGTAAAGGTGAAGGCTTTGGGACTTGAAGGCATGAATTGGATAGCAAGCCAAAGACCCAGATGAGTCATCTGAACTGGTAACTGGCGGTGACTCTTTCTGCATTTAGGATGTGGAAATTTGTTTGTTTGGATTTAGTTGAAAATTGTGGAAAGTTGAAGTTTTATACCAGCTAGATATGATCTTAGGGATGAGTAAGAGTAACGTAGTTTATCGTTGTCTCCAAAAATTTTGTGTCCATTTTTATATGATGATTTATCTAAGCAGTTTGTTCCAGGATCCATGTAAAAGACAAGAAATTGAACAAATTTGTTGGTCTTTACTCTTTATAGCTAGGAGGGGTCAAGAAAGAAAATCAGCTCCTAGGTATAGATGACACTAGTATGTTTTGCATAGATATAGGAGGTGTAATTAAATATTAACGACACTGAAAACAAAGAGCATTTCCAGTCCATAGTATTCCCAGCCCCATTTTAATTCACTAAAATGTGAAGTAGAAACATCAAATATTTAAGGGAAAAAGGACAAATATGTCCCCGAACTATCGTAAATGGTTTGTGTCCCTTCGTTATACTTTTAGGATGTTAGTACCCTTACCGTCCAAATTTTGGTGCATATATACCCTTTATACTAACGTTGATACACGTGTCTTAATCCTATCAGCCGACCCGATAATTAATAAATCTCTACCCACAAAAAAACCCACCCGATTAATTGAAAATCCACCCAAATAAAAAATACCCACACCCAAACAAAACAAAATCAATGAAAGTTGTCAAAATTTAACGTTTCCCCTAAACTAATCTCGACAATCTCTGTAATTATTGATCAACTTCATCAGCCATTTCTTCTTTCCCATATCTCTTAAAACCTTAGCTGCATATTCATCAATCTCGAATCTAGAACCCCATCCATTCTTTTTCATCAATTCAAAAACCCTAACAGTAGATTCCACCTGTTCACCTTCAACCAACACCCTCACCAACCTTACCAGCGACTTATCATCACATTCAGTCGTCTCCACTTTCTCCAAATTACAAATCAATTCATCGATTTGTTCAGCAAAACCCTCTGGGTCAAAGCTAAAGACCATGTCAGCATAAAGCCCCAAATCAGGGACATCACATTCCGATTGAAAGGCTGGGAATACTTTGAGGGCCAAATCGCAAATGTTTTGTCATAGAAGTTCTTTGTAGGCTGCAATAGATCTGTTTTGATGAGACGATTGAGGGTTTTTGAGTCTTGAACTTCGATTTGGGAAGGGTCAGTTCTTTGAGCTCGTTATAGAGCTTGGATTATTTCGATGCTTAGTATTCGGCCTTTGACTACAGGGAAATTTCACTTGAGAATGAGGATGATTTGGGGATGAAGATTGGGGAAAGGATGCTCCTAAACAAGTCTCTTAATTTGAAATTAAGTGAATTAATTGGGGGTTTTCGGTTATATTAATTTGGGTGGATTTTTTTAATAATTCGGGTGGGTTTTTTCAAATTTTGGACAGAAATTTAACAAAGAACGAATCGACGGTTAAGATTGAGACACGTGTACCACCGTTAGTATAGAGGGTATATATGCACCAAAATTTGGACGGTAAGGGCACTAACATCCTAAAAGTATAATGAAAGGTATACACGCACCATTTACGATAATTTGGGGGTATATTTGTCCTTTTTCCCAATATTTAAATGTAGGTAACAGACACAGGGAGCTACTTTGTCTCCATCCCTATATACTATTTTAAGAAAATAAAGAACAAATGACTTCTTACCTCATATTCTGGATTTATTCATCATAAAAAAACAATACCATGTGAATATTAATGATTTTATTTTTGGTAACTGGTAACAACAACAACATACCCAATGAAATCCCACTAGGTGGGGTCTGGGGAGGGTAGAGTGTACGCAGACCTTGCCACTACCTCATGGAGGTAGAGAGGCTGTTTCCGAAAGACCCTCAGCTTTGGTAACTGGTAAGTAAAAGATAAATTAATCCCATATTTAGTACTTATCTGTTACCACTTTACTATCCTAAGTAACAAACCTCTCACACTTAGATATAAGAAATAGGGGTTCAATGAGATGGTGGGAAGAGAGAGGGGGGTCTAGCAGGAAGCAGTCAACTTTTCCAACCACATGTTTCAGTATTAACAAATTAATATCAAGTAGCATTACCTCGCTTTGACAGGCAATCTGTTTGTCCAAACAGCCAAAGAGTTGTTTAAGCGACTAATGAAGTCTGCACAAGCATTGTCTTTGTTTTCTATAGTGTCCTGCCAATAGAAATGTGTGCTTTGTCAATCTCTTAAAAGATATTAGAATAACTAGGAGATAGGATTATAAGCTTCAACCAATAATCTTGAACAGGTATTCGCTCTACTTCCTATTACTATGCAGAGAAAAGACACGTAATCACTTCTCGTGAAATTGACCAGTATCAATTGAGCAACCATAAAGGTTAGATCCAGCTCATGAACTGTGCTCCAACTAGGATGAACTTCCTTTTTTCAGAAGCTGTCTTCTAGTCATTTACAAGTTGATCATTGATCAAGCTGTACAGCTACAGCTTTTCCAGTTTTCCTATCATCAAATACATGGGCTTCCCACAACCACCAGAAAAAAAAATTGTTCATGCAACCATCACATAAGCACACTTTGATCTAACGAGTTTAACAACTTCAGGAAATTTGAGAAGAAGGATTCAAACACAAATAAGTAGATTATAGAGAAATTTCATATTACTTGATTCATAGTGTCACTGTCCTCCTGAAAAGAACTTCTCAACAAATAAAAAGATATATATATTCCAGCTCCCAGATCCCAATCTTCAATTTCTGATTTGTGATCCTCCATGGAAGCTGCTAGCCTCCATATTTCTGAGTGTTCTTCTGTGTATAAACAATGTTAAAATGATTTAGCACATCAATTTTGATCGAAATTCAAGGTTGAAAATTGAGATACTTCTAGGGCAACGGAATGTAGTCAAGAGTTCTTCATCAACATATCATACTCAGTTCTCCGTGCAGTTACCAAATCTGATTAGCACTTATTACATTTAAGTGTGTGGTTTAGCACGTTCATGATAACTTCATTGCATATCCCACGATTTGCTCTCTCACATTAACAGTTATTACCTTGTGGTGTGTGTCTTATTCAGCCCATGGATAATTTCATTGTATATACCATGATTTTCTTAAATACGCACTTTGAGTAGAAGAGAAAATGGTCATGGCCATGGCCATGCCTTCTCTCTCTCTCTCTCTCTCTCTTTGGTAAGTAAGAAAATGATAATTTATTCATGTGGGATAAATGATAAATCTGTGAAGAAGCCTGCAAATCAAATAGGTGATGCATAATTGCATATCAAGTATATGAGGAAAAACAAATTGTATAGTGAGACATTTAGACTTGAAGGCGACTCAGACTGCCATAGAAAGACAACTTTTATGGTGTCCGTGTTTCATTAATCCTATTCCAAAATATTTAACAAGGTTCACGTAAGAAAAAGATTGATGATGGAAGAAGATAGGGGAAACGCAAAGCCGGCAGAAAAGCATCCCAATGGAACTGAACTGAGGTTATAGGATCACTACAACAAATATTAAACAGATAAGTCTTTAAGTACATATGCTGAAAAATGAAATAGCAAGATATAAAGATGAATCTAAAAGATCGACAAGATATAAAGATGAATCTAGAGATTAACAAATCTATACCTGATAGAAAAAGAGAATGAGCAACTGAAGTCATAAAAATAGTGTGCGCTTTCTGCCACTTTCCGCACTCCAAAAAGTGTTCTAGGGCTTTGGAGAATTCAGAGTAATAATTAAAATATGTTGCCTGCAATAGAGTAAGACAAGGATGAAAAATATAATGCAAGCAAAAAAGTGATCCCACACCAGTGACAATCAATTACATGCAAAGGACTAATTTGAAGTAAAAGTACTACCATTCAACTAAAGCATTCCAAAAGAAATATACACAAGCAATTTCCCTCCACAATTTCAGCATATTGTTAAACCATATTGTCAGAAACAGCAAGCAAAAATATCCCAGTAACATAGATTGGCTTTGAGTTGCCAGAAAGTGGAAAGCGAGAAGCATGGATCAATGTAAAACTGAAATCAAATAAGGGCACTGACTCACCAAAGCCTCATTCAACCATGCTGATGGAATACCTAGATCCTCAATAAATTGCCGCTGCAAGTCCTGAGAACTCCAAGTTTCACAGTACTGGAAGAGTATTTCCCTAATAAGAGCAGCTTGCAAATAAGGACAATCTTCACGGTGAGGCATGTGAAGCACCACATAGACAGCCCAATGACATTGACCAAGGCATAGCAGCTGAGAAATGAAACTAATGTCTAGCACATGAAGATCATTAGAACTGAAAGCACCAATGGCTTCTAAAACAGCTCGCTGATGCCAGATCATATGGTAGTCAAGGGGATCATTTGTTGAAGCAAAGGCACTGAACATCGTCTTTAGAGCACTGAAATCAATTTCTTGATTGGCATGAAGAAGCATAAGATAGTAACCGAGGTCAGAATGTTTCACCGCATGCCAATTCATTGACACTTCTATAGGTCCTTCATCAATATAAACTGGAACTGGAGATGGAGCTTTTCCTTCATTAAGAAGCCTCTGATATGTGCGGAACACAATAGGCAATTCAGTTTCTGGTGGAAGCTGATACCACATCAACAACCCCAGAAACCTTTTCCAGTCAATGTCTACATCATGCAATGCTCTATGAATGTTGCCAGCAACCAACTCAAAAACCCTAATCCTCTCTGTCTCAACAAAATTGAAGTCCAACCCATTCACTCTCCAAATATCAAGCTGCCTAGCAACATCAGAACGATTAACCATCGAACCACCAGCTTGGCTAAGAAGACATGCAAGCCGCACATCTCCTCTAGAAGCCGCCAGTTCCACAGCAGCATCCAGCTGCCGACCAGTTAGAAGTAAAAACATATGTTGTAGATCACTTGAATCATTCAAAGAACTTACTTCTTCCTGTACCCTGTGACAAACACTCTCTTGCAACCAATAGCTGAATTCTGCTCTCCTTATCAATGGAAGTGCTTCTGGATCAACATCTGAAGAAGTTTCTCTTGCATCAGGTATCATATCTTCCTCATCCTCATCTTCAAGAGACTTTAATTTCCCACTCAATTGTCTTGTCGAGAAAAGCACTTTTATTAATTCCCAAATCATTGCTTGGTGCATCAGAAGAACACGGGATGCTGGAGATAAGTCAGGAACCTCCAATTGCCTCTCAATGACACAAATATAGCTCCGACATACATCTGAAAGCATTAGACGATCACACACAAGTCTTTGAAGCTTTAACGCAAAGGGTCCCTCCCCGAACTCTTTGGTTTCATGAGTAATTTCCTTGTGAAGATGGAGGGTTGAATCAAAACACAAATCAACAAGTTCCTCCCTAAACTTTTTATTTTCATCTCTAGCTACTTGGTCAAATGCAACCTTCTCCAAATTGATTATTGAGGACAAACATTGATCGTCTTTACTACCAACTGGAGCGCCAGAATGAATAAGAACACCATTAGGCCCCCAGCCAACTCCAAAGGATCTACCCATGAACAATCCCGCATCAACAACATTACAAGAGTAGGTTCCACTTATAGGTGTTTGCTGCCTGACATCCAGCTTGAAACCTTCAGTCTTTGTTGTCTTTAGAAGCACACCCTTATTTTGTTGGGTCAACAAAATGGACCCAGGTGAGTCCGAGCCAAAACTACCATGTTTGTATTCAATCAAAGCCAATGGAGTCTTGCGAGTTAAAGGTGGACTAACTCTCTGGAACTTATGTTGCAAAGGGGATTTTGAAGATTCTTTACTGAATTGTGGTTTTCTATCAAAAGGAACACCATGATAATCATCTATATCCTCTTCTTCTGCTGGAAACATCAGCATTCTCATTTCTTTCATCTTTACAGGATCTAACCCAAGATGGGCAGGAAGAGAATGTGAAAGATCAGTTGTATTGGCTAAGAAGGTTTCTTCATCAATGTCAGAAACATCTCTTCCATTCATATCCGCGGGATCTTGAACTTCTGGAGACACAGCATCAATTATCATATCTTCATCTTCTTCCTCATCATTCAAACCAAATCTGCTGAAATGCTGAACGAAGAATTTCCATTCTCCATTTGATGGATCAAACGAAATAAAACGTGCTCCTTGTCTCTCTGTTCTAAGTCTTAATTTCTCCACCAGTTCTCTAGAAGAATCCACGTCATAGTGTTTGGAGGATCGTATTTCCAGTAGCAAAGTTACTTCAGCAGGCTTGTTAAGCCCCATGCCAACTGGGGGCTTGTCATTTTCATCTTCATATACAATCACCTCATGTCTGCTAAACTTAACAATTCGATCCAAATCCAACCCCCTAACATCTGTTTCCCCAGAAAATTTGACAAATCCGTAACCAAACCTCCCAACAGTAAAATTTTCAACTTTACTGCAATACCCTGAGCTCATTAGCTCCCTAACAGCCAATTCACTCAAGCATGGATCAGTAAAATAATCAGGAGATCGCAAGGTAGGTAAATCAGCTTCGTTCTCGCCCAAAATCTGATCTAAAGCAGAAATTTTTCTTCTTTTACATTGAGATTGAGAAACAATAAGTTGTTCAGAAGTCCCTAACTCAACCTCCATTACTATGCTACTTCTTCCGAAACTTCTACAAGTTTCGTTACAAGTGCCTGATAATCAAATTCAAATGCACATATTAAACTTCCATGGATAACGCAACAGTAACAAAAAATTGGCATGATTCAGACTAAAGAGTTTAGGGCATTGAATGTGCGAAAAAACGAATCAAAGCACAAAAAAAAAAAAAAAAAAAAAAACAGAAAAGAAGCAAAGCAGGTCCCAAAACCCTAATAAGTTCGAATCAAAATCGACCACAGAAAACGACGAAACAGTAGTAGAAAATGGAATGAGCTTACCTTCGACTAATGATACACCAATTAGGGCTTCTTAGTTTCCCTACTTCATGAATGTGGCTGAGACTGTGGAGCGAGACGAAGGGTTTTAGTTTGCTTTCTCAATTTCCCAAACTCCCGCCCCTACCCCTCTTGCGAACACTCTGGTCAGTAGCACGTGTGGGCACGTGATGCGTTAAAGGGTATAATAGGAACTTACACTAAAATGTATAATTTAATACACAAATGAGTAAACTCTCCAATAATTAATTCTTACCTGAAATAGTACTTATATAAATTTTCTCATAATTAATATTTATATTACTCTAACCGTCTTTTAAACAACCATTTTGTCCTCGTTTGATTCATGAACGAAAATATATACTATGATTTACAATGCAAAATTTCTCATAATTAATATTTATATTACTCTAAACGTCTTTTAAACAACCATTTTGTCCTCGTTTGATTCATGAACGAAAATATATACTATGATTTACAATGCAAAATTTATAATACTAGAATTAATATATTTTTTACTATTAAGTACAGATGTTTTGTTTAGTTCCTTAATTGAAAAATGAGAAATATATTGTTTATAAAAAAAAAATAATGTGTTTAAGTATTAGAAATTACGTATTAAGTTTGGTTAAACTTTTATTTTGAGTTTTAACATTGGACTTTGTGAAGGGATTTTCGGATGTTTTTGTCATTTGATTATTTTAATTGGGAATTAGTTATTAATTTTGGTATTATGATCCCATAATCTCACATTCTGAAATAAATAATTATTGACTAAAGACAAAATAAAATAATTCTGCATTTTATCTAATAATAATTATATCATTAATTATTTCAACTTCAAAACTTGTAACGGATAATTTTACTTACAAAAGCACTAAGAAAGAAAGCAGTAGCTAAAATCCCAATAATTAAATTTTATGCATGAGTGTCATCATTTTGCCTAACGTAAAATCTGCCTTCATCATTAACTTTTTTTTTTTACACGCACCATGTTTTATATAAGTACTTATTACTTAGTCACATCAAGAAAGGACCTACAATGAATTGGTATGGCAAATTCATGCATGCAGAATGATCAAGAACAAATACATATTCTCATGATTTGTACTTAAAAATCACTTAATGAACATTAAAAAATTAAATTATGAATCAATATATACTTCCAAGTTCCAATTGAAGATAAGTATGAATAAAAGATCCGAGCAAATTAAAAATAATAAAGTTGATATCTCTAATAAATTGTCATTATTTTATACCTATATGTGGTATCGCTTTCTTATTTGCAAATAAGCATATGATTACAAGTGAAAATACAAGTCCCTTTTGTTGCATCTGAAGTTGCTCGTGGTAGTCTAATCATAGAGGAAAATAATAGTAGTTCATTAATAATTACTATAATATTATGTTGAATGCTATTCCATTTTACATGAAACTTAGTATTCATAAAAATATTGCATTTGGTAGTTTTGAATTTTAGTTTTAAGTGGTGTGGGACATGAATCACTAAATCCCATATTTAATTTAAGGCCTTCAATTATTAATTGGAAAACATGCATTAAGCATTTAATTCAAGGTTGTTTTGTTCATGTGATAATGATATTGTTGGCTATGTAGCAAGAGTTAATGGGAAATGGAGAAGAAGATGAAAAGAGAGGAACTTGGAAAGTTGGGAACTTGAAAAGTCCTCTTATGCTTTAGTGAAAAGGCATTTCTCCCTCATCGGTAGTGGAAAGAAAAATAAAAGAGTTTAAATATAGAAACACTCCTATTAATTGTTAAAAGGGTTGGAAAGAGGGACCCACCTCGCGCCGTCGTCGTCACTCGCTCAGCTTCGGCTTTGGAAAATGATCGAGAGATTATTTTTTGGACAAAGTTTGTTTTAATTATTTAGTTAATTAATTAAATTAAATTAAATGGCCAAAACGTTTCAATTAATTAGTTAATTAACCGAAACGTTTCGATTATTCAGTTAATTGACCAACCCGACTCGGATCCGCGCGTGACCTGTTTTATTTGAATTTCCCGCCGTTGGAAGTGACTGTTCTGAAAGGTTGCAACTTTCAGAAACAACCATGACCGTTTGAAAGGTTGCAAACTTTCATGAATGGTCGTGTGGATTTTGAAAGGGTTGCAACCTTTCGAAACCAGTTCCTCTTGCCTATAAATACATTGATTCTTCATATTTTTTCCTTACGAATTTTTCTGATTTCTTCTTCTTCTTCTGCACAAAGTTTCTTCGTATATTTTACTACTGTTGAGTGGTTCGCTGACACCAGAGTTTTGGGTATCAATACACTGGTGATTGAGATCATTCTATCCTGGGAGGACATATTCCAAATCAAACCTCGGATACTAGAGGGGAATAATTTCCTTAAGGGGACACTGTGCATTCAGTAGGCTTGATCTTTTCCGTTCTATCTTTTTCCAGATTCTGGGATTTTAGTTGTTCTGAATTAATTTCCATTCTTCTGTTCTTATTGGTTCATTAAAACTTTGGTTACTTTGTATTTCTGCAAAGTTTATTGTAATCAATAATTTTGTTTTAAACACAGATTGGCAACAATAGTAGAATAAAATTTGAGATTAACTTTATTCCATAGATACTTGATTTGAGGTATTAGTTAATTTTGGTGCTAATTTATCCGATCATTTATACTAAAATAATAGAATTACTATCTCATATAAAAGATGAGATAAAATAACCTTATGAAATATCTTTGCTTATTTGATAAGTAAGATAATCATAATTATGGAATTAATTATAAATTAGTTAATTAATTTATTAAATTTGGTAAGAGTTAGACGAGCCGGGCTATAATCACATTATTTAACACATTTTAACATTACTTATTTTGATCCAAATAAATTTAAGCTATAACAATTTGTTTATTAATTCAATCTATTTTACGTACCAATCCACTTCAGACTATGGAACTGTTTCATCAAATCTCCAATGAAACATGCATATGCATGATGTAACACAAATAAATGTCATATCCTACGTACTGTATGTCTATTTATTTAGAGATAAAAGTCAAATATTTCAGCTACAAAACAGCTTGCAGAGACGCGTGCAGGAGAAAGCGGCTTCAGGACCAGCTTCAAATTTTATCGGGTTCTCATTTTTAAGATGATGGATTCAATTGCAGATAGTAAAAAAAAATTAATTTTTATTCTTACATGTATTAAATATTATTATTTTTGAATGGAAAGAGACATTTAGAAATTGATCTATTCCAAAATTACTATGTAGAAATATATTCTCCTTCACTAATTAGGCTAGGTAATAATTTTAACAACCACATTAGTAGAGGTGGAGACAAAATACCTTCTCTTTCGATCATTAATATATACTTGACTTGAATTTGTTGAAATGATTCTAAAAGAAAAGAGAGAGAGAAAATTGTGATTTAAAATCAATTATATTGTAGACATTTTATTGTTTTAAATTATTTTATTGAGAATTAAAATGAAAATTTTAAAATAAAAATTATTTTTGAATATTTATATATAAAAAAGTGTTATTCTTTTTAAATTAGATTTTTATAAAAGTATACCATGGATTGAAAGAGATAAAATATATCATGTTGATTACCACTAGTATTTATATATATATATAAAACCATAACTTTCAGCTCATGATTAATTAGGTAGCCCATAAGGTATCAAATGAAAGATATTTGAATCCTCTTTCCAACGCCATCAAAATTGCTAAATTTCAAATTTGGACGAGGGAGATATGCCCATATATATATATGGTCTAGTACATGAAACTCATGTCCTTATGCTACGAGGATAAGGTCGCATTTTCTTATGTAATCTTGTCCGCGTCAGTCAAATATGTACATGAATATATATATGGTAGTAAGTCATTCCCATGTGAATAGTTCCTGTCCTATTAAGAACCTAGCTTAAATCTTAAGAAAGGTACATTTAAATAGAGACGATTTCAAGATTTGAAAGCTTTAAATATATTATGTCGCTTTAAACGGTAAAGTATGCATATGAAATTGGTGTCAATATTCACATAGAAAAACTATAATTGATATTTATCAAACAAATTCTTTCACAAGTAAGGCCTCGTCTTGTTAATGTAGTCAAGATTTTAGTTAGAAGAAGCCCGATGTTCGATTCTACTAGTTAGCCCTAACGTTTTTCAATAATAAATTCACCAAAATAGAATGTCCACATGTTAAAAAATGAATTCGACAAAATTCAAACTTATGTCCTAAGAGAAAAACCTGATAAACTTTAACCGCTAGCATGCACCTTATACTGGTGCCACAATTAATATTTATACAATATAATTGGCATAAAATTGTGATATATAGCACTGGCGGAATTTCATATTGTGCGCCAATCATGCTTTCACCACACAACCATGCACATTATTAGGCTGGCTTGAAATGATATATTGATGGGTACTGTTAATAAGTAATAGGTCCATTCCTAAATCCTAACTTCGCATTCTGATTTGTCTTCACCAAAACAAGTACAGTACAAACAACTTTATTACTAATCCATATTCTTGTATATCCACACAAACTCCTTTCCTTTTCTACTTTTTTCTTTTATAAAATACAATAATTGTTTTCTTATTAGTATTCTATCGTTTGTTTTGGTTCATTAAGAAAAAAAAAAGACATTTTTACATTTAGAATGTGTTGGGTTAAATGTTTTGGAAAATATTTTCCAAATCAACTCATTTCTCTCAAATTTAAGGAAAATGACTTCCCTTCAAAACTTAAGCTTTCAACTTCAAATTACAATTACTTTTTTGTTGAAAAAATCAATTTATTTTGTCCCTACCCTCAAACCAAACCCCAACCCCCCCCCCCCCCCCCCCCCCCCCCCCACCCCCCCCCCCCCCCCCCCCCCCCCCCCCCCCCCCCCCCCCCCCCCCCCCCCCCCCCCCCCCCCCCCCCCCCCCCCCCCGCCCCCCCCCCCCCCCCCCCCCCCCCCCCCCCCCCCCCCCCCCAAAAAAAAATTAAAAAAATTTAAAGCTTGTTTTTAAATTTAATTTTTTCACCCCACCTCACCCCCTACCCCCACCCCCTCCCAAAAAAATATTAAAAATTATTTTTAAAAAATATTTCTAATTTCAATTTTTTATTTTTTTACCCCTTACCCACTACCCTCACTCCCCCATCTGCTCCCCTATCAGCCCCTCAACCCCCTTCAAAAAGAAAAAAAATTAAGTTTGTTTTTAAAAAATATTTTCAACTTCAAATTTTTATTTTTTCATCCCAATCCTCGATCACCCACCCTCCCTCCCTAGCCACCCCCCCTCCCCAAAAAAAATAAAAAAATAAAATAAAATTGAGTTTGTTTTTAAAAATATTTTCAACTTCAAAATTTTATTTTTTCACCCCTACACTCGACCCCCCCA
>NC_064284.1:5459443-5495686 GCF_019186545.1 Solanum stenotomum | reverse complement strand
CCCTCAACCCCCCTCACCCACCCCCCAAAAAATTTAAGTTTATTTTTAAAAAATATTTTCAATTTCAAAAATTATTTTCTAGTCTAGTAAAAATAAAAGATATTTTTCAAAAATATTTTTTATTCATAAATCAAACACTAAAAATATTTTCAGTAAAATATTTTCTACTCACCAACCAAACATGAGAAAATAAGTCAAAAATCAACTCGTTTTCCAAGAAAACAATTTCTAGGAAAACATTTTCCTTCATTCCAAACACACCCTTAATTAGCTTTGTACTCTCCTTTCTACTCATAATAAATAATTTTTTATAATCACACAAATATTATAAAATATATTTTATTCAAAAACATAAAAAAAAAAAATTAACTTTTCATTAAATTGCACTTTTGACTCAAATTATATTGCATAAAGAAAACAAGAAAAAACTATAGAAAGCACCATAAAAGATTGTGGTGCAATCGAAAAAACAACTTCTTCCTTAATAAAAAGTCTTGATTTCGAGCTTCAAGTATTAAAAAAAAAATTTAGTAGCTGAGAAGCGCTATAATTGGATAAAGCCTCGTCCAATGTGAATTTAAATTAATCGGACTTAAAAAAAAATACAGGTATAGAAAGCCCTGTGGGACCAAACCATAATAATTTGGAGGTGAAGGCCAAAAAGAGTCGCTTACAAAAGCCCCTGAAAACCTTTAACCTTCTTCCCCTACATCTCTTATAGCCATAGGAGCATCATATATACTTATCACTTCTCCTACTTTTATAGCCTCTAAATTTCCCCATGTCTCGACCACAACAAAGATATCGAGGTGTTCGCCAGCGGCATTGGGGATCTTGGGTTTCCGAAATTCGCCATCCTTCATTGTAATATTTCTTCCTCTTTCTCTCTTACTTACACTTTATTTCATCAGTCAGGAGCAGAGCTAGCTTAGAGTTTACGAGTTCGACCGAATTTGGTAGCTTTAGTAACAACTTTATATTTGTTCTGATAGTCAAACTTAATGATCATGGTTATTGAGAATCTTAGTAGCTCAGTTGGTTGATTGTCTAAACTTTCATATTATTGGTGAAGCTTCGATTTTCCATATTGTAATCCTCTCTGCATTCCCCCTTACCCTATCCCCAATCAGTGGCGGATCGAAGCTAGAATTTTTAATAAATGGTTTAAAATTTGAAGAACTATACACACAGACTAATGAAGGGATTAACATCTACTGTATATATATATATATATAAAATAATTTTACTTATGTATAAATAATAATATTTTCCACCAAAGAGTAGGATGAACCCCTAAAAGAAGGCTGGTTCTGCCCCTGTGACCCCAATTTAATTTTTGCTGGTGAATTTAATTACTATAGTTATACAGGAAGACAAGGATCTGGCTAGGAACATTTGAGACATCAGAGGATGCTGCGAGGGCATATGATGAAGCAGCAAGACTCATGTGTGGTCCAACAGCACGCACTAATTTCCCTTACAATGCCACAGAATCAACACGGTTTCTGTCTTCTGCTTTGATAGCTAAACTTCAAAAATGCCACATGACATCTCTCACTGCTATGTCAAAGAGAACTGGTAAGACAAAATTGGAAGATAAAAAAGAGAAGGAGATATCCACGAAGAGGGGAGATGGAGAAGAAAGGCAGAGTGAGAGTGCATCACAACAATACATGAAGTCACTGGAAGATGAACATATAGAACAGATGATTGAGGAATTGCTTGATTATGGATCTATTGAGATGTGTTCTGTTCTCAATGAATAAGATTATAAATGCAATAAATTAGCTTCAAATGGAATTATTCCGTCTCTCTAACTCACTATGTCACTACTACTCCACTTCATTTATTTTTCACTTGTCCACTCTATTAAAAATAGATAATTTATCATGTAATTTGTTCTAATCTTGGTCATTGTTCTAATGGTGATGGTCGTTGGTTATTCTAATCTCCTTTATTAGAATTTCTGATCAAGTGTGTGTTAAAAAATGACAAAAGTCTCATATTGATGGTTAATGAGATGGGTGGACTCCTTATAAGGCTTGGACAATTCTCCTTCCTAGCTTTTAGTGCATGAATTAAGTCTAAGATCTAATTTAACGGTGTGAATTCGAGAGGGGAGGGTATGAACAAGTTTTTCAGAGCAGAGACGTACATTCTCATAAAGTCTCTTCCTGACAGTGCGTTAATTAGAGGGATATGATCCTTTTGTCTACAAAATTCTGAAACTTAACAGACACGGATACTTTAGGAAAGCAGTAAACTTTTTGACCATTGATTTCACGCTCGTTTTAATTAACTCAAAAGTTTGCTTCTTTCTTCCGGTGAATCCACAACCAAATATTCCATTAACAGAAATCTTGCCTTCATAATAATGTCACATCTAATAATTTATATGTGAGATTCTTCGAATTTCAAAATCAAATAATTTAATTTGGATAAACACGGAACCATGCTAGTTTTATCTGTATTGTTTTAATTTTATTGAGTGTCTCAGAAGGGAATGCATCTTAACGAGACAAAAAGAAATTGTAAATGCACTAAATTAAAAGGTGAATAGGCAAAACGAAAATGACTTAATCAAATTAGTCTTTTCTTTCACATCGGTAACAGTACATTAAATAGGAAATGCCTAATTGAATTTGACCAAGACTAAGATTAGAATGGTGACATCTTAACTATTTTGAACAATATATCAGTTGAAATTTGAAATATAAAGGTGAATACACAACAGTAATGCTATTATGAAAACCAGACCTTTTTCTGGGGAGAAATTAAAATATGTAGCAAAAATGCAAATTGAAGAGAAATTTGGTTAAGTACAAGACAAGAGTGATAACTAATGAACAGTGTCTTTCGGGTAAGTGTTGTTTGGCTCTCATTCCGACACGTGCACATTAATTATGACATGACATATATGATTCTAAGATATTTGAATTTGTTTGAGTAGTTTGACTCGATATAAAATTTTATTTTAAATGTATTATGATATTTTGTGCATATGGAATTTTTAATGCTATAATATTTGTATATATTAGTATCTTTTTTCATAGTTTGTGACGGTCATTTATTTCTATGCTCCTCAGAACAATTTTTTTTCAACATAAATTTTGTGAATCAATTGTCAATTTCATTGAAGAATTAATATAAATGGTAAGTTCCAAGGAGGGAATAACTTTTGCCGTTAACATTAATTATTTATTTCTCAAATAAGCTAAAAAAATATACATCAATCATATTTTCTCTATCCTTAATTACTTGTCTATTTTTAAATTAACACACTTATTAAAAAAATAATGATTAATATAGTGAATTTACTATTTTATCCATATTAATTATGAAGTGTGAATTTAAAACTTGAGATTTTCAAAAAGTTCTACCTTTTTCAAAATAATTAATTGAGAGTATAATATATGAAAAAAAATTGTCCTTTTTTTATTAGTCGAAATGGGAAACTAAAAAAAGAAAAGTAGACAAGTAATTTCAGCCCACTTTGTTTCATGACATTCCTTTTAGAAGAGTGTTTAATAGAGACTTGGGATAGAGGGAATATTCAATTAGTCCATATATTGTGATAAAATGTTCATATGAAAGCCCAAAATAAACAAGTAAAAGTGAACAAAATAATGTGTGGAAAAATATTTGATCTACGTCAGCCAATTATGAATATTCTATCGAAACGTGCGAAGTCAAAATAGTAAATACATACGTATCTAACCTAGAAAAATTCTGTTAATTAATATTCCACTAATTTGGTAGCATTGAAGTCGCAGTCACTACGTAGTTGTGCAAGTCCACCCTACACACCCAATAATACATTGTTTTTACGACGATGAATTTTTTAGTACTTGCATATTCTTTTCCAACATTTTCAGTCAAATACTACTTTAAAATATTTAAAAAATTAAAATAGAACATAACAAATGTTTGGTTTTTATTTAATTCATAATTAGATTTTATAGTCAGTGTAATTTTGTTTCTTAGTATTATAAACATTGGTGCTCACACATTTTTTTGTAATGAGATTTAATAACTTTTGCACTTTTTTATGAGTAACAATTTCACTTTAAAGTTTCTATTTTAACATTAATGAAGTGATTTATAGTCATGCCAAATCAAACCACATCACATAAATTGAGACGGGAGAGTATTAGAAAAAAAGAGAAACGAAAAAGGAAAGAAATTAGTAATTACCGCTAGTTTTAGTTGGTTTAGAATGATTGGTAGGGAGTAAGTAACTCTCACTCAATCCGTTACCTTAGTAAAGCTTAATTAGTTGAATTAATGGGAGTCATCGTACTATAATAATACTACCTATTTACTTCAATTCAAATCTCAATCTATTACACAAATCCGTTAATACCAGACCTAGTCAAATTATGTTTCATTTATCGTCTCAACAATGTTCATTATGAACAATAATTTCTGATTAATTTATATGTGTGTGTGTGTTATATTAGTTGTAGCTGACAGAAAGTGAGTAGATTAAACATGGCGGATCAAAAGGAAACCGTCAGCTTGGATGATATCAAGAAGGAGAACGTTGATCTTGTACGTTTTTCATTTGGTTTTTATATGATAGTATGATCGTCATTTGCAATAGAAAATGTGATTTCTTTTATTTCTTACGTGATGTTTGAATCTTCGTGATGAAAATTCTGACTCTGCATATTATGTTGGTGTATTTATGTACTAATCAAGAATGAATCTTGTTGTCCGGGGAAAATGTCTAACATGCATTGCTTTGTATGTTGTACAGGAAACAATACCAGTGGATGATGTATTTAGGATATTGGTAAGTTCCAAGCAGGGATTGGAATCTCAGGATGCATCTAAAAGGCTTGAAGTGTTTGGCCAAAACAAACTTGAGGAGAAAAAAGAGAATAAGATCTTAAAATTTTTGGGTTTCATGTGGAATCCCTTGTCATGGGTTATGGAAATTGCTGCTATCATTGCTATTGTATTGGCAAATGGACAGAATAGGCCACCAGATTGGCAAGATTTTCTTGGAATTGTGATCTTGCTTGTCATCAACTCTACGGTTAGTTTCATCGAAGAAAACAATGCAGGCAATGCTGCAGCAGCCTTGATGGCTGGTCTTGCTCCTAAGACGAAGGTGATAAGAGATGGTAGCTGGAAGGAGATGGATGCAGCATTGTTAGTACCAGGGGATGTGATAAGTATTAAGTTGGGGGATATTGTACCGGCTGATGCTCGTTTACTTGATGGAGATCCCCTGAAGATTGATCAATCTGCTCTCACGGGTGAGTCATTACCCGTGACAAAGCACCCAGGGGAGGGAGTTTACTCTGGTTCCACATGTAAACAAGGTGAAATTGAGGCTGTTGTTATTGCAACTGGAATCAGCACCTTTTTCGGAAAAGCTGCTCATCTTGTTGATAGTACCAATAATGTTGGCCACTTCCAGAAGGTAAAAATTCTTACATTTTGATTGAAAAGTTGAAATGGAGCTCATCCAGCTGACTTAGATGATTTTGACAGGTGTTGACAGCAATCGGAAACTTCTGCATATGCTCTATTCTAGTTGGAATCATCATAGAAATACTGGTTATGTACCCAATTCAGCACAGGAAGTACAGAGATGGAATTGATAATCTGCTTGTTCTTCTCATTGGAGGGATTCCAATAGCCATGCCTACTGTATTATCGGTCACTATGGCTATTGGATCTCACAAATTGTCAGAACAAGGTGCCATTACTAAGAGGATGACTGCTATAGAGGAGATGGCTGGAATGGATGTTCTTTGTAGTGACAAGACAGGAACTCTTACATTAAACAAGCTTGAAGTAGACAAAAGTTTAGTCGAGGTTTGTGAATTAACATGACGTTTCTTGTATTTGAAGCGATAAGCCAAAGTGTAAGCTAACTAGATTGTCTTATTCTTTGGGAGGGGTGGTACAGGTCTTCGCAAAGGATATGGACCAAGATACTGTTATTCTTCTTGGGGCCAGAGCTTCAAGGGTTGAAAACCAGGATGCTATAGATGCTTGCATTGTCGGAATGCTAGCAGATGCCAAGGAGGTAGAAAACTTATCGATTCATTTATGATAGGCCAACTTTCATCGACAGAAAGTGCATCAACTTACTTGTACCTGAATTTTTTATTTATGTGGGACTCTCTAGGCTAGAGCTGGGATTCAAGAAGTGCACTTCCTGCCTTTTAACCCTGTTGACAAGCGCACAGCTATTACTTATATAGACACCAATGGCAATTGGCATAGGGTTAGCAAAGGTGCACCAGAACAGGTAAGCAATAGCACTTGATACTTCTTTCTGTCTATAACTGAGTTGGTTACATAATCATTTGAATTCTGTTACCAGATTGTTGATCTTTGTCGCCTAAGTGAGCATGTAAAGAGGAAAGTTCACTCCATCATTGACAAGTTTGCTGATCGTGGTCTTCGCTCTCTTGCAGTGGCTCAACAGGTGAAAAATTTAATAAAGCCAAGTCTGTAGTATCTTTTTTTCTGCTTCAAACTAAAGCCAGTGAATGTGTTCTTTATTAATACAGACTGTACCAGAGAAGACAAAGGAAAGTCCAGGATCGCCTTGGGTCTTTGTAGGGCTCTTGCCTCTTTTTGACCCTCCAAGGCATGATAGTGCAGAAACAATTAGGCGTGCCCTTGTCCTTGGTGTCAATGTAAAAATGATAACTGGCGATCAGCTTGCCATAGGCAAGGAGACTGGTCGTAGGCTTGGCATGGGAACAAACATGTATCCTTCTTCCTCCCTCCTGGGGCAGCACAAGGATGAAAGTATTGCTAACCTCCCTGTGGATGAACTCATCGAGATGGCTGATGGCTTTGCCGGAGTCTTTCCAGGTTACTAACTATTTCCCATATATTTTTTTTTACTGTTGATAAGTCATCCTCCTGACTTCTATTACTAACAATCTTTATACTTGTATTTGCGCGATTTTTTGGAACTGTGTAGAGCACAAATATGAGATTGTGAGGAAGCTCCAAGAAAGAAAGCACATTTGTGGTATGACAGGAGATGGTGTGAATGATGCCCCTGCTTTGAAGAAGGCAGATATAGGCATAGCTGTGGCTGATGCTACTGATGCTGCTCGTAGTGCATCAGACATAGTTCTCACGGAGCCAGGATTGAGTGTGATAGTTAGTGCTGTTTTGACCAGCCGAGCTATATTTCAGAGGATGAAGAATTATACCATTTATGCTGTTTCTATAACCATCCGAATTGTACTAGGGTTCATGCTCATTGCATTAATCTGGAAGTTTGATTTCTCACCTTTCATGGTTCTTATCATTGCCATTCTTAATGATGGAACCATCATGACCATATCTAAAGATAAGGTGAAGCCATCACCCATGCCTGACTCATGGAAACTTAGAGAAATATTTGCCACTGGCATAGTTCTTGGTACTTACCTAGCCGTGATGACTGTTATCTTCTTTTGGCTTGCACACCAGTCAAATTTCTTCAGTGTAAGTAAATTGTGCACTACTCAATTAACAAACAACATAACTGAAATGTTGCTTATCGATCCAACTTGCACTGTATTTGCAGGACAAGTTTGGAGTAAGATCGATTAGAGACAATGTACACGAGCTCAATGCTGCACTGTATCTTCAAGTCAGCATTGTTAGTCAGGCACTCATTTTCGTAACTAGGTCAAGGAGTTGGTCTTACGTAGAACGACCTGGTTTCCTTCTGTTAGCTGCTTTTTTTGTAGCACAGCTGGTAAGTTGGTTAGTTTCCAGTACCAGATTAGCCGTTAGCAGTTAGCACCATAGAACTTCACCTCTAATGATTTGTTTATCTTTCAGGTTGCCACCATAATTGCAGTATATGCAAACTGGGGTTTTGCTAGGATCCATGGTATTGGTTGGGGTTGGGCTGGTGTTATTTGGCTTTACAGTATTATTTTCTACATACCTCTAGATTTTCTAAAATTCGCAATCAGATACATTTTGAGTGGCAGAGCCTGGAACAGTATGATTGAAAACAAGGTACTTCACATCAACAATGTTCATATCAATAAAAAATTTACCTAACATGTTATGACTTGTGACACTCTCTTCCTACTGTGCAGGTTGCTTTCACAAACAAGAAGGATTATGGTAGGGGAGAAAGAGAGGCACAATGGGCATTGGCTCAACGCACATTGCACGGACTTCACCCTCCTGATACTTCACAGATGTATGACAACAAAAGCTATAATGAATTGTCTGAAATAGCTGAGCATGCCAAACGTCGTGCTGAAGTTGCAAGGTATTTCTGATTGATATTTCCTTATTGCAGCTTGCAGGGGTCATTTTTCAATAGCTTAACGATTTTCTAATTTCGATTCTTCTGCATTTGTTAATAGGCTAAGAGAGCTTCATACACTCAAGGGGCATGTGGAGTCAGTGGTGAAGCTCAAGGGACTTGACATTGAGACAATTCAGCAACATTACACAGTGTAGTACAGCAACCACAGTACAAAAGTCAGTTGGCAAATAAAGAGTTAGAAATAAGAAATAGAAAACTGTTTCTAGGTTCCCTCTTTCCGTTCCTTTCATTGCTGATTAGCAGATAATATGTGCTCTGGGAATAATGTAGCAAACAAGGTCGGAAAGCAGAGGTCTCGTAAGAGCTAGACAGTTTCCTTTTTAGCTTGTACTTGTATTCTACCAGCTTTTAACTACTTTAATTGTAATTAGCCAAATTCAGAAATTGCAGCATTTCAGTTTATGCAAATGAGATTCACTTTGCTGAAATTTATTCTCTTTACAACAAACATGTGGTGACTCGTGAGATTTGAACCAAATTTTAACAAGGATTCGAGTTGTGTACCTCTCCAGTAGCAACTCCATCTTGCATTACTTAAGGGCATGCTTCAAAAATATCATTCCGCGCTAGCTAGTCTCCAAAACATAATGAAAGTTTCTTATCTAATCAAAAGAACGATAATGAAAGAGATCACAACGCAACAAGTCAACAAGTAGTGTTAACTCATATATTATTGACATCTTAGTTGAAAAACCCTCTTCATACACTTTAAGTCACATAGCATTAAGATTAAATTCTTTCTGTTTCTGTTTGTAAAATTAAGAAACAAATTAATTCAGTGCTTAAATCTATAACCAGCTTGATTTAGAAACCACAATGCTCCTTCAGCTGCATTCTCTGCTGCAGCTTTCTTCTTTGAATGTGGATTGCCCATACACTCTATAGTTGTTGTACGAAGACCTCTTATTTCCACAATTACCTTGAAGGTGAACCTGTATTTTAGCTTCTCGATCATTCTAACAACTCATTATACGTTTAATATCTATTCGTAACTCAGTACTACTATACTATAAACCAGTGTTTTAAAAGGCGAGGGCGTACTTTTAAATTGGAATAGTAATAAACTTACAACTTATGGTGATCTGGACCTTCATCATTGCAACATTCAAATAAAGGTGCTTTCCAATGATTTACTGCACAAATCTCATACAAATGTGATTTGGTGGAGCCCTGATTTTGAGTACCTGTTAAAAAAATCAAACATACTTTTTTCACTTGAAATCTATGGCCAAAAGCTTACTTAAAATTCGTGTACAGTCAATATCTATCCACTATGAATAGTTTTGGCAGCTTTATATTTACCTTTGCCTTTGGAGTTCCCATCCATGACGGCACGAAGCGGGCGAAACGTATCCGGGTCGGGTACTGTTTCACTTCTATATTCTCCTCGAAGCCGCTGAAGAACTCTTTCAGCTTCACTATGTTCCATTATGTTCCAGAAACATCCAAATTAATCTTATCATAAACTCCAATTATCATCAAATTACAAAATTATAGAGATACTATAATTGTGTTTTGAGTGTCGATAACGAATTAGTATTATAGAGATTTTGGTGAATATTTTTTTAATTCTTATTTTGGAGCTGTTCTAGAATCATCTTAATAGATCTTATTCATATTTTGTACATAGTGTCACAGTCATAGTGTTGGGTACACTAATTGAAAGGTAGACAGTTGAATTAATTACTACAATTAATTAAAGTTAGGCTTCTCTTGAATTTATTGATTTATAGCCGCAGCTTTCCCTGCTGTGTCATTGTTGATGAATGCGTGTACGAAAATAATATTTCAAGGATTTGACACAAGTGCGACAAATTCTTTTTTGGAGAGTCTGAGCAACATAGAAACACAAATGTACAGATACAATAGAATATTTTTTTTTTTAAAAAAAAGAGGTTTGATAATTTTTTTCCATTTGCAGAAAACTTGTTATTCTTCTGAGATGCTTTCTAAATTGGGATGCCATTGATCGAAAGACGAAAGCCTTGTGGGCGAAACTCCTGTTGATGTTTCATTGGGATCTACAGTTCTCTGTTTTCTGTTCAGAAAATTTGTTTCTGAGGATCCCAAGCTGTTGCTTGATGATGTTGTTTCAGTACTCATAACATTATTTATACTAGCTGGTTTGTTGATCTTCATCCCTGTTAATAAGCAGGTAAAGCAATTTTCATCCTGCGATTGTGAATCTCTGTTTTCTTGTCTCAGAGAAGAATAAGGAACCTCTGAATTTTTGTTTGAATTTCTATGAAACAACCAGCAGTTAGAAAAACTGCCTTCCTGATTTTCTGTTGTGTTTTCCTTAAGATTTGATTGTTTCTGAAGTTTATGAACTAGAGCTGGAGAGGATTTCAAGGCGAGGGATTGAAGTCTTTTAAGGGTGCTTATAGGCACAATATAGAATTTTTGGCCAGGCATGAGAGTGGTTTCCGGTGGCAGAATGGCCCATGGCTGCTGGAAAACTGTTGGATGACAAATCCAACTTTTCGGGTTTCTGTTGATTATTTCTGATGCAAGAATAGGCCTGTCATGAAGTTCTATATGTCCTCCTGGATGAACAATTTTTACAAACATGTTTTTGGTATTACGACTGCATATCCAGTTCGTAAAGGCCATGATTTTTTAAGCATATAACCCGAATTTGTTTCCTTTTCGGGGTGCCAGGGGAAGAGTAGATCAGGTGAATTAATAGTTATGAGCTGGGATGGTTAATGAAAAAGAGAGCATATTTTTTTAATACTATTGTGTTTGATGTAAACATCCTTAGATATTGCCGTGAGGTTTACTAAGAACGGAATCTTACATGTACGTAAACAATAAATTCCTTGGTGTGTCGTCCAGCAATCAGGATTTTGTTTTTATCGGTCTACGAAAGAAAACTGTATTTGGAGGTATAGATATTGACAAAGGAAAGAAGTGCAGCTGGAAAGTGTATATAACGGAGTACAAATGAAATTTGTCTGGATAGTATAACGGCAAGGGTAAATTTGGCCTGATAGTATAACAGAGAGTAAACGTAGACAATATCCAAAAGTAGAGAGGTAAATTTGACCCTTCATGTGTTTGTGAATGAAACACATCTGATATACCGATGGTAGCCAAGTTGGTGTGACTGAAAACTTCAAGGAAACCAGCTATTGACACTGGTTTTCCAGAAGGAGAATCTTCAAACTAGGAAGAAAAACACTGTCCTTTTGTCTTTCTTAATGTGAATGCTGTTTCACTAAATTATACGTTCAAATTGTACCACGTGACTATCTAAGACAATGAACTGGATATTCTTTTCCCCCTTCTATGACACCAGTTGTTATTAAAGTTCAAATTCAACTGGTAGGTTGACGGTTCGAGTTACACTGGAGGGTAAGTGGGAACAACACTGATCGATCTTCCTAGGGAATGGGGTGGGAAAAAAAAGAAAACTCAATCTAGCCAGCAGCTGATGAGGAAGTACCCTTCCTTAAAAGAGGATGGCATTTATCATTTTTATGGTCCCAGATCCACAAAAATTGTAGGCCATGCTACACATGGTTTGCATTAATGACATACATTTATCTTCTTTATTGGAGAAGTAGAAGAAGGCCGAAAAAGGTGTGCTTGAATGAGAGACTACATTTTTATCCTATCTGCCAAGGAATACAAAAAAATCAGCACGTGAAGCTCAACAAGGTGGGGAAAGGGGTAGGAGAAGCTGGAGCCTGGCCAAGCTAATCATAATAGCTATTGATGGACAAGAACTAAGCAGAACAGAAAAATTTTTGTATACACAAAAATACTGGAATATTTTCGCAAGTCATTCTTTACACTAGAAGAATATTAATTCCTCTAATACATAATAACACAACCATGAAAGGCCAAAAACTTGAAGTGATATCAGAGCTTTTGCTACCTCAAATTTACAATTATATACACACAGCATAACTTTTTCTTTTGGTGAGTGGTCCTACACTAAATTCATAGCAAAAATTGCATTCGACAAATAACAAACAAAAGATGCAAGAAAACAAGAGGAAAGGTCAAGTTGCTCATTCAATTACCAGCTTCAGTGTCTATAGTAAACTTTGAACGAAGCAACTCATCTTGTTAAGCGCTAATAGATAGTGCAGAATCCGCAATTCTCAGGGACCCACCAAGGTCAATTGGTACAAGGGGAATGAAGGAGTGCAGGACATCTGTTATCAGTGGTCGGTAACTTGGTTCTGGTTGTACACATAGCACGGCTACAGCAGCAACCTATCAAATCATCCATTTTGATTCCATAAGTTAAAATAGTAAAATGAAAGTAATAACTTGACAAAAGATCCAAGTGCACTCACTTGATACAAGTGCTTCAGGTCCATTCCATCTCTAATGACAGAATCAACAATATTAGGGAGCTTTGCCCTGTCAGTTAGTTGTGGCATCGCCTGTTTGACATGAAATTACTTAAATGTCAGCATCCCGTTAGCTCAAAGAGATTTAGAGCAATCATTCCAGTATGATTAGACTATCTCTTGCATAACATACCCATGTGACTATAGATTGACATTGAGCTCCCTCTAGTCTCTCCACTGGTCTTCTCCCCAGCAAAAGCTCCAGCAGTATAATGCCGAAAGCATAGACGTCACTCTTATCAGTTAATTTCCCTGAAGCGCAGCAAAAATATAGGCAAAAATGTTTTAATTTCAGATTTCTGGTTAGGATGTTATTTCATATGAGGAGAGCGTGAAAAACAAGATTTAACATTTACATTGTTAATTTGAGAAAAAGAAAAAAGAAATTTAGCATTCATTTCTTTTTCATTGGCATACAAAGTACTGTGGACTAGGTAAGAGCTTTTGCAACTTCATTGGAGTATCCTTTATTTGTATCAGCAATTTCTTTCCACTTCAACTTAATTGGCCAAAAGCTAGGTAGCACTCAACCAATAATGGTACAGAACTGAACTCTGCCTTTTGAAATGAACTTATCAGGGAATATATTTTTGGACATTAACATTTAAATATCAATCTCAAGATACTAGTTAACATTTTCTCTTTCCCTTTTTCTTCAACGTAACAAAGAAACAACGTTGAAGCCTCGAAGGTAAAATGGTCATCACAAGGGAGTCAAAACATTAATGTGAAGTTCAGGCGTATCTTGGAGAAGCAAAGTCATCATATTAGAGAAGAAATGAGAATCTCGTAAGCAAAAGAAGAGAAGCCTATCTTCTTCATATAATCTAATTGTTGATAAATCAAATATGTACCGATAGCAATTACATCAGGAGCTCAGTGATGATGGTGCTTCTTTGTATATGCTTTTGCAGATGGGTATATGAATTCTAGGAGGGCCCAATTTTTTCTAATCTTAGAGGAGCAAAGTGAGGATAATTCTTGGGAGACACTTCTATGACATGAAACAGAAGACAAGATAAGTAAATTGGAAGTGTCTACTAGATGAGGCACCTTCAAACAAATTAACATCAACATCATCTTCATTTAGCAAATTGTGATAAAATGGGGAGTCTCACGTACCATCTAAAAGGTACTCTGGAGCCACATAACCCAGAGTTCCTGAAAGCTTTATATTGCTCTTGCTCAAGTTCCATCCAGCTATAGCAAGGCCAAAATCAGAAAGCTGATCAAAGTAAAAGCTGACCGATTCAGACAAGCCAAAACATACCAAAATGTCTATAAAGGAGAAGCAATTGAGTGAGATCTATGTGCTTATATTGCTAGTTTACCTTTGCATTGAAGTTGGAATCCAGTAGAACATTAGATGACTTGAGATCTCTATGGATTACAGGGGGGTTACAGCGTTCATGGAGGTATTCTAGTCCCCTGGTCAATTTCAACAGCATAACTCTAACATTAACTTCCAGAAACACAGAACTGAGGGAGAAAAAAGAAAGAGGTAGCACTAATAAATCATAACATTACATACCTAGCCACATCCAATGCAATTTTCATGCGAAGATGCCAAGTCAAAGCTGATCCACGAGGAGGTCCTGATCACGCAGGTCAACTCAATTATGGAAAACGGATAACAATGTAGATAGCATATATACACTTATTCTCTTTTGTACTTTATATCAGGACATAGATATGGCTATTACCATGCAATTGGAATTCCAAAGATCCATTCTGCATCATCTCATACACCAGGAATTGTGCATTGCTATGAATGCAGTACCCAAGAAGCAAAATAATATTTTGATGCTGAAATTTACTCAACATGTCCACCTCATTCTGAAATTCAATCAGATATCTGTTTTAGCACAAAATAATTATCACTATGGTTACATTCTGGGTCAAAATCTATCAGACTACCTCAAATTCTTTCTCAGCATCCTGATCCCCACCATGAGTTCTTTTAACAGCTGCTTGGACGTCGTCACTGAATTGAGCTTTATAAACACATCCTAATCTACCTTCTCCTATAGAATTCTTCTCATTGAAATTATCAGTTGCAGCTACTAACGACTGGTACTCGATCACAGCAACTAGTCCTTTCTTACCGACAGTTTTTAAAGAAGGGAACTTGGCCATTATAGGACCCCATGAAAGCCCCTTCACAGGCTCTACACCATAAATTTGGAACAAATAAACAATGTGCAAGCTTGGTACAGAAAATGAAACAATTTAAATAACCAACAGAAACTCAAACCATCCTTCAAAAAAGTGACTTCTTTTAATAACAAAGTTACCTCCTTTCTGATGTCCTTGTTCGACGGATTTCTTCCGTGTTTTCAGTCTGTATATCCAAAAGCAAGATGAAAACAGCAGAATTCCACCAAGAAGGGTTGAAGCAACAATAAGTGAAATCAAAATTCTCTTGTTTAGATCCTGGTGGTGAACCACTTTGAACTCTGCAACTCCTGATTTGAAAATAAAAGTAGATTCAATGAGGTTGAGCTTTGATTAGAAACTAAAACTACAAAAAGAGAAATGCTCCTTTTCCATTTCCAATCTTTAGCTTATTGAAAGAAGAAAATATGGTCCTTTTCAATTTTAAATTTTTCTTGAGAGAGCATCATTATGTCTGCCATCAAAAGGGTAATGAAAATTTCAAAAAAGCAAAAGTACCCTGCAAATCAGTTCAAAAAAACAGAGAGGGAGGTAACAAATCTAAGTATCAAACTGCAAGTTCCTTCTAACTTCAGCATAAGTTAACTAATTGCACCTTCAATGTGTACCCATCAAGAAGATCCATACAAAAAAAAAAGATTGTTTTTTTTTTTTGCATTGTTAATTACCAGGAGAAGGGGCGTCCTTATCAGAATAAATTTGAAAAATGGGTCCTTTCTCAGTAGGAAGAACTGGATCGGCACTAGGAGGCTGTGGCGTTACATCAACTGGAGCCGACAACAAAGGAGTAACAAAAACCCAAATGGGTATAAGCAAGATGAGTAGTTTCATCTCTTTTGTTGCTTCAAAATGACATACAAAACTAACAATCAGTGATATTTCTGCAGAAAGACTCGAAATCTTTTTGAAAATTGAAATGTGGATAGTAAATGGGGTATCTCAGTTATGCTTTTTAGCAGAAAAAATGGAAAGAAAGGGACAAAATAATGTGGCAGATGGTAGTCAGGAAAATGAAAAAGGAAAAAGGAAAAGCAAGTTTGTTTTTGTAAACCTGAAAAAGCTAAAAGGGGAAGAGAGACACAACAATCTCGTGGCAGTTATCAAAAGTTGAAAATCCTTTCATCAGAGAGTTAAGAAATTCACGTATTCTATATAGTCTATCTAATGTAGGGTCTGTTTGGAAAGCCACCTGGTAATTGGAATTGGTGTAATTACTAGGGTAGTAATTACTAGCCTAGTAATTACACAGTCTAGTAATTACATTGACCTGTTTGGTTACCACAGTGTAATTACAGTGTAATTCCCTTTGTCCTGTTTGGTTGGACGAATGTAATTACACAGTTAAATTTTAAAATAGATCAGATTTTGAATAAATATATTTCTATGTATAACTGATTGTTAGAATCGATTTTTTAATTTTTTTTTATTATTATTATTATCAGAAATTAAAAAAAAAAAATTAATTCTCATATTTATTTTAATCTCAAAACTAACAAGAGAAAATATAAAAATAAAATTTATACATAATCTACCTAGACATCAAAATATGAAAGTAAAATAAATCTTGCTTGAATGCCGTTCTTAGAAATGGAAATATCCAGACAAAAAAGGAAGAAGTGTCTTGGTATTCCAAACAAAAATATATTAAAAAAATATAATATTAAAAAATTCATGTAATTACATGGTGTAATTACACTCAATTCCTTACTATCCCTTGGGAATTGAGGAGTGTAATTACTCCCCCTCAATTACACCCAATTCCCCTCTTACCAAGTAATTACTTGGTCTACCAAACAGGACAAAGAGAGTAATTACACCAATTACACCAATTCCCAATTCCATTGTGGCCTTTCAAACAGGCCCGTAATGTCTATGCCTGGCTGGCTGGCTGGCTGTATTGGAGATTGTGCTAGTGGGGTTTTGACACTATTTTGTTATGTATTGGGGATTTATTTGGGAGAAGAGAGTGTTGAGTGTGAAATTAGTGCTCACTCCCATATCTTAATTATGTTAGTTAATGATTTTTGAGTGTCAAACGATTATTTTTTTCTTTTTTAAATATTTTAAAATTATCAATATTAAAATTCTTTGACAATTACTTTGATATGTTTTAAACAATCAATACTAAATTTCTTTGTTCAAAATTTATATGATAAAGAAACTGTCATTTTGAATTTATTTATTAATGAAATAATTTATGACCAGATAAGTGGTCAAATAATGTTTTAAACCACACATTTTAAAAGACTTTATTTTTTTTTGTTAAATTGTGTGTCTAGTCAAACAGTGTTAAAATGGAGAGAGTTGACTTAGAGCCTGTTTGGATTAACTAGTTTTTAAGTTGAAAAATAAAAAGTAGGGGGGAGACTTACTTTTAATTTTTGATTTATTTTAAATCATTTTTTACCTTGTCAAACACCCCCCTAACTTATTATAAATCATTTTTGACTTATTTTAAGTTATTTTTTATATTTTTCAAACAATTCCAGAAGTCAAAAACTAACTTAAAAGTGAATTTGACCAACTTTTAAGCTTAGAGGGTGTTTGGGTTAGCTTAAAAGTTGGTCAAACTTACTTTTAAGTCAGTTTTTTACTTTTGAAAGTATTTGACAAATATAAAAATAACTTAAAATAAAAAAAAATGACTTACAATAAGTTAGGAAGTGTTTGAGAGATTAAAAAATAACTTAAAATAAGTTAAAAACTAAAAGTAAGTCTCTCTTTACTTTTTATTTTTAAACTTAAAAGTCATTTAAGTTTGATTTTTTTATTTTTTACTTAAAGACTACTTTTTTAAAGTCAATCCAAACAGGTTCTTAGTACTCCCTCTGTTCCTTTTTAATTATCATAATTTTCTTTTTGAGAGTCAAATTATATGAATTTTGACTAACATTTTAAAATATATTTTTCATCATACTGATATGAAAAAGTTGTAATTTGTAGTACACATTTAAAAAGACTTTATATTATTTTGTTAAATTTTGTGTCAAGTCAAACAATGTTAAAATTGAGAGAGTTGACTTAGAGATTGTTTGAATTGACTTAAAATTTGGTCAAATCTATTTTTAAGTCGGTTTTGACTTCTGGAAGTGTTTGACAAATATAAAAAGAACTTAAAATAAATAAATAAAATAACTTAAAATAAGTAAAAAAAAAAAGACTTAAAACTAGTTAGGAAGTGTTTGAGAAGGTTAAAAATAACTTAAAATAAATAGGTCTCTCCATACTTTTTATTTTTAAACTTAAAAGTCATTTAAGTTTGACCTTTTATTTTTTACTTAAAAATTATTATTTTTCAAGTCAATCCAAACGGGCTCTTAGTACTCTCTCTAATACTTTTTAATTATCATAGTTTCCTTTTTGAGAGTCAAACTATATGAACTTTGACTAACATTTTAACATAAATTTTTTCCATCATATAGATATGAAAACGTTGCAATTTAAAGTACTTTCCATATAGTTTTTAAATATCTAATTTTTTATTTTAAAATATAGAATTAATGTAATCTAATATAGATTTGCAATTTAGTCAAGTTTACTCTAAAAAACACAACATAAACTAAAAAGGAATGGGAAAAAAAAGTTTTTATATAATTTTTAAATATGTAACTTTTCTATAAAAAATAATAATTTTATATTTAAATTTACGCTTTTATATATAATAAAACTTAACTCTCAAACATTTGAATTGAATGTATTTGAACAAGGGAGTAAATGTTTTTATATAGGTGCCATATATTATAACAATCAATCTCATTTTATGGGTAATGAATCTTTTGGAGCCAATGATATAACATTTTTAAAATTATAAGATTCAAAAGATATTTATATTTTCTTATACACAACATTTTGATCAATTGGACATAAAAGATTTTACTTGAAAGGTTTAAAATATTCAAAAGTGTTATTTTTATATTAGTAAATTTTTTTTATCTAATTAAACTATGAAAAAAGGTAAAAAAATATCCCTAAATTAAAAAAAAAGGTTTAAAAATATCCTTTATCTATTTTTGGTCTAAAAATACCCTTCTACTCATTTTTTGATTTAAAAATATCATTCCATTCACTTTTTTTACTCACATATACTCTTAAAACAAACTACCCTCTCTTTATTTCGTTTTTAAAATAATTTATTATTTGTCATTTTCTTATTGGATGAAATAAAAACCTCACCTTTTCTAGATTTTCACCACAATTTATCGAAGTCAAAAGAACCTCTATTTTATTTTATTTTCTTCAAAAAATCTAATAGTTTTTTGTATTTATTGCATTTTATTTTTTAAGTTTGTTTTGGATTGATGAAGAAGGATATTGTTTTGACTTGATAAATTATATGAAAAAAATTTAAAACTTTTTTAAAAACCACCATATTAGTATTTTGTATTTGTTGTAGGGTTTTTAAAAATTATTTTTCGGGGGTCATGAAACAAGTATATTTTTTAACTTGAATAAATTATGAAAAACAATCTTTAATTGTTTAAAAAAATATCTATATTATTTATCGAATATTATATGTTTTTTTTTTGTCTGTGTATGTTATGTGGTTCGTGTATTCATCACATGTATATTTTTATTCTTTTTCAAATGAATTGTACAATAAAATTATTTCCACGGTTAGAAAATGAAAAAAATAAGAAATATTACTTGTGAAGCATTGATGAAGAGGTTAAGATACTTCCCCCTCTCTAAAATAGGTTAAACTAAAATAAAGCTCTCGAAGAAAAAAAATACCAGCCTGAGGGTGTAGTTTGTAGGTAGTGAAAATTAATTACATAATTAAATTTGATCAGAAGTGTGTTAACATACCACCTATATGTTGGTTCTTATATTTTAGAAAATAAATTTTTTCTTATAATTTATCCAAACTAAAATAATATGCATGCTTCATGACCCCATACAAATTATATTTAAAAAAGAAAAAACTACAACAAATAAAAAAATTACTCATTTTTTAATTTTTTTTTTTCATAATTTATTCAAGTCAAAATATCCTTCTTCATAACATCAAAATCAACTTTAAAAAAATAAAAATAAAGAGAACATTGTTAGTTCAAAGAGTATATGTGAGCCATAAAGGTGTATTTTTAGATTAAAATATGAATAAACGGATATTTTTAGACCAACAGATGAATGAAAAATATTTTAAAACCTTTTTCTATAATTCAAGTATATATATATATTTTTTTTTGATTAAACTATGACACATGAAATAGAACGGAGGAACTATTGAAGCTACCATGTGGCCCTTGTGACTAATAATTTTTATTCTACACCGACTACCAGCTTGGAAAGAAAAATCAAACCCCTCAACAACTTCTAGACTTATATATATATATATATATATATATATATATATATATATATATATAATAAGATAAACAATCTGATTTGACAATGATAGTTCATAATTGAGTACCATTTCAAGATCTAAAATACTTAATCACTCACCTTTTTGGATGGATCCCACTAATATATATATATTATTGTACTAAGCTATAACGCACTATTATAGCTTAAACCTACATTTAATCCCTTTTCGTCTATTACATTATTTTAACTAAGAAATTATATGTACACAAGTTATGCCAATATGAATTGGGTGGACTACATTTTGAGTTTTGAGTGTAATTAATTAGACTGTACTATAGTATAAATTATGTTACTCTAATTATAGTACAATTATTCCTTGTATAATTTCCTCATTATACATTGAATTAATTTATTTTCCCAAAGTCAAATAAATTTATTTTAATTATTTTCTAGTATTGTGTGCTTTATTTAATTTATTTTTTTGCTGAGGTATGTATATTTAGGAAAAATTACTTAAATACACAACACTTCTTTACATATTTTCAATATTTCCCTACTCTTTTACTAAAATATAAAAATCCCTTATTTTCCTCCAATTCAACTTAACCGGATACTTTATTAGTTTAAGTATCCGCCCGTTATTAATTAAAGTATCCGCGCTGCTATATTATGCATCCGCCCGTTAATTAAGTATCCGTGCTGCTAACAACTTAATAATTTAAGTATCCGCCCGTTATTAATTAAAGTATTCACGCTGCTATATTATGCATCCGCCCGTTAATTAAGTATCTGTGCTGCTAACAACTTAATAATTTAAGTATCCGCCCGTTATTAATTAAAGTATCCGCGCTGCTATATTAAGTATCCACACTGTTATATTATGTATCAGAAAAACACTAAAAAAAGGGATTTTTGATAATTAATGAAAGAGTAGGGAAATGAAGTAATTTCTTTCTTATACTATGTCATTTGCCTAATTTTTACATGTATTTATTGTTTACCAGTGGTAATTGCAATTTAAAGAAAGTCGACAATCAGCCCTACATAATCCCCACGAGAGTAACAGCCCAACAGTTGCTGACTGCTGGCAAATTAAATGTGCGCTGTGTATTACTTAACCAAACTTCTACTCTAAAAGTTAATAAATAAAAAATTAAATTATTTCTAATTATTATAAGTCGGGAAATAGATTGAAAATAATTAGAACTCAATATATTAAGAATAAAAAATGATAAATTATTTCAATTTTTTAAAGTGTACAACAAAAAGGTGAACATTTTTAATAGCATGAGGAGGAAGTAAATACTACACTTGGTGGGACTCACAGAGCCATTGCTTGCTTTCTCTCAAATTCGTTTACATACAATTATTAGAGCTTATAACTTAACAATAATTATCGAATCAATTTAATAGTACTACACCCGATAATTGAGAAATTATGACGGGACAAAAAATTTAACTGATGAGTAATTAAGATTGACAGCAGGAAACCTTCAACTTCTTTTGAGACAAGAAAAGGAAAAGCTCAATAGAATAAAACAAAAAAAAAAAAAACAGAGTTGAGGGTACGCATGCTCGTCGTGTGTGGTGTTGTTATCACGCGCGTATCACTTATTTTGTCAGCTTACTACATTGGTTTGTGATAGTTTTGCATAATGGATTCACTTAGTCAATGCATTTCTTAAGTATTATCTTAAGCTTCGATTCTACAAATTTCATAGATTAACTCAAAATTCAAATAATACAATACCTTTTCGACAGAAAACAACAAGAAAAAGAAATTCAGGCCCACTCACACGCATTTCTGAACTACTAATATCTAATCTTCATTTTTGGCAGAGTCAAAATTTTCATGGGTTCAAAATCGAAAGAAGTACACACAAACTAACCGAAGGGATTCAACATCTACATATAGACATAAAAAATAATTTGACCCTCACAACTGTTCCAAATTTTTACTTAGTCACCAACACCCATGGGCCATGAATTTGGTTGGGTTGGGCTTCTTCTGTGCATTCCAAGATGGGCAGGGCCTATGTAATGTCTCCTCCTACAGTAGTACTACACATTCTTAGTCATAAAGATTTTCCTTACAATGTCTGCAAGCTCAAGTGTTTGTTATAGACAAGTTTTTTTCCCCACAAAGTACTGTGTATAAATCCTGTTCATACGATGATAAGTAGGGATAACTCATCTCTCATGGTAGACAAAAAAAATGTTGTTTAAACCTAATAAATGTGTATTAACTGCTCTAATGTTTGGAAAGAAAAGCCCATCACAGTTAGCAGTTTGAATTTCCATTTTTTTTTGGGGCAAATTTTTGCCAAACCAATTGATTGGGCCTAACACGAGCACATAGCCTGGGCCTCTCAACACAATAGTAGAGAAACAATAACACTTGTTTGATTGTTTCTGGCGTATGGCTGTATCCTTATCGAATTGTAGCATCCTTCTACTCTGCACAAAACCTGCATGAGAATTAAAGGTTTCTAGTAAGTTATCTCTTTTACATTCAATCTTGTTTTTGGTCAGCTCTTTGCTGAAAGGATCAAGGGTGGCACATACAACAAGACACTTCATTCAATTGCCGCATTTTCCACAGCAAACTGTCCCCTGCAAATGATCATTCATCAATCATCCCTCCAACTAATCCCACATTTGCAGTAATGTTCACGGTTCAACAACTAAATGACATTAACTCTACTCAATCATCCTGCAATAAACACAAGCTTAACCTTGATATGCCAACCTTTATAAGCGGATAGACTCCGGTCAAGTTCACATTCCATCGATACTTGTGATGCATTAATTTACTGTTGCCTAGTTGTTGCATGGGGCGCATTTAACACTCTATGTGCCACTAACAAATTTCATTTCCTCAATAACTCTATAAATCTGCATATGTATGAACATCAAAACATTGCATGGAAAATGAAGGACACTTACTGAATAATTCGAGATGAAAATTATTCTAAGTTTGATAGCATTGCTCTTGATTTCTTCAACCTTATTAGTGGAAGCGAGAAGTGGGATTAATGAAGAAGAGAAGAGAAGAAGCCGCGGCGGCGTAGGAAGAAGTAGAAGAAGCAGTGGTGGGAGAAGATCAAGAGGAAGGTCTTCGTCATCTTCGCGTAATTGTGATCCTTTGTTTTCATACCTCTTTGGAAGTTGTGGTCAATGGCCTTTCTCTCGTAACTCACAAAACAACCCATTTACGAAACCAATTTCCCCTTCTCCCTCACCTCGCCGCCCAGCTCCGCCGTTCCGTCCTCCGATTTTGCCGTCTCCTCCCCCAGTGGTTATACGGCCACCAGTTATCCCGTCTCCACCACCTCCATTAGTAATACCATCACCTCCTCCACTCGTTACGCCGTCACCTCCACCGGTTGTTTCATCTCCTCCACCGGTCGTAGTGCCATCACCGCCACCCGTAGTCGCTTCTCCGCCACCAGCTTCACCACCACCGGTCTTCCCACCTCCTCCGTTAGTTCCATCTCCGCCGCCACCTTCTCCTCCACCACCACCTTTAGTTCCTTCCCCACCTCCGCCAGAATCTCCACCATTCTTTGTCTTCCCACCACCACTAGTTGCTTCACCACCTCCACCGGCGGAACCTGTCTTCCCTTGGTGGTCCCCTCCTGACCCAGACGACACTCCCAATTTTCCGCTATTTTCTCCTCCTCCGTTGGTACCCGATTTTCCCCTCCCAACCCCTCAACCACCAGATTTTCCACCAGAAACTCCGCTTGTGCCCATATTTTCTCCACCACAACAAGATTTCCCCCCAGCTGAACCAATTGCCCCTATATTTTCTCCACCTCCAATTTTCACTCTTCCACCGCCGGAACAAAATTTACCACCAGCTACACCGCTTGTCCCTATTTTTCCGCCAACAGATGACCAGCCAGTGATTCCCGATCAACCACCAAACAGTTTTCTGCCGTCTCCACTGATTCCTGAACAACCACCAACCAATTTTCTGCCGTCACCGGTGTTTCCTGATCAACCACCAACCAATTTCATGCCGTCACCGATGTTTCCTGATCAACCACCAGTCAATTTCCTGCCGTCACCTGTAATTCCTGATCAACCGCCAGAAACATTTCTTCCGTCACCGTTAGTTCCCGATCAAGCACCGCCAGTTGCAGTAATTCCGCCATTTGAGCTTCCGCCTCAGCCGGACTCGCCACCATTCGCCTAATAGTTAATGGTTCACGTCTTCACGATCTCCATTGAATTTGAAACCGCATGTTTTTAATTTTCCTTTAGTGCATTTTTCTTTTTCTATTTTACTTTTTCTCAATTGTAGTTAAAACCCCTAATGCTACTGTAAACGATTGCTTTTTTTATTACTACTACTATAAAGTATAATTTATTAATTACTCTATAATTAACATGATCTTTTAAGTTATCAGCTGGACTTTATCTTAAGATCAATTTACATATGCTCGTTTCACTTTGCAAATTCTGATAACATTTAGACAATTATATATTTCAATAGAATAAAAAACTTAGATATCACTAGAAATCTATTTTGTGGTAACTTTTTTGAAATTCAATCAAATTAATCGAGTATCTTATTCTTTGTTAAATGGATTAACGGATCGATTGAGTTGCAATGAACATCAATGTCACAAAACTTTCATTAGTTAGAGATCTCATTATTGATCGAATCGAGGGAGATAAAATAAATTTTCACTAGTTAGGAACAGTGATGCCGTAAAACTTTCTGTTATTCCATAATTTTAGTTTGTTTTTTCTTTTCAAAATATTACTATCATTATCCTATATGTTAAACTAATTCTATATAATTTAGTATTTTAAAGTTTAATTTCTATATTTTGTGGTATAAATAAATTAAAAATACTATAATTTGTTCGACTTTGATTTATATATATAATATAATTACAACTTTGATTTTTTCAAAAAATGTTTTAATTATTATCATACAAATATCCAACACAACAATAAACAACCTCTCACACAATGGGGTCTAGGGAATATAGTGTGACACCTTATCTCTACATTAGACGTAAATAGACTGTTTTCAATAGACCCCGATTCAATATAAAATTAATCTAGTAAAAGACATAATAAAAATACTGCTTGGGTAAAAGTTTCACATTGGTTAGGGAATATACTAGTGGTCTCCTTATATGGATTTGAGCAATCCTTCCCTTATTAGCTAGCTTTTGAGTTTGAGTTTGACCCAGATGTCATTAGGGCTAGGCATTCAGGTCGATTCGATTCGGTTTAGAAAATTCGTAGAAATGTGAGTTGTGAGAGTGTAGTATTTAAGGGGTTTCAATTTTCAGTCATGGGAGTTTCAATTTAGGATTCCGAATTGAGAATTGGGTAATTCATAAGTGTGGGAGCTACAGTGGTTTACTCCCAAATGCCAAATTGGGCCAAATTTTAATGGGCTATTGACATTGGATAGGCTGGGCTGTAAGTGGTCGTTTGGTTGGAAACTAGTTATTCCAAGATTAACTATCCTTGGATAACTTATCCCACAATGTATATGGGATAACTTATCACATTACTATGCTATAAATTGTGGATAAGTTATCCCAAATATGTCAATCGAACAGGACATCTAAATTTTATTCCAAGACTATCTTTGTATCGCAAGACTATTTATTCTTATCCATCACACCAAACAAGCCCTAAGTGTAGTCTAGTGTTACTGTATTAAAATTCGGTTTTTTGGTTAAACCGAATTAATTTTGTTAAAAACCGAAAACCGAACTGAATAACTGAAATTTGAAAACCGAAACCGACCTATCAAACTGAAAAACAAAAATCGAAATTAAAATTTTTTCAATTCGATCAGTTTTTTCGGTTTGAACCGAAATATGCTCAGGCCTAGATGTCATATCTAACATGATATCAGAGTCATGTTCATCCCTGTTTAAACTTCAGACTCAAGTGTCATATCTCAACAAATACAATAGACAATAAATATTAACATAAATGACAAATAGTAACATAACAACACTATAACGAAATAATACTACAAACATACTCTACAAAATATTAAATGGTCATAGAGATCGAAGAACAATAAGCCATAGGAGTAGTCCTATTTATACTAATAAAGGCAACAAGACAAACTAGTAGGGACACTCTCTTACCTACTAACTTTCTATCCTAATTTGTATCCTCCACACGTCTATAAATATTTAAAAGAAGGTAGGAGAAATTTTTTTCGTTAACCAATTATACATATCCCTTTCTTCTACTACATCTCCGCCCTCTTTCCCATCCCTCTTTTACCCCTTTACACATCAACCCATCCGACATCTTAAGATATTTAATTTATTTATAAACTAAAATTGCTCAATTGAAAAATTATTTAGTGATGGAGAAGTTTGCATAATTTTTCAAAAATTGTGAAATTTTAATATTTATGAGGAAAAAATATAAACTACATGTCAAAATAAAATTCAATTTCAAAACAGGCACTTTAAAATAAGATGGGGGCTATTTCTTTGTAGATCTGAAATTTAAATTTTGAAATGGACAAAATCAAAAAGTTCTTGGATTGGTTTATCAATAACGAAAAGATAAAGACCCACTTCAACAATTTGTTAAAAGTAGAGTTGCCTCAATCCAAAATTCACTTGTAAAGTACACTGAATTCCAAAATTCGCCAGAACAGAATTCGTAACTGAATTCCGAATTCTCTCTCGATATCCGAGTCAGTTTCATTTGTATGCAAACTTTTAGCCCTAATTAGCTAAAATCAATGGCGAATCGGTGCAAGGATTTGCCGGTAGAATGCTGGGAACTGATATTCAGTCGTCTTCATCACAAATCCGACTTGGAGTCGTTTTCTATGGTGTCCAAACAGTTCCTTGCTCTCACTAATCGTCTGCGCATCGGTTTATCGGTGATCGATTCGACTCTGCTCACCCACGGTACCATATCTAAACTCATTCATCGATTTTCAAATCTTAAATCTATTGATCTTAGTAATTTCAGTGGTGACCTTGATCCTGTGCTTGTTGATCTTGCTAATTCCGTTTCGTATACATCCAATCTCGAACAACTTGATATCTCGAATCATAAGAAATTACCGTTTAAGGGTTTGAAGGAATTAGGGCGGAAATTAAAGGGTTTGAGGGTTTTGACATGTAGCAATCTAACTCTTTTGCGTGATTCTGATTTGTATGTTATTGCTGAGTTGTTTCCGTTTTTGGAAGAGTTGGACATTAGCTATCCGAGTACAGATTATGTTTTGAATTCTGTGTATATTGCATCAGAGGCTAGTAATTTGGCTGTGACTGATTCTGGAGTTGAGGTTTTGTCTGTGAATATGAGTAATTTGCGTAAGATCAATGTTTCTGGGAATCATTTGATTACTGATAGGTCGCTTGTTGCGCTTTCTATGAATTGTTTGAATTTGGAAGGCCTTGAGATGGATGATTGCCCTTTTATTACCTTAAAAGGGATCCTTTCTATACTGCGTACTTGTGCTGCTTTGAGTTGGATTTCAGTGTCTGAGATTCACATTGCTCAATCAAGTTCTGGTTTTGAATGTTTGGCTACTTCTAGCCGAACTTTACAGAAACTAGAGGTTTCCAATTCGATTATCACGGATGAATTCCTCTTCATGGTGGCCAATGCTTCTCTCCCTCTAAATACACTTACACTTTGTTGGTGTACAGATTTCACATATTCTGGTATCTCTAAGTTGTTGTGTGCATACCAGGCTCTGAAGTATTTATCATTGGTTCAAGTAGATTTTTTGACTGATGAGTGTATGGATGATTTATCCCAATATCTACGATGTCTTGTTACCATTGATCTCAGTGGTTGTATGAGATTGACCAATTTGACGTTCTACGCACTTGCAAGAAACTGTCCTTCACTAAAGGAAATTTATATGGAAAATACTGGTTTTGGGACGAAGCATTGTTTTCATGATGATGTAAAGAACCCGAGAATCAGGTCTGTTAATTTGGCAACTAACCATTACCTAGATGATGACTCTCTCATGAATGTTGCTTTGATGTGCCCCAACATGGACTTTCTTGATGTGATATCATGTACTAGCCTTACAGAGGCAGGTATTATTGGTGTTCTCGAGGTGTGTAATCAGATAAGGGATTTGCAACTTGATAACTGTTCAGGGATTAAACATATTGGAAAAGGTGCAGAATTGCCTAGTCTTGAGGTAATAAGTGCAGCTGGTTCAGCATTAAATGATGAAGGTCTGGTCATGATCGGAAGCAGATGTTCTCGACTGCTGAAATTAAACTTGGAGAACTGTAAAGGAGTGACAGCAGAGGGCTTACATGCATTGGTGAAGAATTGTAGATCATTGAGAGAGATAAACTTGAAGAAGTGTCCTCAAGTTAGTATCAATTCTCTGAATAATTTGGTGTTTTCGTCTTCATCGCTAAGGAGAGTTATTCCGCCCTGTTGCTCTGCTTTTACTGATAGCTTGAGGGGATTTTACTTGCACCATGGATGTCGAGTGTACTCAGGCTAGTTTTTGTCTGGTGTATGTAGCACATATTATGCATTGTGTCCCTTTGATTTCAAACATTTAGACTGTGTCAATCGTGTCATAGAACTAGTCCAGTTTTTCTTATCTGTTGTAAATTTTGATGAAAATTTATTTAGACTCTGCAGTCTGCCATTATCTGTTCACATTTGTTTTACAGCTGCACGCTGCAATCATACCCCCCTCCCGTACTGATCCTGCATTTTCCAGTTTTTCTCGTTCTTATTAACCAGATGTTGAGTTCTCCTGTATTAGTTGAAAGTTGAACCACTGTAGGTGGAAACAGAGGAGCAACATCTTGTTGGATGTTCTTATTTAGAGTATACTCTTATGATTAAGTTTTGATTCTTCAGATTATTTCTGGGATTAGATATGGTTTCCAAATATCGTTGTGTAATTATAAGATTAGATATGATTTGATACAAGCATGTATAAATAGGTTCTTTATAATTCACCTTCGCCATTTTACTGCAAACTGACTACAAACCCATAACCTTTTTCATTCTGCCAACTTTTTCTTTCTCTTCAAAAATCCAATTTAGTTTCTAGCTTCTGCCATTTTTGATTCGTTGCTCAATCCAATTATTTCTCCATCTTATTCTTCCTCCCTACTCCTTGCCTCTACCAGTGTTTCTACTTATGTTAAACATTGAAAGATTGGTAACAAGTGTGTGTTTATTAATGCCCTTACGTTGATGGCTCTTCCTGATCCTACTGTCATTGATCGATGGTTTTATCTTGGTATATATAAAACCATTGTTTTGTTAATATTCTTTTGTACACAGTTAGAAGTAAATCAATTGTTACTTGGTATTAAATTTAAGACCGAATGACATTGTGGAATATGTAAGATAAAATTATTGACCGGACCAATTAGTATTTAAATTTGAAATGGACTGAATCAAATCAATTCCATTAGTTCTTGGCTGGCCACTGATATGGACATATCACATACGCATCGTTTTTTTTTTTGGTAAATACATATGCATAATTTTAATCAGCAGATAACTACATTAAAATAGTCACTACTATTGCGCTCATTTCTTATTTTCCTTAATGGCCTAAAATTGGAACCATAATATTGAACTTCAGACATAAGCATGAAAGTTTTGTCTACATAAATCGATCTTGGGGACACATGACAGATTGTCTCTGAAGTTTGAACTATCTAAACTTCAGGTCACTAAAGCTCAAACTCTAAAGCTTGAATTGAAAAAAATTAAAGACATTGTGCCACGAAGTTGTGTACTTGAAAATTTTGAACTTAAGACACAATATCCTTGATTTGATCACAAAAAGTTGGAACTTAAGACGCGCTATCTTGAATTTTTGAACTGAAAAAACTGAACTAAAGACAGTGTCTTGATGTCTTAAATAGGAAAATTGAAGCGTCTTAACTGAAGAATTGAACTCCTATGACAAATTTTCTTAAAGTTTGAGGAAGCAGAGAAGGAGAAGAAGAAGCGACAGCTAAACAAACGTCTTTAAAGCTTCATGTATTATTTTATGTGAAACAAAAGATTGAATAACGATTCAGGAAACATTTACAAATAACGAATCAATTTATGTATTATTTTACGCTAAATAAAAGATTGAATAATCATGCAGACATTATTATACATAGATAAAAACTACTACTTAAATAACAAATTTACTCCCTATCACTCCACACTTACTTTGATTCAAGTGCTTTCACGTGCCAATTATATTCTTGCCTTGCCTCGCCTCGCCTCGCCTCATTTTTAAAGAACAAAACATTATAACTAAATACTCATTTTATTTCGTTCACTTTTAATTGTCATATTGCGTTTTCCAAAAATTAATTTGACTAATTTTCAAAGTGAAATTAGATTATATCAATTCGATATTTTAAACAAAAAATTAGATATTCCAAAATTATACGAAAGAAATTACAGATTGCAATTTTTTGCATATCAATATGATAAAAAATCATAAAATGTTAATCAAAACTCTTATCGTTTGACTCTAAAAAAAAAAAACATAACAATTAAAAATAGACAAAAAAAATAGTATAGTAATAAGTTCTAATACAACAAAATAGAACTTCCGAACAAATAATTCATATATTATAATCTCTTCATTATCTATTTATGCATAGCTAATAAGTCATGTATAATTAAAAATTACCAACAAACAAATTGAAATGAACTAAGAAATATATTAGCTTTTTCTCTATCGAATTTAGTGGTGGCTCCAATATGATCACCGGAGGCAAAGAGCAATGGCGAAAGAGTGCAAATATTTTCCTGAAGAATGTTGGGAACTAATATTCAATCGTCTCTATCACCAATGGTCTACGACTCAATTTGTCTGTAATACATTACGGTACATTATCTAAACTCATTATCCGATTTCCTCATCTTAATTCCATTGATCTGAGCAATTTCGATGGTGATCTTGAGCTTATTCTCTTTGATATTGCCAAGTATGTACCCAATCTAGTACGACTTGACTTGTCTAAACACAGTTTTTTACCCATAGAGGGGTTGAAGGAATTGGGGCGTAAATTAAAGGGTTTGAAATGCAGAAATCTCACATCAATTAGAGACTCTTGTTTGTATGTTATAGCAGAGTCGTTTCAGTTTTTGGAAGAGCTAGACATTAGGTATCCAAGAAACCCTAGTTTTCTAAATCGTCACGAATTGTTTGTGACTGATTCTGGGATTGAGGTTTTATCTGTTAATTTGAGTTTCTGGGAATTCAGGGATTAGTGATCGGTCTATGGTTGCTCTGTATAGGAATTGTTTGAATTTACAATGCATTAGGGCGGAAGATACTTTGGTAACTTTGAAAGGGATCTTTTCTATAGAGCGTGCTTGTGCTGCTTTGAGTTCGATTTCAGTGTCCAATATTCCAAACATTGGATGCATGCTTTAAAGACACTTGAAGTTTCTGAACCATGTATGGAAGTTTATTGGAAACTTAAAGTTTCTGACTTCACTATTTCGGATGAATTCCTTTTCTTGGGTGGCCAAAACTTCTCTCCCTCTGCAGAGGTTTTCGCTTTGTAGGTGTGGAAATGCACATTATCCTTGTATCTCTTTGTTTCTGTATGCATATCAGAGCTTATTTCTGATTGATGTAAATTTATTGGCTGATGAGTCTATGAATGATTTATCCCAATCTCTTGTTACCATTAATCTCAGCTATTGCATGTATTGAATTTGACCATTTCCACCTTCTTCACGCTTGCAAGAAATTGTCCTTCATTAGAAACAACAGTTAAATTGGACCATATTATTGGTTGCGAGATGATAGATCTTAATGATACTGATTTGGGGGAGAAAGATTATTTTCATAATGGTGTGAAGAACACGAGAATCAAGACTGTTAGTTTGAAATTTGCGTCGTACCTGAATGATGACTCTCTCACAAAAGCTGCTTTAATGTGCCCCAACATGGAGACTCTTGATATGCACAGTAGCAGGGTTACAGAGGCGTGAATTGCTTCTGCGTGCTGGAACTTGGATTTTTGTGGTTGTTCATTGATTAGACATATAGGAATAGGCGCTGAACTGCCTGATCTTCGGGCAGCATTAAGTGATGAAGGCCTGGCCATGATTGGTAGCCGATGTCCTCCCCTATTGAAGTTGAACTTGGAAGACTGTAAAGGAGTGACAGCTGAAAATTGTACATCATTGAGAGAGATAAACTTGAAGAGATGTCATCAAGTCTCTGCCTCTTCGTATAGTGTGCTTTCGTCTTCATCACTGAAGCCAGTTTTTCCTCCCAGTTGTAATGATCTTTATAACGGCTTGAGGGGATTTTCCTTGCACAATTGAGGGAATTCCAGATTTATTTTTGTAATATACAACAGAATATAGAGATAAAATGCTATCATTTTTTATTAAAGTTCCACCAAGCTTCAGAACAAAGTTGGAGTGACACGATATTAATCATGTAGATAAACACATCCTTCACCTTCATGCTTAGTCATCATGTCATTATTTTCAAAAATATGCCTCAGTTGGCTTGACATGGTCTGAAAATATATGCAGACAAATAATGTAATATGCAAGTGTATGCATCAATTGAGAAAAGAGAGTTATGGTATTCAAGTAATGTGATCAACTGATATATAAAATAGTTACATCTTTATCTGTAGATATTTCCAGAGAGAAACTATGAAGGAATGAGGGTTGGCCCCAAAGAATCGGACACTGAAGAAACCTGTCAGGAAAAAAAAAATGTCTACTGCAACTAGTAAGTTAGGATCTCTAACCTATGGTTGACATCTTCTCAAAGAAATATCACAGATCCTAACTATCCTCAGTACCTTCATCACTAAAAATCCACTTTGGCAGCTTCTGTGCGACAAGTGGTGAAGGACAGGAAGTCCTTACTTACTACTGAATCCATAATTCATCCTATAACAGGGTTAGCCCTTACTAGTTTATACTTGTCTTTCTGTGTTGGAGGATCCCCTGTTATGCAGAAGTATTTCAGTTCACCCCCAGAGAATGTCAGAGCCAGAATCCTCGCCAAATGGAATATTGAGGTCTGGGAGTACAAATTTGGACTCCAAAGCTGCGAAATCTTGCTGCTTTTCCAGAGATGATGGCGATACTGCAACCTTGTTTGCAACTTTTTCCAGTAAGATGGAAATGGCTGGATAGCTTGGAAGAACCTCTTGCTGATACTGACCCGAACTCCCATCATATGAAACAGTTGTACCTCTTTCATTTGCCTGCTGAGGGAGCACATCAAGCTGGAGAAAAGGACATTAAGTTAGTATACAGTTTCTATACCTCCGTTCTTTCTTGATCTGTAGTGGAGAAAAAGTAGGTAAAGCTTGCTTATTCGTAGTTTCAAGTGGCAGTCTTATGTTCTTGGTGAGGGTTGAAAAACTACTTAGGGAATTCATCAAGAAAATACATCCACATGTTAATCATTCGCGCTAACCATTAAGTGATCTTGATTCACTAGCAAAGATAAAATCAGTCTACAAAGACAGTTGTGCAAGAATATTAAGGTTGCCTATGATTAAAAAAGAAAAAAAGCAACAGGTATCATACAGTATAAAATAGACCAGCCAGCCAAATAGATAACCATATTACCTTCATTCTTTTCAATTTTTGATTTGTATCCCTCTGATTCTCCACACTAGCGCGTAGTAAAGCCACTTCCTGCATAAAGAGTGGTGTTAATTGAGGAACTTATAATACAATCAAACTATAAGTATAACTACTCACAATAGCCAAGAAGAATACCTTCTTCAATTGCTTTCTTTCCTTAATTAGCAAGATCTCATCCATTTTCAGCTCAGCCAGTGTCTGCTCATCACAGACGAGATAAAAATCAAAAATGAATAAGTGACTTAGTAGTCCTGGAATAATGAAAATAGAACATTTTACGTCGCGGGGTCACGCACTTAGTAAAAAATCAAAGTAAAGTGATGAAGCAATGGGTCTTCCTTCAAACTACAAACTACTTTGCATTTACAAATGTTACACTTAAGATGAACTATTCTATCTCAATTCCTAAAAGCAAAATGTGCTATATATAACTTAGTGGAGGGTAAAAACAAACCTTTTTCTTTCTTGACCTTTTGCTGGTGGTAGCATCACTAGTACCATTAACCTGAGAGTCCAGCAAAATCTGCAGATAAATGATAAGTCCAATCAAAAGCGCGCTCGCTTTCAAGAAAATAGTGTATAATAATTCATTGCAAAGAGAGTATATATTAAAGGCATGTCGATATATCTGCATACATATTTAGCACACTACAGTGTGTTCAAAGCATTAATCACAATGTAAGCCAAGAAATATATGGGACACAATCTGCGACCAACATGTCCTCCTTATCCAAACACCAAAGAAAAGTTATATGGTCGACAATTTTCTTAGACAAGTAAGAGAAGTAGGGACAGTAAAACTTGTTAATAAGCCAGAGACAGATATAAAATGAAGTTTCCTTTAACAACAATACACCTATTTTGTCGTAGATAATAACCCCTAGGACACCTTTTTAACACATGCAATTCTGCTAAACCCCTCCATTTAAAAAACACTTCTTTGACTAAACACTTTCACTTATACAGCTGCCACTTCTTGATTAGCTCGCCGAGGAGTACTAACAACAAGAAGCTGCCAAGCGATAGGTATTACACTGTTTTTTATTATTTATTTTTTACTGTGATTTCCAGACCAGCTTTCGTGCAACTTGACTAATTCCATGATAGTCCCAACTTTTTTGACCGTGACAGAATCTGAAGTAATTTTGTTACTGAGTACGAAAAAAAACAGGTATGTATATGTATAGAAGCTGCACATATTCTAAATTTCTAACAATCACTGATATTTGACTACGTACGGTTGTGGGGTGCCCCAAAATATTCCTTTTCATTTGCTGTCAACCAAATGTCGTTTAGATTGTGGGTATGAATAAAACGACAAAGCTTAAATTCAAGATTCTGACTCTGAACCCACAGTTTAAGCTATCTCTGCATCCTACCACACTTTATAATTCCTCTCAATTTTCCACGTTTACAAAAAGTTAAAAAAAAAATTTACTCCACCAAACTGCTTAACCACTAACAAACACTACCACCAAACTGAACGCAGACCTATTTGCCACGAACACACGCCATCCTCTTTAGTCTTTACTCATTATCAAAGTTTCAAACTAAAATATTTAAATTGACGTAAATGCCCCAACTAATTATAGCTAAAGACACAAAAAAAAAGTAAGTAGATAGACTAAAAAGTGAGGACAAAAAGGGGTTTGACTAATGGAGGAGTTGGCTTATTTTGCAATTCAGTACCAAATCCAATGGTTCAAAAGTGAACCGACCCCGACAAATACTGGAGACATTTTATTAGTCACTTCATCAGGTCGGCCAAATTGACTCAATTGCCCTTAAGATAGGGTTAAGGGCATAAACTTCGAATCAGATTTTAAAATTTTATCTTCAAAATATTATCACGAAATTAAAGGGTGTTTGGGTAATTTGGAAGTAGAAATAATGGGGAGATTCGGGTGGTGAGAGAAAAACGTGAAGAGTCATTCAATCTTGTGCGTCTGACAACATACGTTGAAAGTAAAGTTCACCACTTTTCTCATCCTTGTAAATATTCATTTAATAGTAACTTTAATAAAGATAAGTTAACATTAATTTGGAATATGGGGAAATTGGAAGTCCGGAGATTTATATATGGTAAGGGGTACTTTGGTCAACACGCGGAGAATAAAACGGAGCCACCAACGACGACCGCCATTTACTCACCGGAGACCTGCGGGACTGAAGCTAATCCGATAAGTGAGTTTGTTATTTTATTAACTGAAAAAACAGAGACAGGTGATGAAACCAATGAAAACCACTGCTATATCTATTTGCTTCCAATGGACGCTTTTGAAACTAAAAATAAAATAAAATCCTAATTTCTGAAAGAGTCACGAGGAACGAATCGAATGACACACGCGACTCAAATGAAGAGGCTCACGTCAACGAATTAACAACTCGCCATAACCACCACACACCAGATAAATTAACACAGAATCCGCCGTTCACTGTAAACGATACACACGATGGACAAACCAA